>NC_082343.1:82735018-83035018 GCF_027477595.1 Haemorhous mexicanus | reverse complement strand
GTCGCAAGATTTGCTTTCCCTTCCCGAAAGGAAATGAAATTTCCTTTCGGGAAGATAAAGCAAATCTTGCGATTTTAATGGGGATCAATTGGAAAAGCTTTGGGGCAAATCCCTGCACTTGTTGGGCTGTCATGCCTTTTCATGGCTTTGGCTCTGGCTGAGATTTTTTTTTTCTTTTTTTTTTTTGAATGCATCCGTGCCATGTCCGTCATATCTTCCCCACCAAGTTGTATGTACCTCCTGGGATTTTGTTTTGCTTTTACAACACCTGTCAGCATCCTTTTGGCCTCTTTTGGTGCTTTGCACTGCACCTGGCTTCTGCCCAGACCACTTTCTTGTAGTCACCAAATTTTCCATTTTTCTTTTTTTTTTTTTTTCAATTTTGTTTCCTTTGATCATATCTCCATTCCAGAGTGTGTGTAAGCCCTTCTTATTTGTTTTGGCCTTCAGCAGGGATCAATTCTGGCAAGGCTTGGTGTATGTTGTGCGTGTCCCTGCAGTTGTTTGCATGCCATGCCTTTTCATGGCTTTGACTTTGGCTGAGATTTTTTTTTTTCTTCTTTTTTTTTTGAATGCATCCGTGCCATGTCCCTCATATCTTCCCAACCAAGTTGTTTGCACCTCCTGGGATTTTGTTTTGCTTTTACAACACCTGTCAGCATCCTTTTGGCCTCTTTTGGTGCTTTGCACTGCACCTGGCTTCTGCCCAGACCACTTTCTTGTTGTCACCAAATTTTCCATTTTTCTTTTTTTTTTTTTTCAATTTTGTTTCCTTTGATCATATCTCCATTCCAGAGTGTGTGTAAGCCCTTCTTATTTGTTTTGGCCTTCAGCGGGGATCAGTTCGGGCAAGGCTTGCTGTATGTTGTGCGTGTCCCTGCAGTTGTTTGCATGCCATGCCTTTTCATGGCTTTGACTTTGGCTGAGATTTTTTTTTTTCTTTTTTTTTTTTGAATGCATCCGTGCCATGTCCCTCATATCTTCCCAACCAAGTTGTTTGCACCTCCTGGGATTTTGTTTTGCTTTTACAACACCTGTCAGCATCCTTTTGGCCTCTTTTGGTGCTTTGCACTGCACCTGGCTTCTGCCCAGACCACTTTCTTGTAGTCACCAAATTTTCCATTTTTCTTTTTTTTTTTTTTCAGTTTTGTTTCCTTTGATCATATCTCCATTCCAGAGTGTGTGTAAGCCCTTCTTATTTGTTTTGGCCTTCAGCGGGGATCAGTTCTGGCAAGGCTTGGTGTATGTTGTGCGTGTCATTGCAGTTGTTTGCATGCCATGCCTTTTCATGGCTTTGACTTTGGCTGAGATTTTTTTTTTTCTTTTTTTAAGTATCCATGCAATGTTGCTCATATCTTCCCCACCAAGTTGTGTCTGCCTCCTTGATTTTTGCCCTTTTTTTACAACACCTGTCAGGTTATTTTTGGCCTCTTTTGGTGCTTTGCACTGCACCTGGCTTCTGCCCAGACCACTTTCTTGTAGTCACCAAATTTCCCAATTTTCCCTTTTTTGGGGGTTTTTTGCAATTGCATTTCTTTTGATCATATCTCCTTTCCAGAGTGTTTGTAAGCCTTTCTTTGCAGGGTCGCAAGATTTGGTTTCCCTTCCCGAAAGGAAATGAAATTTCCTTTCGGGAAGGGAAACCAAATCTTGCGATTTTAATGGGGATCAATTTGACAAGCTTTGGGGCAAGTCCCTGCACTTGTTGGGCTGTCATGCCTTTTCATGGCTTTGGCTCTGGCTGAGATTTTTTTTTTTTTTTTTTTTTTTTTTTAATGCATCCGTGCCATGTCCCTCATATCTTCCCCACCAAGTTGTGTCTGCCTCCTTGGATTTTGTTTTGCTTTTACAACACCTGTCAGCATCCTTTTGGCCTCTTTTGGTGCTTTGCACTGCACCTGGCTTCTGCCCAGACCACTTTCTTGTAGTCACCAAATTTTCCATTTTTCTTTTTTTTTTTTCCAATTTTGTTTCCTTTGGTCATATCTCCATTCCAGAGTGTGTGTAAGCCCTTCTTATTTGTTTTGGCCTTCAGCAGGGAGCAATTCCGGCAAGGCTTGGTGTATGTTGTGCGTGTCCCTGCAGTTGTTTGCATGCCATGCCTTTTCATGGCTTTGACTTTGGCTGAGATTTTTTTTTTTTATTTTTTTTTTTTTTGAATGCATCCGTGCCATGTCCCTCATATCTTCCCAACCAAGTTGTTTGCACCTCCTGGGATTTTGTTTTGCTTTTACAACACCTGTCAGCATCCTTTTGGCCTCTTTTGGTGCTTTGCACTGCACCTGGCTTCTGCCCAGACCACTTTCTTGTAGTCACCAAATTTTCCATTTTTCTTTTTTTTTTTTTTCAATTTTGTTTCCTTTGATCATATCTCCATTCCAGAGTGTGTGTAAGCCCTTCTTATTTGTTTTAGTCTTCAGCGGGGATCAATTCTGGCAAGGCTTGCTGTATGTTGTGCGTGTCCTTGCAGTTGTTTGCATGCCATGCCTTTTCATGGCTTTGACTTTGGCTGAGATTTTTTTTTTTCTTTTTTTAAGTATCCATGCAATGTTGCTCATATCTTCCCCACCAAGTTGTGCCTGCCTCCTTGATTTTTGCCCTTTTTTTACAACTCCTGTCAGGTTATTTTTGGCCACTTTTGGTGCTTTGCACTGCACCTTGCTTCTGCCCACAACCAATTTCTTGTTGTCACCAAATTTTCCATTTTTCTTTTTTTTTTTTTCCAATTTTGTTTCCTTTGATCATATCTCCATTCCAGAGTGTGTGTAAGCCCCTCTTATTTGTTTTGGCCTTCAGAGGGGATCAATTATGGTAAGGCTTGGTGTATGTTGTGCGTGTCCTGGCAGTTGTTTGCATGCCATGCCTTTTCATGGCTTTGATTTGGGCCGAGATTATTATTTTTTTTTATTTTTTTTTTGAATGCATCCGTGCCATGTCCCTCATATCTTCCCCACCAAGTTGTGTCTGCCTCCTTGGATTTTGTTTTGCTTTTACAACACCTGTCAGCATCCTTTTGGCCTCTTTTGGTGCTTTGCACTGCACCTGGCTTCTGCCCAGACCACTTTCTTGTTGTCACCAAATTTTCCATTTTTCTTTTTTTTTTTTTTCAATTTTGTTTCCTTTGATCATATCTCCATTCCAGAGTGTGTGTAAGCCCTTCTTATTTGTTTTGGCCTTCAGCGGGGATCAATTCTGGCAAGGCTTGGTGTATGTTGTGCGTGTCCTTGCAGTTGTTTGCATGCCATGCCTTTTCATGGCTTTGACTTTGGCTGAGATTTTTTTTTTTCTTTTTTTAAGTATCCATGCAATGTTGCTCATATCTTCCCCACCAAGTTGTGTCTGCCTCCTTGATTTTTGCCCTTTTTTTACAACTCCTCTCAGGTTATTTTTGGCCTCTTTTGGTGCTTTGCACTGCACCTGGCTTCTGCCCAGACCACTTTCTTGTTGTCACCAAATTTCCCAATTTTCCCTTTTTTGGGGTTTTTTTGCAATTGCATTTCTTTTGATCATATCTCCTTTCCAGAGTGTTTGTAAGCCTTTCTTTGCAGGGTCGCAAGATTTGCTTTCCCTTCCCGAAAGGAAATTAAATTTCCTTTCGGGAAGGGAAACCAAATCTTGCGATCTTAATGGGGATCAATTGGAAAAGCTTTGGGGCAAATCCCTGCACTTGTTGGGCTGTCATGCCTTTTCATGGCTTTGGCTCTGGCTGAGATTTTTTTTTTCTTTTTTTTTTTTTGAATGCATCCGTGCCATGTCCGTCATATCTTCCCCACCAAGTTGTATGTACCTCCTGGGATTTTGTTTTGCTTTTACAACACCTGTCAGCATCCTTTTGGCCTCTTTTGGTGCTTTGCACTGCACCTGGCTTCTGCCCAGACCACTTTCTTGTAGTCACCAAATTTTCCATTTTTCTTTTTTTTTTTTTTTCAATTTTGTTTCCTTTGATCATATCTCCATTCCAGAGTGTGTGTAAGCCCTTCTTATTTGTTTTGGCCTTCAGCAGGGATCAATTCTGGCAAGGCTTGGTGTATGTTGTGCGTGTCCCTGCAGTTGTTTGCATGCCATGCCTTTTCATGGCTTTGACTTTGGCTGAGATTTTTTTTTTTCTTCTTTTTTTTTTGAATGCATCCGTGCCATGTCCCTCATATCTTCCCAACCAAGGTGTTTGCACCTCCTGGGATTTTGTTTTGCTTTTACAACACCTGTCAGCATCCTTTTGGCCTCTTTTGGTGCTTTGCACTGCACCTGGCTTCTGCCCAGACCACTTTCTTGTTGTCACCAAATTTTCCATTTTTCTTTTTTTTTTTTTTTCAATTTTGTTTCCTTTGATCATATCTCCATTCCAGAGTGTGTGTAAGCCCTTCTTATTTGTTTTGGCCTTCAGCGGGGATCAGTTCGGGCAAGGCTTGGTGTATGTTGTGCGTGTCCCTGCAGTTGTTTGCATGCCATGCCTTTTCATGGCTTTGACTTTGGCTGAGATTTTTTTTTTTCTTTTTTTTTTTTGAATGCATCCGTGCCATGTCCCTCATATCTTCCCAACCAAGTTGTTTGCACCTCCTGGGATTTTGTTTTGCTTTTACAACACCTGTCAGCATCCTTTTGGCCTCTTTTGGTGCTTTGCACTGCACCTGGCTTCTGCCCAGACCACTTTCTTGTAGTCACCAAATTTTCCATTTTTCTTTTTTTTTTTTTCCAATTTTATTTCCTTTGATCATATCTCCATTCCAGAGAGTGCGTAAGCCCTTCTTATTTCTTTTGGCCTTCAGAGGGGATCAATTATGGTAAGGCTTGCTGTATGTTGTGCGTGTCCTTGCAGTTGTTTGCATGCCATGCCTTTTCATGGCTTTGATTTGGGCCGAGATTATTATTTTTTTTAAATTTTTTTTTTGAATGCATCCGTGCCATGTCCCTCATATCTTCCCCACTAAGATGTGTCTGCCTCCTTGGATTTTGTTTTGCTTTTACAACACCTGTCAGCATCCTTTTGGCCTCTTTTGGTGCTTTGCACTGCACCTGGCTTCTGCCCAGACCACTTTCTTGTAGTCACCAAATTTTCCATTTTTCTTTTTTTTTTTTTCCAATTTTGTTTCCTTTGATCATATCTCCATTCCAGAGTGTGTGTAAGCCCTTCTTATTTGTTTTGGCCTTCAGCAGGGATCAATTCTGGCAAGGCTTGCTGTATGTTGTGCGTGTCCCTGCAGTTGTTTGCATGCCATGCCTTTTCATGGCTTTGACTTTGGCTGAGATTTTTTTTTTTCTTTTTTTAAGTATCCATGCAATGTTGCTCATATCTTCCCCACCAAGTTGTGTCTGCCTCCTTGATTTTTGCCCTTTTTTTACAACACCTGTCAGGTTATTTTTGGCCTCTTTTGGTGCTTTGCACTGCACCTGGCTTCTGCCCAGACCACTTTCTTGTAGTCACCAAATTTCCCAATTTTCCCTTTTTTGGGGGTTTTTTGCAATTGCATTTCTTTTGATCATGTCTCCTTTCCAGAGTGTTTGTAAGCCTTTCTTTGCAGGGTCGCAAGATTTGCTTTCCCTTCCCGAAAGGAAATTAAATTTCCTTTCGGGAAGGGAAAGCAAATCTTGCGATTTTAATGGGGATCAATTGGACAAGCTTTGGGGCAAGTCCCTGCACTTGTTGGGCTGTCATGCCTTTTCATGGCTTTGGCTCAGGCTGAGATTTTTTTTTTTTTTTTTTTTTTTTAATGCATCCGTGCCATGTCCCTCATATCTTCCCCACCAAGTTGTGTCTGCCTCCTTGGATTTTGTTTTGCTTTTACAACACCTGTCAGCATCCTTTTGGCCTCTTTTGGTGCTTTGCACTGCACCTGGCTTCTGCCCAGACCACTTTCTTGTTGTCACCAAATTTTCCATTTTTCTTTTTTTTTTTTTTCAATTTTGTTTCCTTTGATCATATCTCCATTCCAGAGTGTGTGTAAGCCCTTCTTATTTGTTTTGGCCTTCAGCGGGGATCAATTCTGGCAAGGCTTGGTGTATGTTGTGCGTGTCCTTGCAGTTGTTTGCATGCCATGCCTTTTCATGGCTTTGACTTTGGCTGAGATTTTTTTTTTTCTTTTTTTAAGTATCCATGCAATGTTGCTCATATCTTCCCCACCAAGTTGTGTCTGCCTCCTTGATTTTTGCCCTTTTTTTACAACTCCTCTCAGGTTATTTTTGGCCTCTTTTGGTGCTTTGCACTGCACCTGGCTTCTGCCCAGACCACTTTCTTGTTGTCACCAAATTTCCCAATTTTCCCTTTTTTGGGGGTTTTTTGCAATTGCATTTCTTTTGATCATATCTCCTTTCCAGAGTGTTTGTAAGCCTTTCTTTGCAGGGTCGCAAGATTTGCTTTCCCTTCCCGAAAGGAAATGAAATTTCCTTTCGGGAAGGGAAAGCAAATCTTGCGATTTTAATGGGGATCAATTGGAAAAGCTTTGGGGCAAATCCCTGCACTTGTTGGGCTGTCATGCCTTTTCATGGCTTTGGCTCTGGCTGAGATTTTTTTTTTCTTTTTTTTTTTTGAATGCATCCGTGCCATGTCCGTCATATCTTCCCCACCAAGTTGTATGTACCTCCTGGGATTTTGTTTTGCTTTTACAACACCTGTCAGCATCCTTTTGGCCTCTTTTGGTGCTTTGCACTGCACCTGGCTTCTGCCCAGACCACTTTCTTGTAGTCACCAAATTTTCCATTTTTCTTTTTTTTTTTTTTTCAATTTTGTTTCCTTTGATCATATCTCCATTCCAGAGTGTGTGTAAGCCCTTCTTATTTGTTTTGGCCTTCAGCAGGGATCAATTCTGGCAAGGCTTGGTGTATGTTGTGCGTGTCCCTGCAGTTGTTTGCATGCCATGCCTTTTCATGGCTTTGACTTTGGCTGAGATTTTTTTTTTTCTTCTTTTTTTTTTGAATGCATCCGTGCCATGTCCCTCATATCTTCCCAACCAAGTTGTTTGCACCTCCTGGGATTTTGTTTTGCTTTTACAACACCTGTCAGCATCCTTTTGGCCTCTTTTGGTGCTTTGCACTGCACCTGGCTTCTGCCCAGACCACTTTCTTGTAGTCACCAAATTTTCCATATTTCTTTTTTTTTTTTTTCAGTTTTGTTTCCTTTGATCATATCTCCATTCCAGAGTGTGTGTAAGCCCTTCTTATTTGTTTTGGCCTTCAGCGGGGATCAGTTCTGGCAAGGCTTGGTGTATGTTGTGCGTGTCATTGCAGTTGTTTGCATGCCATGCCTTTTCATGGCTTTGACTTTGGCTGAGATTTTTTTTTTTCTTTTTTTAAGTATCCATGCAATGTTGCTCATATCTTCCCCACCAAGTTGTGTCTGCCTCCTTGATTTTTGCCCTTTTTTTACAACACCTGTCAGGTTATTTTTGGCCTCTTTTGGTGCTTTGCACTGCACCTGGCTTCTGCCCAGACCACTTACTTGTAGTCACCAAATTTCCCAATTTTCCCTTTTTTGGGGGTTTTTTGCAATTGCATTTCTTTTGATCATATCTCCTTTCCAGAGTGTTTGTAAGCCTTTCTTTGCAGGGTCGCAAGATTTGGTTTCCCTTCCCGAAAGGAAATGAAATTTCCTTTCGGGAAGGGAAACCAAATCTTGCGATTTTAATGGGGATCAATTTGACAAGCTTTGGGGCAAGTCCCTGCACTTGTTGGGCTGTCATGCCTTTTCATGGCTTTGGCTCTGGCTGAGATTTTTTTTTTTTTTTTTTTTTTTTTTTAATGCATCCGTGCCATGTCCCTCATATCTTCCCCACCAAGTTGTGTCTGCCTCCTTGGATTTTGTTTTGCTTTTACAACACCTGTCAGCATCCTTTTGGCCTCTTTTGGTGCTTTGCACTGCACCTGGCTTCTGCCCAGACCACTTTCTTGTAGTCACCAAATTTTCCATTTTTCTTTTTTTTTTTTCCAATTTTGTTTCCTTTGGTCATATCTCCATTCCAGAGTGTGTGTAAGCCCTTCTTATTTGTTTTGGCCTTCAGCAGGGAGCAATTCCGGCAAGGCTTGGTGTATGTTGTGCGTGTCCCTGCAGTTGTTTGCATGCCATGCCTTTTCATGGCTTTGACTTTGGCTGAGATTTTTTTTTTTTCTTTTTTTTTTTTTTGAATGCATCCGTGCCATGTCCCTCATATCTTCCCAACCAAGTTGTTTGCACCTCCTGGGATTTTGTTTTGCTTTTACAACACCTGTCAGCATCCTTTTGGCCTCTTTTGGTGCTTTGCACTGCACCTGGCTTCTGCCCAGACCACTTTCTTGTAGTCACCAAATTTTCCATTTTTCTTTTTTTTTTTTTTCAATTTTGTTTCCTTTGATCATATCTCCATTCCAGAGTGTGTGTAAGCCCTTCTTATTTGTTTTAATCTTCAGCGGGGATCAATTCTGGCAAGGCTTGCTGTATGTTGTGCGTGTCCTTGCAGTTGTTTGCATGCCATGCCTTTTCATGGCTTTGACTTTGGCTGAGATTTTTTTTTTTCTTTTTTTAAGTATCCATGCAATGTTGCTCATATCTTCCCCACCAAGTTGTGCCTGCCTCCTTGATTTTTGCCCTTTTTTTACAACTCCTGTCAGGTTATTTTTGGCCACTTTTGGTGCTTTGCACTGCACCTTGCTTCTGCCCACAACCAATTTCTTGTTGTCACCAAATTTTCCATTTTTCTTTTTTTTTTTTTCCAATTTTGTTTCCTTTGATCATATCTCCATTCCAGAGTGTGTGTAAGCCCCTCTTATTTGTTTTGGCCTTCAGAGGGGATCAATTATGGTAAGGCTTGGTGTATGTTGTGCGTGTCCTGGCAGTTGTTTGCATGCCATGCCTTTTCATGGCTTTGATTTGGGCCGAGATTATTATTTTTTTTTATTTTTTTTTTGAATGCATCCGTGCCATGTCCCTCATATCTTCCCCACCAAGTTGTGTCTGCCTCCTTGGATTTTGTTTTGCTTTTACAACACCTGTCAGCATCCTTTTGGCCTCTTTTGGTGCTTTGCACTGCACCTGGCTTCTGCCCAGACCACTTTCTTGTTGTCACCAAATTTTCCATTTTTCTTTTTTTTTTTTTTCAATTTTGTTTCCTTTGATCATATCTCCATTCCAGAGTGTGTGTAAGCCCTTCTTATTTGTTTTGGCCTTCAGCGGGGATCAATTCTGGCAAGGCTTGGTGTATGTTGTGCGTGTCCTTGCAGTTGTTTGCATGCCATGCCTTTTCATGGCTTTGACTTTGGCTGAGATTTTTTTTTTTCTTTTTTTAAGTATCCATGCAATGTTGCTCATATCTTCCCCACCAAGTTGTGTCTGCCTCCTTGATTTTTGCCCTTTTTTTACAACTCCTCTCAGGTTATTTTTGGCCTCTTTTGGTGCTTTGCACTGCACCTGGCTTCTGCCCAGACCACTTTCTTGTTGTCACCAAATTTCCCAATTTTCCCTTTTTTGGGGTTTTTTTGCAATTGCATTTCTTTTGATCATATCTCCTTTCCAGAGTGTTTGTAAGCCTTTCTTTGCAGGGTCGCAAGATTTGCTTTCCCTTCCCGAAAGGAAATTAAATTTCCTTTCGGGAAGGGAAACCAAATCTTGCGATCTTAATGGGGATCAATTGGAAAAGCTTTGGGGCAAATCCCTGCACTTGTTGGGCTGTCATGCCTTTTCATGGCTTTGGCTCTGGCTGAGATTTTTTTTTTCTTTTTTTTTTTTTGAATGCATCCGTGCCATGTCCGTCATATCTTCCCCACCAAGTTGTATGTACCTCCTGGGATTTTGTTTTGCTTTTACAACACCTGTCAGCATCCTTTTGGCCTCTTTTGGTGCTTTGCACTGCACCTGGCTTCTGCCCAGACCACTTTCTTGTAGTCACCAAATTTTCCATTTTTCTTTTTTTTTTTTTTTCAATTTTGTTTCCTTTGATCATATCTCCATTCCAGAGTGTGTGTAAGCCCTTCTTATTTGTTTTGGCCTTCAGCAGGGATCAATTCTGGCAAGGCTTGGTGTATGTTGTGCGTGTCCCTGCAGTTGTTTGCATGCCATGCCTTTTCATGGCTTTGACTTTGGCTGAGATTTTTTTTTTTCTTCTTTTTTTTTTGAATGCATCCGTGCCATGTCCCTCATATCTTCCCAACCAAGTTGTTTGCACCTCCTGGGATTTTGTTTTGCTTTTACAACACCTGTCAGCATCCTTTTGGCCTCTTTTGGTGCTTTGCACTGCACCTGGCTTCTGCCCAGACCACTTTCTTGTAGTCACCAAATTTTCCATTTTTCTTTTTTTTTTTTTCCAATTTTATTTCCTTTGATCATATCTCCATTCCAGAGAGTGCGTAAGCCCTTCTTATTTCTTTTGGCCTTCAGAGGGGATCAATTATGGTAAGGCTTGCTGTATGTTGTGCGTGTCCTTGCAGTTGTTTGCATGCCATGCCTTTTCATGGCTTTGATTTGGGCCGAGATTATTATTTTTTTTAAATTTTTTTTTTGAATGCATCCGTGCCATGTCCCTCATATCTTCCCCACTAAGATGTGTCTGCCTCCTTGGATTTTGTTTTGCTTTTACAACACCTGTCAGCATCCTTTTGGCCTCTTTTGGTGCTTTGCACTGCACCTGGCTTCTGCCCAGACCACTTTCTTGTAGTCACCAAATTTTCCATTTTTCTTTTTTTTTTTTTCCAATTTTGTTTCCTTTGATCATATCTCCATTCCAGAGTGTGTGTAAGCCCTTCTTATTTGTTTTGGCCTTCAGCAGGGATCAATTCTGGCAAGGCTTGCTGTATGTTGTGCGTGTCCCTGCAGTTGTTTGCATGCCATGCCTTTTCATGGCTTTGACTTTGGCTGAGATTTTTTTTTTTCTTTTTTTAAGTATCCATGCAATGTTGCTCATATCTTCCCCACCAAGTTGTGTCTGCCTCCTTGATTTTTGCCCTTTTTTTACAACACCTGTCAGGTTATTTTTGGCCTCTTTTGGTGCTTTGCACTGCACCTGGCTTCTGCCCAGACCACTTTCTTGTAGTCACCAAATTTCCCAATTTTCCCTTTTTTGGGGGTTTTTTGCAATTGCATTTCTTTTGATCATGTCTCCTTTCCAGAGTGTTTGTAAGCCTTTCTTTGCAGGGTCGCAAGATTTGCTTTCCCTTCCCGAAAGGAAATTAAATTTCCTTTCGGGAAGGGAAAGCAAATCTTGCGATTTTAATGGGGATCAATTGGACAAGCTTTGGGGCAAGTCCCTGCACTTGTTGGGCTGTCATGCCTTTTCATGGCTTTGGCTCAGGCTGAGATTTTTTTTTTTTTTTTTTTTTTTTAATGCATCCGTGCCATGTCCCTCATATCTTCCCCACCAAGTTGTGTCTGCCTCCTTGGATTTTGTTTTGCTTTTACAACACCTGTCAGCATCCTTTTGGCCTCTTTTGGTGCTTTGCACTGCACCTGGCTTCTGCCCAGACCACTTTCTTGTTGTCACCAAATTTTCCATTTTTCTTTTTTTTTTTTTTCAATTTTGTTTCCTTTGATCATATCTCCATTCCAGAGTGTGTGTAAGCCCTTCTTATTTGTTTTGGCCTTCAGCGGGGATCAATTCTGGCAAGGCTTGGTGTATGTTGTGCGTGTCCTTGCAGTTGTTTGCATGCCATGCCTTTTCATGGCTTTGACTTTGGCTGAGATTTTTTTTTTTCTTTTTTTAAGTATCCATGCAATGTTGCTCATATCTTCCCCACCAAGTTGTGTCTGCCTCCTTGATTTTTGCCCTTTTTTTACAACTCCTCTCAGGTTATTTTTGGCCTCTTTTGGTGCTTTGCACTGCACCTGGCTTCTGCCCAGACCACTTTCTTGTAGTCACCAAATTTCCCAATTTTCCCTTTTTTGGGGGTTTTTTGCAATTGCATTTCTTTTGATCATATCTCCTTTCCAGAGTGTTTGTAAGCCTTTCTTTGCAGGGTCGCAAGATTTGCTTTCCCTTCCCGAAAGGAAATGAAATTTCCTTTCGGGAAGGGAAAGCAAATCTTGCGATTTTAATGGGGATCAATTGGAAAAGCTTTGGGGCAAATCCCTGCACTTGTTGGGCTGTCATGCCTTTTCATGGCTTTGGCTCTGGCTGAGATTTTTTTTTTCTTTTTTTTTTTTGAATGCATCCGTGCCATGTCCGTCATATCTTCCCCACCAAGTTGTATGTACCTCCTGGGATTTTGTTTTGCTTTTACAACACCTGTCAGCATCCTTTTGGCCTCTTTTGGTGCTTTGCACTGCACCTGGCTTCTGCCCAGACCACTTTCTTGTAGTCACCAAATTTTCCATTTTTCTTTTTTTTTTTTTTTCAATTTTGTTTCCTTTGATCATATCTCCATTCCAGAGTGTGTGTAAGCCCTTCTTATTTGTTTTGGCCTTCAGCAGGGATCAATTCTGGCAAGGCTTGGTGTATGTTGTGCGTGTCCCTGCAGTTGTTTGCATGCCATGCCTTTTCATGGCTTTGACTTTGGCTGAGATTTTTTTTTTTCTTCTTTTTTTTTTGAATGCATCCGTGCCATGTCCCTCATATCTTCCCAACCAAGTTGTTTGCACCTCCTGGGATTTTGTTTTGCTTTTACAACACCTGTCAGCATCCTTTTGGCCTCTTTTGGTGCTTTGCACTGCACCTGGCTTCTGCCCAGACCACTTTCTTGTAGTCACCAAATTTTCCATATTTCTTTTTTTTTTTTTTCAGTTTTGTTTCCTTTGATCATATCTCCATTCCAGAGTGTGTGTAAGCCCTTCTTATTTGTTTTGGCCTTCAGCGGGGATCAGTTCTGGCAAGGCTTGGTGTATGTTGTGCGTGTCATTGCAGTTGTTTGCATGCCATGCCTTTTCATGGCTTTGACTTTGGCTGAGATTTTTTTTTTTCTTTTTTTAAGTATCCATGCAATGTTGCTCATATCTTCCCCACCAAGTTGTGTCTGCCTCCTTGATTTTTGCCCTTTTTTTACAACACCTGTCAGGTTATTTTTGGCCTCTTTTGGTGCTTTGCACTGCACCTGGCTTCTGCCCAGACCACTTTCTTGTAGTCACCAAATTTCCCAATTTTCCCTTTTTTGGGGGTTTTTTGCAATTGCATTTCTTTTGATCATATCTCCTTTCCAGAGTGTTTGTAAGCCTTTCTTTGCAGGGTCGCAAGATTTGGTTTCCCTTCCCGAAAGGAAATGAAATTTCCTTTCGGGAAGGGAAACCAAATCTTGCGATTTTAATGGGGATCAATTTGACAAGCTTTGGGGCAAGTCCCTGCACTTGTTGGGCTGTCATGCCTTTTCATGGCTTTGGCTCTGGCTGAGATTTTTTTTTTTTTTTTTTTTTTTTTTTAATGCATCCGTGCCATGTCCCTCATATCTTCCCCACCAAGTTGTGTCTGCCTCCTTGGATTTTGTTTTGCTTTTACAACACCTGTCAGCATCCTTTTGGCCTCTTTTGGTGCTTTGCACTGCACCTGGCTTCTGCCCAGACCACTTTCTTGTAGTCACCAAATTTTCCATTTTTCTTTTTTTTTTTTCCAATTTTGTTTCCTTTGGTCATATCTCCATTCCAGAGTGTGTGTAAGCCCTTCTTATTTGTTTTGGCCTTCAGCAGGGAGCAATTCCGGCAAGGCTTGGTGTATGTTGTGCGTGTCCCTGCAGTTGTTTGCATGCCATGCCTTTTCATGGCTTTGATTTGGGCCGAGATTATTATTTTTTTTTATTTTTTTTTTGAATGCATCCGTGCCATGTCCCTCATATCTTCCCAACCAAGTTGTTTGCACCTCCTGGGATTTTGTTTTGCTTTTACAACACCTGTCAGCATCCTTTTGGCCTCTTTTGGTGCTTTGCACTGCACCTGGCTTCTGCCCAGACCACTTTCTTGTTGTCACCAAATTTTCCATTTTTCTTTTTTTTTTTTTTCAATTTTGTTTCCTTTGATCATATCTCCATTCCAGAGTGTGTGTAAGCCCTTCTTATTTGTTTTGGCCTTCAGCGGGGATCAATTCTGGCAAGGCTTGGTGTATGTTGTGCGTGTCCTTGCAGTTGTTTGCATGCCATGCCTTTTCATGGCTTTGACTTTGGCTGAGATTTTTTTTTTTCTTTTTTTAAGTATCCATGCAATGTTGCTCATATCTTCCCCACCAAGTTGTGTCTGCCTCCTTGATTTTTGCCCTTTTTTTACAACTCCTCTCAGGTTATTTTTGGCCTCTTTTGGTGCTTTGCACTGCACCTGGCTTCTGCCCAGACCACTTTCTTGTTGTCACCAAATTTCCCAATTTTCCCTTTTTTGGGGTTTTTTTGCAATTGCATTTCTTTTGATCATATCTCCTTTCCAGAGTGTTTGTAAGCCTTTCTTTGCAGGGTCGCAAGATTTGCTTTCCCTTCCCGAAAGGAAATTAAATTTCCTTTCGGGAAGGGAAAGCAAATCTTGCGATCTTAATGGGGATCAATTGGAAAAGCTTTGGGGCAAATCCCTGCACTTGTTGGGCTGTCATGCCTTTTCATGGCTTTTGCTCTGGCTGAGATTTTTTTTTTCTTTTTTTTTTTTTGAATGCATCCGTGCCATGTCCGTCATATCTTCCCCACCAAGTTGTATGTACCTCCTGGGATTTTGTTTTGCTTTTACAACACCTGTCAGCATCCTTTTGGCCTCTTTTGGTGCTTTGCACTGCACCTGGCTTCTGCCCAGACCACTTTCTTGTAGTCACCAAATTTTCCATTTTTCTTTTTTTTTTTTTTTCAATTTTGTTTCCTTTGATCATATCTCCATTCCAGAGTGTGTGTAAGCCCTTCTTATTTGTTTTGGCCTTCAGCAGGGAGCAATTCTGGCAAGGCTTGCTGTATGTTGTGCGTGTCCCTGCAGTTGTTTGCATGCCATGCCTTTTCATGGCTTTGACTTTGGCTGAGATTTTTTTTTTTCTTCTTTTTTTTTTGAATGCATCCGTGCCATGTCCCTCATATCTTCCCAACCAAGTTGTTTGCACCTCCTGGGATTTTGTTTTGCTTTTACAACACCTGTCAGCATCCTTTTGGCCTCTTTTGGTGCTTTGCACTGCACCTGGCTTCTGCCCAGACCACTTTCTTGTTGTCACCAAATTTTCCATTTTTCTTTTTTTTTTTTTTTCAATTTTGTTTCCTTTGATCATATCTCCATTCCAGAGTGTGTGTAAGCCCTTCTTATTTGTTTTGGCCTTCAGCGGGGATCAGTTCGGGCAAGGCTTGGTGTATGTTGTGCGTGTCCCTGCAGTTGTTTGCATGCCATGCCTTTTCATGGCTTTGACTTTGGCTGAGATTTTTTTTTTTCTTTTTTTTTTTTGAATGCATCCGTGCCATGTCCCTCATATCTTCCCAACCAAGTTGTTTGCACCTCCTGGGATTTTGTTTTGCTTTTACAACACCTGTCAGCATCCTTTTGGCCTCTTTTGGTGCTTTGCACTGCACCTGGCTTCTGCCCAGACCACTTTCTTGTAGTCACCAAATTTTCCATTTTTCTTTTTTTTTTTTTCCAATTTTGTTTCCTTTGATCATATCTCCATTCCAGAGTGTGTGTAAGCCCTTCTTATTTGTTTTGGCCTTCAGCAGGGATCAATTCTGGCAAGGCTTGCTGTATGTTGTGCGTGTCCCTGCAGTTGTTTGCATGCCATGCCTTTTCATGGCTTTGACTTTGGCTGAGATTTTTTTTTTTCTTTTTTTAAGTATCCATGCAATGTTGCTCATATCTTCCCCACCAAGTTGTGTCTGCCTCCTTGATTTTTGCCCTTTTTTTACAACACCTGTCAGGTTATTTTTGGCCTCTTTTGGTGCTTTGCACTGCACCTGGCTTCTGCCCAGACCACTTTCTTGTAGTCACCAAATTTCCCAATTTTCCCTTTTTTGGGGGTTTTTTGCAATTGCATTTCTTTTGATCATGTCTCCTTTCCAGAGTGTTTGTAAGCCTTTCTTTGCAGGGTCGCAAGATTTGCTTTCCCTTCCCGAAAGGAAATGAAATTTCCTTTCGGGAAGGGAAAGCAAATCTTGCGATTTTAATGGGGATCAATTGGACAAGCTTTGGTGCAAGTCCCTGCACTTGTTGGGCTGTCATGCCTTTTCATGGCTTTGGCTCTGGCTGAGATTTTTTTTTTTTTTTTTTTTTTTTAATGCATCCGTGCCATGTCCCTCATATCTTCCCCACCAAGTTGTATGTACCTCCTGGGATTTTGTTTTGCTTTTACAACACCTGTCAGCATCCTTTTGGCCTCTTTTGGTGCTTTGCACTGCACCTGGCTTCTGCCCAGACCACTTTCTTGTAGTCACCAAATTTTCCATTTTTCTTTTTTTTTTTTTTTCAATTTTGTTTCCTTTGATCATATCTCCATTCCAGAGTGTGTGTAAGCCCTTCTTATTTGTTTTGGCCTTCAGCAGGGATCAATTCTGGCAAGGCTTGGTGTATGTTGTGCGTGTCCCTGCAGTTGTTTGCATGCCATGCCTTTTCATGGCTTTGACTTTGGCGGAGATTTTTTTTTTTCTTCTTTTTTTTTTGAATGCATCCGTGCCATGTCCCTCATATCTTCCCAACCAAGTTGTTTGCACCTCCTGGGATTTTGTTTTGCTTTTACAACACCTGTCAGCATCCTTTTGGCCTCTTTTGGTGCTTTGCACTGCACCTGGCTTCTGCCCAGACCACTTTCTTGTTGTCACCAAATTTTCCATTTTTCTTTTTTTTTTTTTTTCAATTTTGTTTCCTTTGATCATATCTCCATTCCAGAGTGTGTGTAAGCCCTTCTTATTTGTTTTGGCCTTCAGCGGGGATCAGTTCGGGCAAGGCTTGCTGTATGTTGTGCGTGTCCCTGCAGTTGTTTGCATGCCATGCCTTTTCATGGCTTTGACTTTGGCTGAGATTTTTTTTTTCTTTTTTTTTTTTGAATGCATCCGTGCCATGTCCCTCATATCTTCCCAACCAAGTTGTTTGCACCTCCTGGGATTTTGTTTTGCTTTTACAACACCTGTCAGCATCCTTTTGGCCTCTTTTGGTGCTTTGCACTGCACCTGGCTTCTGCCCAGACCACTTTCTTGTAGTCACCAAATTTTCCATTTTTCTTTTTTTTTTTTTTCAATTTTGTTTCCTTTGATCATATCTCCATTCCAGAGTGTGTGTAAGCCCTTCTTATTTGTTTTGGCCTTCAGCGGGGATTAGTTCTGGGAAGGCTTGGTGTATGTTGTGCGTGTCATTGCAGTTGTTTGCATGCCATGCCTTTTCATGGCTTTGACTTTGGCTGAGATTTTTTTTTTTTCTTTTTTTAAGTATCCATGCAATGTTGCTCATATCTTCCCCACCAAGTTGTGTCTGCCTCCTTGATTTTTGCCCTTTTTTTACAACTCCTCTCAGGTTATTTTTGGCCTCTTTTGGTGCTTTGCACTGCACCTGGCTTCTGCCCAGACCACTTTCTTGTAGTCACCAAATTTCCCAATTTTCCCTTTTTTGGGGGTTTTTTGCAATTGCATTTCTTTTGATCATATCTCCTTTCAAGAGTGTTTGTAAGCCTTTCTTTGCAGGGTCGCAAGATTTGCTTTCCCTTCCCGAAAGGAAATTAAATTTCCTTTCGGGAAGGGAAAGCAAATCTTGCGATTTTAATGGGGATCAATTGGACAAGCTTTGGGGCAAGTCCCTGCACTTGTTGGGCTGTCATGCCTTTTCATGGCTTTGGCTCTGGCTGAGATTTTTTTTTTTTTTTTTTTTTTTTTTTTTTAATGCATCCGTGCCATGTCCCTCATATCTTCCCCACCAAGTTGTGTCTGCCTCCTTGGATTTTGTTTTGCTTTTACAACACCTGTCAGCATCCTTTTGGCCTCTTTTGGTGCTTTGCACTGCACCTGGCTTCTGCCCAGACCACTTTCTTGTAGTCACCAAATTTTCCATTTTTCTTTTTTTTTTTCTTAAATTTTGTTTCCTTTGGTCATATCTCCATTCCAGAGTGTGTGTAAGCCCTTCTTATTTGTTTTGGCCTTCAGCGGGGATCAATTCTGGCAAGGCTTGGTGTATGTTGTGCGTGTCCTTGCAGTTGTTTGCATGCCATGCCTTTTCATGGCTTTGACTTTGGCTGAGATTTTTTTTTTTCTTTTTTTAAGTATCCATGCAATGTTGCTCATATCTTCCCCACCAAGTTGTGCCTGCCTCCTTGATTTTTGCCCTTTTTTTACAACTCCTCTCAGGTTATTTTTGGCCTCTTTTGGTGCTTTGCACTGCACCTGGCTTCTGCCCAGACCACTTTCTTGTAGTCACCAAATTTCCCAATTTTCCCTTTTTTGGGGGTTTTTTGCAATTGCATTTCTTTGGTCATGTCTCCTTTCCAGAGTGTTTGTAAGCCTTTCTTTGCAGGGTCGCAAGATTTGCTTTCCCTTCCCGAAAGGAAATTAAATTTCCTTTCGGGAAGGGAAACCAAATTTTGCGATTTTAATGGGGATCAATTGGACAAGCTTTGGGGCAAGTCTCTGCGCTTGTTGGGCTGTCATGCCTTTTCATGGCTTTGGCTCTGGCTGAGATTTTTTTTTTTTTTTTTTTTTTTTTTTAATGCATCCGCGCCATGTCCCTCATATCTTCCCCACCAAGTTGTGTCTGCCTCCTTGGATTTTGTTTTGCTTTTACAACACCTGTCAGCATCCTTTTGGCCTCTTTTGGTGCTTTGCACTGCACCTGGCTTCTGCCCAGACCACTTTCTTGTAGTCACCAAATTTTCCATTTTTCTTTTTTTTTTTTTCCAATTTTATTTCCTTTGATCATATCTCCATTCCAGAGAGTGCGTAAGCCCTTCTTATTACTTTTGGCCTTCAGAGGGGATCAATTATGGTAAGGCTTGCTGTATGTTGTGCGTGTCCTTGCAGTTGTTTGCATGCCATGCCTTTTCATGGCTTTGATTTGGGCCGAGATTATTATTTTTTTTAAATTTTTTTTTTGAATGCATCCGTGCCATGTCCCTCATATCTTCCCCACTAAGAGGTGTCTGCCTCCTTGGATTTTGTTTTGCTTTTACAACACCTGTCAGCATCCTTTTGGCCTCTTTTGGTGCTTTGCACTGCACCTGGCTTCTGCCCAGACCACTTTCTTGTAGTCACCAAATTTTCCATTTTTCTTTTTTTTTTTTTCCAATTTTGTTTCCTTTGATCATATCTCCATTCCAGAGTGTGTGTAAGCCCTTCTTATTTGTTTTGGCCTTCAGCAGGGATCAATTCTGGCAAGGCTTGGTGTATGTTGTGCGTGTCCCTGCAGTTGTTTGCATGCCATGCCTTTTCATGGCTTTGACTTTGGCTGAGATTTTTTTTTTTCTTTTTTTAAGTATCCATGCAATGTTGCTCATATCTTCCCCACCAAGTTGTGTCTGCCTCCTTGATTTTTGCCCTTTTTTTACAACCCCTCTCAGGTTATTTTTGGCCTCTTTTGGTGCTTTGCACTGCACCTGGCTTCTGCCCAGACCACTTTCTTGTAGTCACCAAATTTCCCAATTTTCCCTTTTTTGGGGGTTTTTTGCAATTGCATTTCTTTTGATCATATCTCCTTTCCAGAGTGTTTGTAAGCCTTTCTTTGCATGGTCGCAAGATTTGCTTTCCCTTCCCGAAAGGAAATGAAATTTCCTTTCGGGAAGGGAAAGCAAATCTTGCGATTTTAATGGGGATCAATTGGAAAAGCTTTGGGGCAAATCCCTGCACTTGTTGGGCTGTCATGCCTTTTCATGGCTTTGGCTCTGGCTGAGATTTTTTTTTTCTTTTTTTTTTTTTGAATGCATCCGTGCCATGTCCGTCATATCTTCCCAACCAAGTTGTATGTACCTCCTGGGATTTTGTTTTGCTTTTACAACACCTGTCAGCATCCTTTTGGCCTCTTTTGGTGCTTTGCACTGCACCTGGCTTCTGCCCAGACCACTTTCTTGTAGTCACCAAATTTTCCATTTTTCTTTTTTTTTTTTTCCAATTTTGTTTCCTTTGATCATATCTCCATTCCAGAGTGTGTGTAAGCCCTTCTTATTTGTTTTGGCCTTCAGCAGGGATCAATTCTGGCAAGGCTTGGTGTATGTTGTGCGTGTCCCTGCAGTTGTTTGCATGCCATGCCTTTTCATGGCTTTGACTTTGGCTGAGATTTTTTTTTTTCTTTTTTTAAGTATCCATGCAATGTTGCTCATATCTTCCCCACCAAGTTGTGTCTGCCTCCTTGATTTTTGCCCTTTTTTTACAACCCCTCTCAGGTTATTTTTGGCCTCTTTTGGTGCTTTGCACTGCACCTGGCTTCTGCCCAGACCACTTTCTTGTAGTCACCAAATTTCCCAATTTTCCCTTTTTTGGGGGTTTTTTGCAATTGCATTTCTTTTGATCATATCTCCTTTCCAGAGTGTTTGTAAGCCTTTCTTTGCATGGTCGCAAGATTTGCTTTCCCTTCCCGAAAGGAAATGAAATTTCCTTTCGGGAAGGGAAAGCAAATCTTGCGATTTTAATGGGGATCAATTGGAAAAGCTTTGGGGCAAATCCCTGCACTTGTTGGGCTGTCATGCCTTTTCATGGCTTTGGCTCTGGCTGAGATTTTTTTTTTCTTTTTTTTTTTTTGAATGCATCCGTGCCATGTCCGTCATATCTTCCCAACCAAGTTGTATGTACCTCCTGGGATTTTGTTTTGCTTTTACAACACCTGTCAGCATCCTTTTGGCCTCTTTTGGTGCTTTGCACTGCACCTGGCTTCTGCCCAGACCACTTTCTTGTAGTCACCAAATTTCCCAATTTTCCCTTTTTTGGGGGTTTTTTGCAATTGCATTTCTTTTGATCATATCTCCTTTCCAGAGTGTTTGTAAGCCTTTCTTTGCAGGGTCGCAAGATTTGCTTTCCCTTCCCGAAAGGAAATGAAATTTCCTTTCGGGAAGGGAAAGCAAATCTTGCGATTTTAATGGGGATCAATTGGAAAAGCTTTGGGGCAAATCCCTGCACTTGTTTGGCTTTCATGCCTTTTCATGGCTTTGGCTCTGGCTGAGATTTTTTTTTTCTTTTTTTTTTTTTGAATGCATCCGTGCCATGTCCGTCATATCTTCCCCACCAAGTTGTATGTACCTCCTGGGATTTTGTTTTGCTTTTACAACACCTGTCAGCATCCTTTTGGCCTCTTTTGGTGCTTTGCACTGCACCTGGCTTCTGCCCAGACCACTTTCTTGTAGTCACCAAATTTTCCATTTTTCTTTTTTTTTTTTTTCAATTTTGTTTCCTTTGATCATATCTCCATTCCAGAGTGTGTGTAAGCCCTTCTTATTTGTTTTGGCCTTCAGCAGGGAGCAATTCTGGCAAGGCTTGGTGTATGTTGTGCGTGTCCTTGCAGTTGTTTGCATGCCATGCCTTTTCATGGCTTTGACTTTGGCTGAGATTTTTTTTTTTCTTTTCTTTTTTTTGAATGCATCCTTGCCATGTCCCTCATATCTTCCCAACCAAGTTGTTTGCACCTCCTGGGATTTTGTTTTGCTTTTACAACACCTGTCAGCATCCTTTTGGCCTCTTTTGGTGCTTTGCACTGCACCTGGCTTCTGCCCAGACCACTTTCTTGTAGTCACCAAATTTCCCAATTTTCCCTTTTTTGGGGGTTTTTTGCAATTGCATTTCTTTTGATCATGTCTCCTTTCCAGAGTGTTTGTAAGCCTTTCTTTGCAGGGTCGCAAGATTTGCTTTCCCTTCCCGAAAGGAAATGAAATTTCCTTTCGGGAAGGGAAAGCAAATCTTGCGATTTTAATGGGGATCAATTGGACAAGCTTTGGGGCAAGTCCCTGCACTTGTTGGGCTGTCATGCCTTTTCATGGCTTTGGCTCTGGCTGAGATTTTTTTTTTTTTTTTTTTTTTTTTTTGAATGCATCCGTGCCATGTCCCTCATATCTTCCCAACCAAGTTGTTTGCACCTCCTGGGATTTTGTTTTGCTTTTACAACACCTGTCAGCATCCTTTTGGCCTCTTTTGGTGCTTTGCACTGCACCTGGCTTCTGCCCAGACCACTTTCTTGTTGTCACCAAATTTTCCATTTTTCTTTTTTTTTTTTTTCAATTTTGTTTCCTTTGATCATATCTCCATTCCAGAGTGTGTGTAAGCCCTTCTTATTTGTTTTGGCCTTCAGCAGGGATCAATTCTGGCAAGGCTTGGTGTATGTTGTGCGTGTCCCTGCAGTTGTTTGCATGCCATGCCTTTTCATGGCTTTGACTTTGCCTGAGATTTTTTTTTTTTCTTTTTTTAAGTATCCATGCAATGTTGCTCATATCTTCCCCACCAAGTTGTGTCTGCCTCCTTGATTTTTGCCCTTTTTTTACAACACCTGTCAGGTTATTTTTGGCCTCTTTTGGTGCTTTGCACTGCACCTGGCTTCTGCCCAGACCACTTTCTTGTAGTCACCAAATTTCCCAATTTTCCCTTTTTTGGGGGTTTTTTGCAATTGCATTTCTTTTGATCATATCTCCTTTCCAGAGTGTTTGTAAGCCTTTCTTTGCAGGGTCGCAAGATTTGCTTTCCCTTCCCGAAAGGAAATGAAATTTCCTTTCGGGAAGGGAAAGCAAATCTTGCGATTTTAATGGGGATCAATTGGACAAGCTTTGGGGCAAATCCCTGCACTTGTTGGGCTGTCATGCCTTTTCATGGCTTTGGCTCTGGCTGAGATTTTTTTTTTTTTTTTTTTTTTTTTGAATGCATCCGTGCCATGTCCCTCATATCTTCCCAACCAAGTTGTTTGTACCTCCTGGGATTTTGTTTTGCTTTTACAACACCTGTCAGCATCCTTTTGGCCTCTTTTGGTGCTTTGCACTGCACCTGGCTTCTGCCCAGACCACTTTCTTGTAGTCACCAAATTTTCCATTTTTCTTTTTTTTTTTTTCCAATTTTGTTTCCTTTGATCATATCTCCATTCCAGAGTGTGTGTAAGCCCTTCTTATTTGTTTTGGCCTTCAGCGGGGAGCAATTCCGGCAAGGCTTGGTGTATGTTGTGCGTGTCCCTGCAGTTGTTTGCATGCCATGCCTTTTCATGGCTTTGACTTTGGCTGAGATTTTGTTTTTTCTTTTCTTTTTTTTGAATGCATCCGTGCCATGTCCCTCATATCTTCCCAACCAAGTTGTTTGCACCACCTGGGATTTTGTTTTGCTTTTACAACACCTGTCAACATCCTTTTGGCCTCTTTTGGTGCTTTGCACTGCACCTGGCTTCTGCCCAGACCACTTTCTTGTAGTCACCAAATTTTCCATTTTTCTTTTTTTTTTTTTCCAATTTTGTTTCCTTTGATCATATCTCCATTCCAGAGTGTGTGTAAGCCCTTCTTATTTGTTTTGGCCTTCAGCGGGGATCAATTCTGGCAAGGCTTGCTGTATGTTGTGCGTGTCCCTGCAGTTGTTTGCATGCCATGCCTTTTCATGGCTTTGACTTTGGCTGAGATTTTTTTTTTTTTTTTTTTTTTTTAATGCATCCGTGCCATGTCCCTCATATCTTCCCCACCAAGTTGTGTCTGCCTCCTTGGATTTTGTTTTGCTTTTACAACACCTGTCAGCATCCTTTTGGCCTCTTTTGGTGCTTTGCACTTCACCTGGCTTCTGCCCAGACCACTTTCTTGTAGTCACCAAATTTCCCAATTTTCCCTTTTTTGGGGGTTTTTTGCAATTGCATTTCTTTTGATCATGTCTCCTTTCCAGAGTGTTTGTAAGCCTTTCTTTGCAGGGTCGCAAGATTTGCTTTCCCTTCCCGAAAGGAAATGAAATTTCCTTTCGGGAAGGGAAAGCAAATCTTGCGATTTTAATGGGGATCAATTGGACAAGCTTTGGGGCAAGTCCCTGCACTTGTTGGGCTGTCATGCCTTTTCATGGCTTTGGCTCTGGCTGAGATTTTTTTTTTTTTTTTTTTTTTTTTTTGAATGCATCCGCGCCATGTCCCTCATATCTTCCCAACCAAGTTGTTTGCACCTCCTGGGATTTTGTTTTGCTTTTACAACACCTGTCAGCATCTTTTTGGCCTCTTTTGGTGCTTTGCACTGCACCTGGCTTCTGCCCAGACCACTTTCTTGTAGTCACCAAATTTTCCATTTTTCTTTTTTTTTTTTTTCAATTTTGTTTCCTTTGATCATATCTCCATTCCAGAGTGTGTGTAAGCCCTTCTTATTTGTTTTGGCCTTCAGCAGGGATCAATTCTGGCAAGGCTTGCTGTATGTTGTGCGTGTCATTGCAGTTGTTTGCATGCCATGCCTTTTCATGGCTTTGACTTTGGCTGAGATTTTTTTTTTTCTTTTTTTAAGTATCCATGCAATGTTGCTCATATCTTCCCCACCATGTTGTGCCTGCCTCCTTGATTTTTGCCCTTTTTTTACAACTCCTCTCAGGTTATTTTTGGCCTCTTTTGGTGCTTTGCACTGCACCTGGCTTCTGCCCAGACCACTTTCTTGTAGTCACCAAATTTCCCAATTTTCCCTTTTTTGGGGGTTTTTTGCAATTGCATTTCTTTTGATCATATCTCCTTTCCAGAGTGTTTGTAAGCCTTTCTTTGCAGGGTCGCAAGATTTGGTTTCCCTTCCCGAAAGGAAATGAAATTTCCTTTCGGGAAGGGAAACCAAATCTTGCGATTTTAATGGGGATCAATTGGACAAGCTTTGGGGCAAGTCCCTGCACTTGTTGGGCTGTCATGCCTTTTCATGGCTTTGGCTCTGGCTGAGATTTTTTTTTTTTTTTTTTTTTTTTTAATGCATCCGTGCCATGTCCCTCATATCTTCCCCACCAAGTTGTGTCTGCCTCCTTGGATTTTGTTTTGCTTTTACAACACCTGTCAGCATCCTTTTGGCCTCTTTTGGTGCTTTGCACTGCACCTGGCTTCTGCCCAGACCACTTTCTTGTAGTCACCAAATTTTCCATTTTTCTTTTTTTTTTTTTCCAATTTTGTTTCCTTTGATCATATCTCCATTCCAGAGTGTGTGTAAGCCCTTCTTATTTGTTTTGGCCTTCAGCGGGGATCAATTCTGGCAAGGCTTGCTGTATGTTGTGCGTGTCCCTGCCGTTGTTTGCATGCCATGCCTTTTCATGCTTTTGACTTTGGCTGAGATTTTTTTTTTCTTTTTTTAAGTTTCCATGCATTGTTGCTCATATCTTCCCCACCAAGTTGTGTCTGCCTCCTTGATTTTTGCCCTTTTTTTACAACTCCTCTCAGGTTATTTTTGGCCTCTTTTGGTGCTTTGCACTGCACCTGGCTTCTGCCCAGACCACTTTCTTGTAGTCACCAAATTTCCCAATTTTCCCTTTTTTGGGGGTTTTTTGCAATTGCATTTCTTTGGTCATGTCTCCTTTCCAGAGTGTTTGTAAGCCTTTCTTTGCAGGGTCGCAAGATTTGGTTTCCCTTCCCGAAAGGAAATGAAATTTCCTTTCGGGAAGGGAAACCAAATCTTGCGATTTTAATGGGGATCAATTGGACAAGCTTTGGGGCAAGTCCCTGCACTTCTTTGGCTGTCATGCCTTTTCATGGCTTTGGCTCTGGCTGAGATTTTTTTTTTTTTTTTTTTTTTTTTTGAATGCATCCGCGCCATGTCCCTCATATCTTCCCCACCAAGTTGTGTCTGCCTCCTTGGATTTTGTTTTGTTTTTACAGCACCTGTCAGCATCCTTTTGGCCTCTTTTGGTGCTTTGCACTGCACCTGGCTTCTGCCCAGACCACTTTCTTGTAGTCACCAAATTTTCCATTTTTCTTTTTTTTTTTTCCAATTTTGTGTCCTTTGGTCATATCTCCATTCCAGAGTGTGTGTAAGCCCTTCTTATTTGTTTTGGCCTTCAGCAGGGAGCAATTCCGGCAAGGCTTGGTGTATGTTGTGCGTGTCCCTGCAGTTGTTTGCATGCCATGCCTTTTCATGGCTTTGACTTTGGCTGAGATTTTGTTTTTTCTTTTCTTTTTTTTGGATGCATCCGTGCCATGTCCCTCATATCTTCCCAACCAAGTTGTTTGCACCACCTGGGATTTTGTTTTGCTTTTACAACACCTGTCAACATCCTTTTGGCCTCTTTTGGTGCTTTGCACTGCACCTGGCTTCTGCCCAGACCACTTTCTTGTAGTCACCAAATTTTCCATTTTTCTTTTTTTTTTTTTCCAATTTTGTTTCCTTTGATCATATCTCCATTCCAGAGTGTGTGTAAGCCCTTCTTATTTGTTTTGGCCTTCAGCGGGGATCATTTCTGGCAAGGCTTGCTGTATGTTGTGCGTGTCCCTGCCGTTGTTTGCATGCCATGCCTTTTCATGGCTTTGACTTTGGCTGAGATTTTTTTTTTTTTTTTTTTTTTTAATGCATCCGTGCCATGTCCCTCATATCTTCCCCACCAAGTTGTGTCTGCCTCCTTGGATTTTGTTTTGCTTTTACAACACCTGTCAGCATCCTTTTGGCCTCTTTTGGTGCTTTGCACTTCACCTGGCTTCTGCCCAGACCACTTTCTTGTAGTCACCAAATTTCCCAATTTTCCCTTTTTTGGGGGTTTTTTGCAATTGCATTTCTTTTGATCATGTCTCCTTTCCAGAGTGTTTGTAAGCCTTTCTTTGCAGGGTCGCAAGATTTGCTTTCCCTTCCCGAAAGGAAATGAAATTTCCTTTCGGGAAGGGAAAGCAAATCTTGCGATTTTAATGGGGATCAATTGGACAAGCTTTGGGGCAAGTCCCTGTACTTGTTGGGCTGTCATGCCTTTTCATGGCTTTGGCTCTGGCTGAGATTTTTTTTTTTTTTTTTTTTTTTTTTTTGAATGCATCCGTGCCATGTCCCTCATATCTTCCCAACCAAGTTGTTTGCACCTCCTGGGATTTTGTTTTGCTTTTACAACACCTGTCAGCATCTTTTTGGCCTCTTTTGGTGCTTTGCACTGCACCTGGCTTCTGCCCAGACCACTTTCTTGTAGTCACCAAATTTTCCATTTTTCTTTTTTTTTTTTTTCAATTTTGTTTCCTTTGATCATATCTCCATTCCAGAGTGTGTGTAAGCCCTTCTTATTTGTTTTGGCCTTCAGCAGGGATCAATTCTGGCAAGGCTTGCTGTATGTTGTGCGTGTCATTGCAGTTGTTTGCATGCCATGCCTTTTCATGGCTTTGACTTTGGCTGAGATTTTTTTTTTTCTTTTTTTAAGTATCCATGCAATGTTGCTCATATCTTCCCCACCATGTTGTGCCTGCCTCCTTGATTTTTGCCCTTTTTTTACAACTCCTCTCAGGTTATTTTTGGCCTCTTTTGGTGCTTTGCACTGCACCTGGCTTCTGCCCAGACCACTTTCTTGTAGTCACCAAATTTCCCAATTTTCCCTTTTTTGGGGGTTTTTTGCAATTGCATTTCTTTTGATCATATCTCCTTTCCAGAGTGTTTGTAAGCCTTTCTTTGCAGGGTCGCAAGATTTGGTTTCCCTTCCCGAAAGGAAATGAAATTTCCTTTCGGGAAGGGAAACCAAATCTTG
Organism: Haemorhous mexicanus; assembly: GCF_027477595.1. Taxonomy (NCBI): domain Eukaryota; kingdom Metazoa; phylum Chordata; class Aves; order Passeriformes; family Fringillidae; genus Haemorhous; species Haemorhous mexicanus. The sequence continues at coordinate 83,007,640 of NC_082343.1, read as the reverse complement.
CGATTTTAATGGGGATCAATTGGACAAGCTTTGGGGCAAGTCCCTGCACTTGTTGGGCTGTCATGCCTTTTCATGGCTTTGGCTCTGGCTGAGATTTTTTTTTTTTTTTTTTTTTTTTTAATGCATCCGTGCCATGTCCCTCATATCTTCCCCACCAAGTTGTGTCTGCCTCCTTGGATTTTGTTTTGCTTTTACAACACCTGTCAGCATCCTTTTGGCCTCTTTTGGTGCTTTGCACTGCACCTGGCTTCTGCCCAGACCACTTTCTTGTAGTCACCAAATTTTCCATTTTTCTTTTTTTTTTTTTTCAATTTTGTTTCCTTTGATCATATCTCCATTCCAGAGTGTGTGTAAGCCCTTCTTATTTGTTTTGGCCTTCAGCAGGGATCAATTCTGGCAAGGCTTGGTGTATGTTGTGCGTGTCCCTGCAGTTGTTTGCATGCCATGCCTTTTCATGGCTTTGACTTTGCCTGAGATTTTTTTTTTTTCTTTTTTTAAGTATCCATGCAATGTTGCTCATATCTTCCCCACCAAGTTGTGTCTGCCTCCTTGATTTTTGCCCTTTTTTTACAACACCTCTCAGGTTATTTTTGGCCTCTTTTGGTGCTTTGCACTGCACCTGGCTTCTGCCCAGACCACTTTCTTGTAGTCACCAAATTTCCCAATTTTCCCTTTTTTGGGGGTTTTTTGCAATTGCATTTCTTTTGATCATATCTCCTTTCCAGAGTGTTTGTAAGCCTTTCTTTGCAGGGTCGCAAGATTTGGTTTCCCTTCCCGAAAGGAAATGAAATTTCCTTTCGGGAAGGGAAACCAAATCTTGCGATTTTAATGGGGATCAATTGGACAAGCTTTGGGGCAAGTCCCTGCGCTTTTTGGGCTGTCATGCCTTTTCATGGCTTTGGCTCTGGCTGAGATTTTTTTTTTTTTTTTTTTTTTTTTGAGTGCATCCGTGCCATGTCCCTCATATCTTCCCCACCAAGTTGTGTCTGCCTCCTTGGATTTTGTTTTGCTTTTACAACACCTGTCAGCATCCTTTTGGCCTCTTTTGGTGCTTTGCACTGCACCTGGCTTCTGCCCAGACCACTTTCTTGTTGTCACCAAATTTTCCATTTTTCTTTTTTTTTTTTTTCAATTTTGTTTCCTTTGATCATATCTCCATTCCAGAGTGTGTGTAAGCCCTTCTTATTTGTTTTGGCCTTCAGCAGGGATCAATTCTGGCAAGGCTTGCTGTATGTTGTGCGTGTCATTGCAGTTGTTTGCATGCCATGCCTTTTCATGGCTTTGACTTTGGCTGAGATTTTTTTTTTTCTTTTTTTAAGTATCCATGCAATGTTGCTCATATCTTCCCCACCATGTTGTGCCTGCCTCCTTGATTTTTGCCCTTTTTTTACAACTCCTCTCAGGTTATTTTTGGCCTCTTTTGGTGCTTTGCACTGCACCTGGCTTCTGCCCAGACCACTTTCTTGTAGTCACCAAATTTCCCAATTTTCCCTTTTTTGGGGGTTTTTTGCAATTGCATTTCTTTTGATCATATCTCCTTTCCAGAGTGTTTGTAAGCCTTTCTTTGCAGGGTCGCAAGATTTGGTTTCCCTTCCCGAAAGGAAATTAAATTTCCTTTCGGGAAGGGAAACCAAATCTTGCGATTTTAATGGGGATCAATTGGACAAGCTTTGGGGCAAGTCCCTGCACTTGTTGGGCTGTCATGCCTTTTCATGGCTTTGGCTCTGGCTGAGATTTTTTTTTTTTTTTTTTTTTTTTTAATGCATCCGTGCCATGTCCCTCATATCTTCCCCACCAAGTTGTGTCTGCCTCCTTGGATTTTGTTTTGCTTTTACAACACCTGTCAGCATCCTTTTGGCCTCTTTTGGTGCTTTGCACTGCACCTGGCTTCTGCCCAGACCACTTTCTTGTAGTCACCAAATTTTCCATTTTTCTTTTTTTTTTTTTTCAATTTTGTTTCCTTTGATCATATCTCCATTCCAGAGTGTGTGTAAGCCCTTCTTATTTGTTTTGGCCTTCAGCAGGGATCAATTCTGGCAAGGCTTGGTGTATGTTGTGCGTGTCCCTGCAGTTGTTTGCATGCCATGCCTTTTCATGGCTTTGACTTTGCCTGAGATTTTTTTTTTTTCTTTTTTTAAGTATCCATGCAATGTTGCTCATATCTTCCCCACCAAGTTGTGTCTGCCTCCTTGATTTTTGCCCTTTTTTTACAACACCTCTCAGGTTATTTTTGGCCTCTTTTGGTGCTTTGCACTGCACCTGGCTTCTGCCCAGACCACTTTCTTGTAGTCACCAAATTTCCCAATTTTCCCTTTTTTGGGGGTTTTTTGCAATTGCATTTCTTTTGATCATATCTCCTTTCCAGAGTGTTTGTAAGCCTTTCTTTGCAGGGTCGCAAGATTTGCTTTCCCTTCCCGAAAGGAAATGAAATTTCCTTTCGGGAAGGGAAACCAAATCTTGCGATTTTAATGGGGATCAATTGGACAAGCTTTGGGGCAAGTCCCTGCGCTTTTTGGGCTGTCATGCCTTTTCATGGCTTTGGCTCTGGCTGAGATTTTTTTTTTTTTTTTTTTTTTTTTTGAGTGCATCCGTGCCATGTCCCTCATATCTTCCCCACCAAGTTGTGTCTGCCTCCTTGGATTTTGTTTTGCTTTTACAACACCTGTCAGCATCCTTTTGGCCTCTTTTGGTGCTTTGCACTGCACCTGGCTTCTGCCCAGACCACTTTCTTGTTGTCACCAAATTTTCCATTTTTCTTTTTTTTTTTTTTCAATTTTGTTTCCTTTGATCATATCTCCATTCCAGAGTGTGTGTAAGCCCTTCTTATTTGTTTTGGCCTTCAGCAGGTATCAATTCTGGCAAGGCTTGGTGTATGTTGTGCATGTCCCTGCAGTTGTTTGCATGCCATGCCTTTTCATGGCTTTGACTTTGCCTGAGATTTTTTTTTTTTTTCTTCTTTTTTTTTTGAATGCATCCGTGCCATGTCCCTCATATCTTCCCAACCAAGTTGTTTGCACCTCCTGGGATTTTGTTTTGCTTTTACAACACCTGTCAGCATCCTTTTGGCCTCTTTTGGTGCTTTGCACTGCACCTGGCTTCTGCCCAGACCACTTTCTTGTAGTCACCAAATTTTCCATTTTTCTTTTTTTTTTTTTCCAATTTTGTTTCCTTTGATCATATCTCCATTCCAGAGTGTGTGTAAGCCCTTCTTATTTGTTTTGGCCTTCAGCGGGGATCAATTCTGGCAAGGCTTGCTGTATGTTGTGCGTGTCCCTGCAGTTGTTTGCATGCCATGCCTTTTCATGGCTTTGACTTTGGCTGAGATTTTTTTTTTTCTTTTTTTAAGTATCCATGCAATGTTGCTCATATCTTCCCCACCAAGTTGTGTCTGCCTCCTTGATTTTTGCCCTTTTTTTTACAACACCTGTCAGGTTATTTTTGGCCTCTTTTGGTGCTTTGCACTGCACCTGGCTTCTGCCCAGACCACTTTCTTGTAGTCACCAAATTTCCCAATTTTCCCTTTTTTGGGGGTTTTTTGCAATTGCATTTCTTTTGATCATGTCTCCTTTCCAGAGTGTTTGTAAGCCTTTCTTTGCAGGGTCGCAAGATTTGCTTTCCCTTCCCGAAAGGAAATGAAATTTCCTTTCGGGAAGGGAAAGCAAATCTTGCGATTTTAATGGGGATCAATTGGACAAGCTTTGGGGCAAGTCCCTGCACTTGTTGGGCTGTCATGCCTTTTCATGGCTTTGGCTCTGGCTGAGATTTTTTTTTTTTTTTTTTTTTTTTTTTTTGAATGCATCCGTGCCATGTCCCTCATATCTTCCCAACCAAGTTGTTTGCACCTCCTGGGATTTTGTTTTGCTTTTACAACACCTGTCAGCATCTTTTTGGCCTCTTTTGGTGCTTTGCACTGCACCTGGCTTCTGCCCAGACCACTTTCTTGTAGTCACCAAATTTTCCATTTTTCTTTTTTTTTTTTTTCAATTTTGTTTCCTTTGATCATATCTCCATTCCAGAGTGTGTGTAAGCCCTTCTTATTTGTTTTGGCCTTCAGCAGGGATCAATTCTGGCAAGGCTTGCTGTATGTTGTGCGTGTCATTGCAGTTGTTTGCATGCCATGCCTTTTCATGGCTTTGACTTTGGCTGAGATTTTTTTTTTTCTTTTTTTAAGTATCCATGCAATGTTGCTCATATCTTCCCCACCATGTTGTGCCTGCCTCCTTGATTTTTGCCCTTTTTTTACAACTCCTCTCAGGTTATTTTTGGCCTCTTTTGGTGCTTTGCACTGCACCTGGCTTCTGCCCAGACCACTTTCTTGTAGTCACCAAATTTCCCAATTTTCCCTTTTTTGGGGGTTTTTTGCAATTGCATTTCTTTTGATCATATCTCCTTTCCAGAGTGTTTGTAAGCCTTTCTTTGCAGGGTCGCAAGATTTGGTTTCCCTTCCCGAAAGGAAATGAAATTTCCTTTCGGGAAGGGAAACCAAATCTTGCGATTTTAATGGGGATCAATTGGACAAGCTTTGGGGCAAGTCCCTGCACTTGTTGGGCTGTCATGCCTTTTCATGGCTTTGGCTCTGGCTGAGATTTTTTTTTTTTTTTTTTTTTTTTTTAATGCATCCGTGCCATGTCCCTCATATCTTCCCAACCAAGTTGTGTCTGCCTCCTTGGATTTTGTTTTGCTTTTACAACACCTGTCAGCATCCTTTTGGCCTCTTTTGGTGCTTTGCACTGCACCTGGCTTCTGCCCAGACCACTTTCTTGTTGTCACCAAATTTTCCATTTTTCTTTTTTTTTTTTTTCAATTTTGTTTCCTTTGATCATATCTCCATTCCAGAGTGTGTGTAAGCCCTTCTTATTTGTTTTGGCCTTCAGCAGGGATCAATTCTGGCAAGGCTTGGTGTATGTTGTGCGTGTCCCTGCAGTTGTTTGCATGCCATGCCTTTTCATGGCTTTGACTTTGCCTGAGATTTTTTTTTTTTCTTTTTTTAAGTATCCATGCAATGTTGCTCATATCTTCCCCACCAAGTTGTGTCTGCCTCCTTGATTTTTGCCCTTTTTTTACAACACCTCTCAGGTTATTTTTGGCCTCTTTTGGTGCTTTGCACTGCACCTGGCTTCTGCCCAGACCACTTTCTTGTAGTCACCAAATTTCCCAATTTTCCCTTTTTTGGGGGTTTTTTGCAATTGCATTTCTTTTGATCATATCTCCTTTCCAGAGTGTTTGTAAGCCTTTCTTTGCAGGGTCGCAAGATTTGCTTTCCCTTCCCGAAAGGAAATGAAATTTCCTTTCGGGAAGGGAAAGCAAATCTTGCGATTTTAATGGGGATCAATTGGAAAAGCTTTGGGGCAAATCCCTGCACTTGTTGGGCTGTCATGCCTTTTCATGGCTTTGGCTCTGGCTGAGATTTTTTTTTTCTTTTTTTTTTTTTGAATGCATCCGTGCCATGTCCCTCATATCTTCCCAACCAAGTTGTTTGTACCTCCTGGGATTTTGTTTTGCTTTTACAACACCTGTCAGCATCCTTTTGGCCTCTTTTGGTGCTTTGCACTGCACCTGGCTTCTGCCCAGACCACTTTCTTGTAGTCACCAAATTTTCCATTTTTCTTTTTTTTTTTTTCCAATTTTGTTTCCTTTGATCATATCTCCATTCCAGAGTGTGTGTAACCCCTTCTTATTTGTTTTGGCCTTCAGCGGGGATCAATTCTGGCAAGGCTTGCTGTATGTTGTGCGTGTCCCTGCAGTTGTTTGCATGCCATGCCTTTTCATGCTTTTGACTTTGGCTGAGATTTTTTTTTTCTTTTTTTAAGTTTCCATGCATTGTTGCTCATATCTTCCCCACCAAGTTGTGTCTGCCTCCTTGATTTTTGCCCTTTTTTTACAACACCTGTCAGGTTATTTTTGGCCACTTTTGGTGCTTTGCACTGCACCTGGCTTCTGCCCAGACCAATTTCTTGTTGTCACCAAATTTTCCATTTTTCTTTTTTTTTTTTTCCAATTTTATTTCCTTTGATCATATCTCCATTCCAGAGTGTGCGTAAGCCCTTCTTATTTCTTTTGGCCTTCAGAGGGGATCAATTATGGTAAGGCTTGGTGTATGTTGTGCGTGTCCTGGCAGTTGTTTGCATGCCATGCTTTTTCATGGCTTTGATTTGGGCCGAGATTATTATTTTTTTTTAATTTTTTTTTTGAATGCATCCGTGCCATGTCCCTCATATCTTCCCCACCAAGATGTGTCTGCCTCCTTGGATTTTGTTTTGCTTTTACAACACCTGTCAGCATCCTTTTGGCCTCTTTTGGTGCTTTGCACTGCACCTGGCTTCTGCCCAGACCACTTTCTTGTAGTCACCAAATTTTCCATTTTTCTTTTTTTTTTTTTCCAATTTTGTTTCCTTTGATCATATCTCCATACCAGAGTGTGTGTAAGCCCTTCTTATTTGTTTTGGCCTTCAGCAGGGATCAATTCTGGCAAGGCTTGCTGTATGTTGTGCGTGTCCCTGCAGTTGTTTGCATGCCATGCCTTTTCATGGCTTTGACTTTGGCTGAGATTTTTTTTTTTCTTTTTTTAAGTATCCATGCAATGTTGCTCATATCTTCCCCACCAAGTTGTGTCTGCCTCCTTGATTTTTGCCCTTTTTTTACAACACCTGTCAGGTTATTTTTGGCCTCTTTTGGTGCTTTGCACTGCACCTGGCTTCTGCCCAGACCACTTTCTTGTAGTCACCAAATTTCCCAATTTTCCCTTTTTTGGGGGTTTTTTGCAATTGCATTTCTTTTGATCATGTCTCCTTTCCAGAGTGTTTGTAAGCCTTTCTTTGCAGGGTCGCAAGATTTGCTTTCCCTTCCCGAAAGGAAATGAAATTTCCTTTCGGGAAGGGAAAGCAAATCTTGCGATTTTAATGGGGATCAATTGGACAAGCTTTGGTGCAAGTCCCTGCACTTGTTGGGCTGTCATGCCTTTTCATGGCTTTGGCTCTGGCTGAGATTTTTTTTTTTTTTTTTTTTTTTTAATGCATCCGTGCCATGTCCCTCATATCTTCCCCACCAAGTTGTGTCTGCCTCCTTGGATTTTGTTTTGCTTTTACAACACCTGTCAGCATCCTTTTGGCCTCTTTTGGTGCTTTGCACTGCACCTGGCTTCTGCCCAGACCACTTTCTTGTAGTCACCAAATTTTCCATTTTTCTTTTTTTTTTTTTTCAATTTTGTTTCCTTTGATCATATCTCCATTCCAGAGTGTGTGTAAGCCCTTCTTATTTGTTTTGGCCTTCAGCAGGTATCAATTCTGGCAAGGCTTGGTGTATGTTGTGCATGTCCCTGCAGTTGTTTGCATGCCATGCCTTTTCATGGCTTTGACTTTGCCTGAGATTTTTTTTTTTTTCTTCTCTTTTTTTTGAATGCATCCGTGCCATGTCCCTCATATCTTCCCAACCAAGTTGTTTGCACCTCCTGGGATTTTGTTTTGCTTTTACAACACCTGTCAGCATCCTTTTGGCCTCTTTTGGTGCTTTGCACTGCACCTGGCTTCTGCCCAGACCACTTTCTTGTAGTCACCAAATTTTCCATTTTTCTTTTTTTTTTTTTCCAATTTTGTTTCCTTTGATCATATCTCCATTCCAGAGTGTGTGTAAGCCCTTCTTATTTGTTTTGGCCTTCAGCGGGGATCAATTCTGGCAAGGCTTGGTGTATGTTGTGCGTGTCCCTGCAGTTGTTTGCATGCCATGCCTTTTCATGGCTTTGACTTTGGCTGAGATTTTTTTTTTTCTTTTTTTAAGTATCCATGCAATGTTGCTCATATCTTCCCCACCAAGTTGTGTCTGCCTCCTTGATTTTTGCCCTTTTTTTTACAACACCTGTCAGGTTATTTTTGGCCTCTTTTGGTGCTTTGCACTGCACCTGGCTTCTGCCCAGACCACTTTCTTGTAGTCACCAAATTTCCCAATTTTCCCTTTTTTGGGGGTTTTTTGCAATTGCATTTCTTTTGATCATGTCTCCTTTCCAGAGTGTTTGTAAGCCTTTCTTTGCAGGGTCGCAAGATTTGGTTTCCCTTCCCGAAAGGAAATGAAATTTCCTTTCGGGAAGGGAAAGCAAATCTTGCGATTTTAATGGGGATCAATTGGACAAGCTTTGGTGCAAGTCCCTGCACTTGTTGGGCTGTCATGCCTTTTCATGGCTTTGGCTCTGGCTGAGATTTTTTTTTTTTTTTTTTTTTTTTGAATGCATCCGCGCCATGTCCCTCATATCTTCCCCACCAAGTTGTGTCTGCCTCCTTGGATTTTGTTTTGCTTTTACAACACCTGTCAGCATCCTTTTGGCCTCTTTTGGTGCTTTGCACTGCACCTGGCTTCTGCCCAGACCACTTTCTTGTAGTCACCAAATTTTCCATTTTTCTTTTTTTTTTTTTCAATTTTGTTTCCTTTGATCATATCTCCATTCCAGAGTGTGTGTAAGCCCTTCTTATTTGTTTTGGCCTTCAGCGGGGATCAATTCTGGCAAGGCTTGCTGTATGTTGTGCGTGTCCTTGCAGTTCTTTGCATGCCATGCCTTTTCATGGCTGTGACTTTGGCTGAGATTTTGTTTTTTCTTTTTTTAAGTATCCATGCAATGTTGCTCATATCTTCCCCACCAAGTTGTGCCTGCCTCCTTGATTTTTGCCCTTTTTTTACAACTCCTCTCAGGTAATTTTTGGCCTCTTTTGGTGCTTTGCACTGCACCTGGCTTCTGCCCAGACCACTTTCTTGTAGTCACCAAATTTCCCAATTTTCCCTTTTTTGGGGGTTTTTTGCAATTGCATTTCTTTTGATCATGTCTCCTTTCCAGAGTGTTTGTAAGCCTTTCTTTGCAGGGTCGCAAGATTTGCTTTCCCTTCCCGAAAGGAAATGAAATTTCCTTTCGGGAAGGGAAACCAAATCTTGCGATTTTAATGGGGATCAATTGGACAAGCTTTGGGGCAAGTCCCTGCGCTTTTTGGGCTGTCATGCCTTTTCATGGCTTTGGCTCTGGCTGAGATTTTTTTTTTTTTTTTTTTTTTTTTGAGTGCATCCGTGCCATGTCCCTCATATCTTCCCCACCAAGTTGTGTCTGCCTCCTTGGATTTTGTTTTGCTTTTACAACACCTGTCAGCATCCTTTTGGCCTCTTTTGGTGCTTTGCACTGCACCTGGCTTCTGCCCAGACCACTTTCTTGTTGTCACCAAATTTTCCATTTTTCTTTTTTTTTTTTTTCAATTTTGTTTCCTTTGATCATATCTCCATTCCAGAGTGTGTGTAAGCCCTTCTTATTTGTTTTGGCCTTCAGCAGGGATCAATTCTGGCAAGGCTTGGTGTATGTTGTGCGTGTCCTTGCAGTTGTTTGCATGCCATGCCTTTTCATGGCTTTGACTTTGGCTGAGATTTTTTTTTTTCTTTTTTTAAGTATCCATGCAATGTTGCTCATATCTTCCCCACCAAGTTGTGCCTGCCTCCTTGATTTTTGCCCTTTTTTTACAACTCCTCTCAGGTTATTTTTGGCCTCTTTTGGTGCTTTGCACTGCACCTGGCTTCTGCCCAGACCACTTTCTTGTAGTCAGCAAATTTCCCAATTTTCCCTTTTTTGGGGGTTTTTTGCAATTGCATTTCTTTGGTCATGTCTCCTTTCCAGAGTGTTTGTAAGCCTTTCTTTGCAGGGTCGCAAGATTTGGTTTCCCTTCCCGAAAGGAAATGAAATTTCCTTTCGGGAAGGGAAACCAAATCTTGCGATTTTAATGGGGATCAATTGGACAAGCTTTGGGGCAAGTCCCTGCACTTCTTTGGCTGTCATGCCTTTTCATGGCTTTGGCTCTGGCTGAGATTTTTTTTTTTTTTTTTTTTTTTTTTGAATGCATCCGCGCCATGTCCCTCATATCTTCCCCACCAAGTTGTGTCTGCCTCCTGGGATTTTGTTTTGTGTTTACAGCACCTGTCAGCATCCTTTTGGCCTCTTTTGGTGCTTTGCACTGCACCTGGCTTCTGCCCAGACCACTTTCTTGTAGTCACCAAATTTTCCATTTTTCTTTTTTTTTTTTCCAATTTTGTTTCCTTTGGTCATATCTCCATTCCAGAGTGTGTGTAAGCCCTTCTTATTTGTTTTGGCCTTCAGCAGGGAGCAATTCCGGCAAGGCTTGGTGTATGTTGTGCGTGTCCCTGCAGTTGTTTGCATGCCATGCCTTTTCATGGCTTTGACTTTGGCTGAGATTTTGTTTTTTCTTTTCTTTTTTTTGGATGCATCCGTGCCATGTCCCTCATATCTTCCCAACCAAGTTGTTTGCACCACCTGGGATTTTGTTTTGCTTTTACAACACCTGTCAACATCCTTTTGGCCTCTTTTGGTGCTTTGCACTGCACCTGGCTTCTGCCCAGACCACTTTCTTGTAGTCACCAAATTTTCCATTTTTCTTTTTTTTTTTTTCCAATTTTGTTTCCTTTGATCATATCTCCATTCCAGAGTGTGTGTAAGCCCTTCTTATTTGTTTTGGCCTTCAGCGGGGATCAATTCTGGCAAGGCTTGCTGTATGTTGTGCGTGTCCCTGCAGTTGTTTGCATGCCATGCCTTTTCATGGCTTTGACTTTGGCTGAGATTTTTTTTTTTTTTTTTTTTTTTTTAATGCATCCGTGCCATGTCCCTCATATCTTCCCCACCAAGTTGTGTCTGCCTCCTTGGATTTTGTTTTGCTTTTACAACACCTGTCAGCATCCTTTTGGCCTCTTTTGGTGCTTTGCACTTCACCTGGCTTCTGCCCAGACCACTTTCTTGTAGTCACCAAATTTCCCAATTTTCCCTTTTTTGGGGGTTTTTTGCAATTGCATTTCTTTTGATCATGTCTCCTTTCCAGAGTGTTTGTAAGCCTTTCTTTGCAGGGTCGCAAGATTTGGTTTCCCTTCCCGAAAGGAAATGAAATTTCCTTTCGGGAAGGGAAAGCAAATCTTGCGATTTTAATGGGGATCAATTGGACAAGCTTTGGGGCAAGTCCCTGCACTTGTTGGGCTGTCATGCCTTTTTATGGCTTTGGCTCTGGCTGAGATTTTTTTTTTTTTTTTTTTTTTTTTGAATGCATCCGTGCCATGTCCCTCATATCTTCCCAACCAAGTTGTTTGTACCTCCGTGGATTTTGTTTTGCTTTTACAACACCTGTCAGCATCCTTTTGGCCTCTTTTGGTGCTTTGCACTGCACCTGGCTTCTGCCCAGACCACTTTCTTGTAGTCACCAAATTTTCCATTTTTCTTTTTTTTTTTTTCCAATTTTGTTTCCTTTGATCATATCTCCATTCCAGAGTGTGTGTAACCCCTTCTTATTTGTTTTGGCCTTCAGCGGGGATCAATTCTGGCAAGGCTTGCTGTATGTTGTGCGTGTCCCTGCAGTTGTTTGCATGCCATGCCTTTTCATGCTTTTGACTTTGGCTGAGATTTTTTTTTTCTTTTTTTAAGTTTCCATGCATTGTTGCTCATATCTTCCCCACCAAGTTGTGTCTGCCTCCTTGATTTTTGCCCTTTTTTTACAACACCTGTCAGGTTATTTTTGGCCACTTTTGGTGCTTTGCACTGCACCTGGCTTCTGCCCAGACCAATTTCTTGTTGTCACCAAATTTTCCATTTTTCTTTTTTTTTTTTTCCAATTTTATTTCCTTTGATCATATCTCCATTCCAGAGTGTGCGTAAGCCCTTCTTATTTCTTTTGGCCTTCAGAGGGGATCAATTATGGTAAGGCTTGGTGTATGTTGTGCGTGTCCTGGCAGTTGTTTGCATGCCATGCTTTTTCATGGCTTTGATTTGGGCCGAGATTATTATTTTTTTTTAATTTTTTTTTTGAATGCATCCGTGCCATGTCCCTCATATCTTCCCCACCAAGATGTGTCTGCCTCCTTGGATTTTGTTTTGCTTTTACAACACCTGTCAGCATCCTTTTGGCCTCTTTTGGTGCTTTGCACTGCACCTGGCTTCTGCCCAGACCACTTTCTTGTAGTCACCAAATTTTCCATTTTTCTTTTTTTTTTTTTCCAATTTTGTTTCCTTTGATCATATCTCCATACCAGAGTGTGTGTAAGCCCTTCTTATTTGTTTTGGCCTTCAGCGGGGATCAATTCTGGCAAGGCTTGGTGTATGTTGTGCGTGTCCCTGCAGTTGTTTGCATGCCATGCCTTTTCATGGCTTTGACTTTGGCTGAGATTTTTTTTTTTCTTTTTTTAAGTATCCATGCAATGTTGCTCATATCTTCCCCACCAAGTTGTGTCTGCCTCCTTGATTTTTGCCCTTTTTTTACAACACCTGTCAGGTTATTTTTGGCCTCTTTTGGTGCTTTGCACTGCACCTGGCTTCTGCCCAGACCACTTTCTTGTAGTCACCAAATTTCCCAATTTTCCCTTTTTTGGGGGTTTTTTGCAATTGCATTTCTTTTGATCATGTCTCCTTTCCAGAGTGTTTGTAAGCCTTTCTTTGCAGGGTCGCAAGATTTGCTTTCCCTTCCCGAAAGGAAATGAAATTTCCTTTCGGGAAGGGAAAGCAAATCTTGCGATTTTAATGGGGATCAATTGGACAAGCTTTGGTGCAAGTCCCTGCACTTGTTGGGCTGTCATGCCTTTTCATGGCTTTGGCTCTGGCTGAGATTTTTTTTTTTTTTTTTTTTTTTTAATGCATCCGTGCCATGTCCCTCATATCTTCCCCACCAAGTTGTGTCTGCCTCCTTGGATTTTGTTTTGCTTTTACAACACCTGTCAGCATCCTTTTGGCCTCTTTTGGTGCTTTGCACTGCACCTGGCTTCTGCCCAGACCACTTTCTTGTAGTCACCAAATTTTCCATTTTTCTTTTTTTTTTTTTTCAATTTTGTTTCCTTTGATCATATCTCCATTCCAGAGTGTGTGTAAGCCCTTCTTATTTGTTTTGGCCTTCAGCAGGTATCAATTCTGGCAAGGCTTGGTGTATGTTGTGCATGTCCCTGCAGTTGTTTGCATGCCATGCCTTTTCATGGCTTTGACTTTGCCTGAGATTTTTTTTTTTTTTCTTCTTTTTTTTTTGAATGCATCCGTGCCATGTCCCTCATATCTTCCCAACCAAGTTGTTTGCACCTCCTGGGATTTTGTTTTGCTTTTACAACACCTGTCAGCATCCTTTTGGCCTCTTTTGGTGCTTTGCACTGCACCTGGCTTCTGCCCAGACCACTTTCTTGTAGTCACCAAATTTTCCATTTTTCTTTTTTTTTTTTTCCAATTTTGTTTCCTTTGATCATATCTCCATTCCAGAGTGTGTGTAAGCCCTTCTTATTTGTTTTGGCCTTCAGCGGGGATCAATTCTGGCAAGGCTTGCTGTATGTTGTGCGTGTCCCTGCAGTTGTTTGCATGCCATGCCTTTTCATGGCTTTGACTTTGGCTGAGATTTTTTTTTTTCTTTTTTTAAGTATCCGTGCCATGTCCCTCATATCTTCCCCACCAAGTTGTGTCTGCCTCCTTGATTTTTGCCCTTTTTTTTACAACACCTGTCAGGTTATTTTTGGCCTCTTTTGGTGCTTTGCACTGCACCTGGCTTCTGCCCAGACCACTTTCTTGTAGTCACCAAATTTCCCAATTTTCCCTTTTTTGGGGGTTTTTTGCAATTGCATTTCTTTTGATCATGTCTCCTTTCCAGAGTGTTTGTAAGCCTTTCTTTGCAGGGTCGCAAGATTTGGTTTCCCTTCCCGAAAGGAAATGAAATTTCCTTTCGGGAAGGGAAAGCAAATCTTGCGATTTTAATGGGGATCAATTGGACAAGCTTTGGTGCAAGTCCCTGCACTTGTTGGGCTGTCATGCCTTTTCATGGCTTTGGCTCTGGCTGAGATTTTTTTTTTTTTTTTTTTTTTTTGAATGCATCCGCGCCATGTCCCTCATATCTTCCCCACCAAGTTGTGTCTGCCTCCTTGGATTTTGTTTTGCTTTTACAACACCTGTCAGCATCCTTTTGGCCTCTTTTGGTGCTTTGCACTGCACCTGGCTTCTGCCCAGACCACTTTCTTGTAGTCACCAAATTTTCCATTTTTCTTTTTTTTTTTTTCAATTTTGTTTCCTTTGATCATATCTCCATTCCAGAGTGTGTGTAAGCCCTTCTTATTTGTTTTGGCCTTCAGCGGGGATCAATTCTGGCAAGGCTTGCTGTATGTTGTGCGTGTCCTTGCAGTTCTTTGCATGCCATGCCTTTTCATGGCTGTGACTTTGGCTGAGATTTTGTTTTTTCTTTTTTTAAGTATCCATGCAATGTTGCTCATATCTTCCCCACCAAGTTGTGCCTGCCTCCTTGATTTTTGCCCTTTTTTTACAACTCCTCTCAGGTAATTTTTGGCCTCTTTTGGTGCTTTGCACTGCACCTGGCTTCTGCCCAGACCACTTTCTTGTAGTCACCAAATTTCCCAATTTTCCCTTTTTTGGGGGTTTTTTGCAATTGCATTTCTTTTGATCATGTCTCCTTTCCAGAGTGTTTGTAAGCCTTTCTTTGCAGGGTCGCAAGATTTGGTTTCCCTTCCCGAAAGGAAATGAAATTTCCTTTCGGGAAGGGAAACCAAATCTTGCGATTTTAATGGGGATCAATTGGACAACCTTTGGGGCAAGTCCCTGCGCTTGTTGGGCTGTCATGCCTTTTCATGGCTTTGGCTCTGGCTGAGATTTTTTTTTTTTTTTTTTTTTTTTTTAATGCATCCGTGCCATGTCCCTCATATCTTCCCCACCAAGTTGTGTCTGCCTCCTTGGATTTTGTTTTGCTTTTACAACACCTGTCAGCATCCTTTTGGCCTCTTTTGGTGCTTTGCACTGCACCTGGCTTCTGCCCAGACCACTTTCTTGTAGTCACCAAATTTTCCATTTTTCTTTTTTTTTTTTTCAATTTTGTTTCCTTTGATCATATCTCCATTCCAGAGTGTGTGTAAGCCCTTCTTATTTGTTTTGGCCTTCAGCAGGTATCAATTCTGGCAAGGCTTGGTGTATGTTGTGCGTGTCCCTGCAGTTGTTTGCATGCCATGCCTTTTCATGGCTATGACTTTGGCTGAGATTTTTTTTTTTTCTTCTTTTTTTTTTGAATGCATCCGTGCCATGTCCCTCATATCTTCCCAACCAAGTTGTTTGCACCTCCTGGGATTTTGTTTTGCTTTTACAACACCTGTCAGCATCCTTTTGGCCTCTTTTGGTGCTTTGCACTGCACCTGGCTTCTGCCCAGACCACTTTCTTGTAGTCACCAAATTTTCCATTTTTCTTTTTTTTTTTTTTCAATTTTGTTTCCTTTGATCATATCTCCATTCCAGAGTGTGCGTAAGCCCTTCTTATTTCTTTTGGCCTTCAGAGGGGATCAATTCTGGCAAGGCTTGCTGTATGTTGTGCGTGTCCCTGCAGTTGTTTGCATGCCATGCCTTTTCATGGCTTTGACTTTGGCTGAGATTTTTTTTTTTCTTTTTTTAAGTATCCATGCAATGTTGCTCATATCTTCCCCACCAAGTTGTGTCTGCCTCCTTGATTTTTGCCCTTTTTTTACAACACCTGTCAGGTTATTTTTGGCCTCTTTTGGTGCTTTGCACTGCACCTGGCTTCTGCCCAGACCACTTTCTTGTAGTCACCAAATTTCCCAATTTTCCCTTTTTTGGGGGTTTTTTGCAATTGCATTTCTTTTGATCATGTCTCCTTTCCAGAGTGTTTGTAAGCCTTTCTTTGCAGGGTCGCAAGATTTGGTTTCCCTTCCCGAAAGGAAATGAAATTTCCTTTCGGGAAGGGAAAGCAAATCTTGCGATTTTAATGGGGATCAATTGGACAAGCTTTGGTGCAAGTCCCTGCACTTGTTGGGCTGTCATGCCTTTTCATGGCTTTGGCTCTGGCTGAGATTTTTTTTTTTTTTTTTTTTTTTGAATGCATCCGTGCCATGTCCCTCATATCTTCCCCACCAAGTTGTGTCTGCCTCCTTGGATTTTGTTTTGCTTTTACAACACCTGTCAGCATCCTTTTGGCCTCTTTTGGTGCTTTGCACTGCACCTGGCTTCTGCCCAGACCACTTTCTTGTTGTCACCAAATTTTCCATTTTTCTTTTTTTTTTTTTTTCAATTTTGTTTCCTTTGATCATATCTCCATTCCAGAGTGTGTGTAAGCCCTTATTATTTGTTTTGGCCTTCAGCAGGGATCAATTCTGGCAAGGCTTGGTGTATGTTGTGCGTGTCCTTGCAGTTGTTTGCATGCCATGCCTTTTCATGGCTTTGACTTTGGCTGAGATTTTTTTTTTTCTTTTTTTAAGTATCCATGCAATGTTGCTCATATCTTCCCCACCAAGTTGTGCCTGCCTCCTTGATTTTTGCCCTTTTTTTACAACTCCTCTCAGGTTATTTTTGGCCTCTTTTGGTGCTTTGCACTGCACCTGGCTTCTGCCCAGACCACTTTCTTGTAGTCAGCAAATTTCCCAATTTTCCCTTTTTTGGGGGTTTTTTGCAATTGCATTTCTTTGGTCATGTCTCCTTTCCAGAGTGTTTGTAAGCCTTTCTTTGCAGGGTCGCAAGATTTGGTTTCCCTTCCCGAAAGGAAATGAAATTTCCTTTCGGGAAGGGAAACCAAATCTTGCGATTTTAATGGGGATCAATTGGACAAGCTTTGGGGCAAGTCCCTGCACTTGTTTGGCTGTCATGCCTTTTCATGGCTTTGGCTCTGGCTGAGATTTTTTTTTTTTTTTTTTTTGAATGCATCCGCGCCATGTCCCTCATATCTTCCCCACCAAGTTGTGTCTGCCTCCTTGGATTTTGTTTTGTTTTTACAACACCTATCAGCATCCTTTTGGCCTCTTTTGGTGCTTTGCACTGCACCTGGCTTCTGCCCAGACCACTTTCTTGTAGTCACCAAATTTTCCATTTTTCTTTTTTTTTTTTCCAATTTTGTTTCCTTTGGTCATATCTCCATTCCAGAGTGTGTGTAAGCCCTTCTTATTTGTTTTGGCCTTCAGCAGGGAGCAATTCCGGCAAGGCTTGGTGTATGTTGTGCGTGTCCCTGCAGTTGTTTGCATGCCATGCCTTTTCATGGCTTTGACTTTGGCTGAGATTTTGTTTTTTCTTCTTTTTTTTTTGAATGCATCCGTGCCATGTCCCTCATATCTTCCCAACCAAGTTGTTTGCACCACCTGGGATTTTGTTTTGCTTTTACAACACCTGTCAACATCCTTTTGGCCTCTTTTGGTGCTTTGCACTGCACCTGGCTTCTGCCCAGACCACTTTCTTGTAGTCACCAAATTTTCCATTTTTCTTTTTTTTTTTTTTCAATTTTGTTTCCTTTGGTCATATCTCCATTCCAGAGTGTGTGTAAGCCCTTCTTATTTGTTTTGGCCTTCAGCAGGGAGCAATTCCGGCAAGGCTTGCTGTATGTTGTGCGTGTCCCTGCAGTTGTTTGCATGCCATGCCTTTTCATGGCTTTGACTTTGGCTGAGATTTTTTTTTTTCTTTTTTTAAGTATCCATGCAATGTTGCTCATATCTTCCCCACCAAGTTGTGCCTGCCTCCTTGATTTTTGCCCTTTTTTTACAACTCCTCTCAGGTTATTTTTGGCCTCTTTTGGTGCTTTGCACTGCACCTGGCTTCTGCCCAGACCACTTTCTTGTAGTCACCAAATTTCCCAATTTTCCCTTTTTTGGGGGTTTTTTGCAATTGCATTTCTTTTGATCATGTCTCCTTTCCAGAGTGTTTGTAAGCCTTTCTTTGCAGGGTCGCAAGATTTGGTTTCCCTTCCCGAAAGGAAATGAAATTTCCTTTCGGGAAGGGAAACCAAATCTTGCGATTTTAATGGGGATCAATTGGACAAGCTTTGGTGCAAGTCCCTGCACTTGTTGGGCTGTCATGCCTTTTCATGGCTTTGGCTCTGGCTGAGATTTTTTTTTTTTTTTTTTTTTTGAATGCATCCGCGCCATGTCCCTCATATCTTCCCAACCAAGTTGTGTCTGCCTCCTTGGATTTTGTTTTGCTTTTACAACACCTGTCAGCATCCTTTTGGCCTCTTTTGGTGCTTTGCACTGCACCTGGCTTCTGCCCAGACCACTTTCTTGTAGTCACCAAATTTTCCATTTTTCTTTTTTTTTTTTTCAATTTTGTTTCCTTTGATCATATCTCCATTCCAGAGTGTGTGTAAGCCCTTCTTATTTGTTTTGGCCTTCAGCGGGGATCAATTCTGGCAAGGCTTGGTGTATGTTGTGCGTGTCCTTGCAGTTCTTTGCATGCCATGCCTTTTCATGGCTGTGACTTTGGCTGAGATTTTGTTTTTTCTTTTTTTAAGTATCCATGCAATGTTGCTCATATCTTCCCCACCAAGTTGTGCCTGCCTCCTTGATTTTTGCCCTTTTTTTACAACTCCTCTCAGGTAATTTTTGGCCTCTTTTGGTGCTTTGCACTGCACCTGGCTTCTGCCCAGACCACTTTCTTGTAGTCACCAAATTTCCCAATTTTCCCTTTTTTGGGGGTTTTTTGCAATTGCATTTCTTTTGATCATGTCTCCTTTCCAGAGTGTTTGTAAGCCTTTCTTTGCAGGGTCGCAAGATTTGGTTTCCCTTCCCAAAAGGAAATGAAATTTCCTTTCGGGAAGGGAAACCAAATCTTGCGATTTTAATGGGGATCAATTGGACAACCTTTGGGGCAAGTCCCTGCGCTTGTTGGGCTGTCATGCCTTTTCATGGCTTTGGCTCTGGCTGAGATTTTTTTTTTTTTTTTTTTTTTTTTAATGCATCCGTGCCATGTCCCTCATATCTTCCCCACCAAGTTGTGTCTGCCTCCTTGGATTTTGTTTTGCTTTTACAACACCTGTCAGCATCCTTTTGGCCTCTTTTGGTGCTTTGCACTGCACCTGGCTTCTGCCCAGACCACTTTCTTGTAGTCACCAAATTTTCCATTTTTCTTTTTTTTTTTTTCAATTTTGTTTCCTTTGATCATATCTCCATTCCAGAGTGTGTGTAAGCCCTTCTTATTTGTTTTGGCCTTCAGCAGGTATCAATTCTGGCAAGGCTTGGTGTATGTTGTGCGTGTCCCTGCAGTTGTTTGCATGCCATGCCTTTTCATGGCTATGACTTTGGCTGAGATTTTTTTTTTTTCTTCTTTTTTTTTTGAATGCATCCGTGCCATGTCCCTCATATCTTCCCAACCAAGTTGTTTGCACCTCCTGGGATTTTGTTTTGCTTTTACAACACCTGTCAGCATCCTTTTGGCCTCTTTTGGTGCTTTGCACTGCACCTGGCTTCTGCCCAGACCACTTTCTTGTAGTCACCAAATTTTCCATTTTTCTTTTTTTTTTTTTTCAATTTTGTTTCCTTTGATCATATCTCCATTCCAGAGTGTGCGTAAGCCCTTCTTATTTCTTTTGGCCTTCAGAGGGGATCAATTCTGGCAAGGCTTGCTGTATGTTGTGCGTGTCCCTGCAGTTGTTTGCATGCCATGCCTTTTCATGGCTTTGACTTTGGCTGAGATTTTTTTTTTTCTTTTTTTAAGTATCCATGCAATGTTGCTCATATCTTCCCCACCAAGTTGTGTCTGCCTCCTTGATTTTTGCCCTTTTTTTACAACACCTGTCAGGTTATTTTTGGCCTCTTTTGGTGCTTTGCACTGCACCTGGCTTCTGCCCAGACCACTTTCTTGTAGTCACCAAATTTCCCAATTTTCCCTTTTTTGGGGGTTTTTTGCAATTGCATTTCTTTTGATCATGTCTCCTTTCCAGAGTGTTTGTAAGCCTTTCTTTGCAGGGTCGCAAGATTTGGTTTCCCTTCCCGAAAGGAAATGAAATTTCCTTTCGGGAAGGGAAAGCAAATCTTGCGATTTTAATGGGGATCAATTGGACAAGCTTTGGTGCAAGTCCCTGCACTTGTTGGGCTGTCATGCCTTTTCATGGCTTTGGCTCTGGCTGAGATTTTTTTTTTTTTTTTTTTTTTTGAATGCATCCGCGCCATGTCCCTCATATCTTCCCCACCAAGTTGTGTCTGCCTCCTTGGATTTTGTTTTGCTTTTACAACACCTGTCAGCATCCTTTTGGCCTCTTTTGGTGCTTTGCACTGCACCTGGCTTCTGCCCAGACCACTTTCTTGTAGTCACCAAATTTTCCATTTTTCTTTTTTTTTTTTCAATTTTGTTTCCTTTGATCATATCTCCATTCCAGAGTGTGTGTAAGCCCTTCTTATTTGTTTTGGCCTTCAGCAGGTATCAATTCTGGCAAGGCTTGGTGTATGTTGTGCGTGTCCTTGCAGTTCTTTGCATGCCATGCCTTTTCATGGCTTTGACTTTGGCTGAGATTTTGTTTTTTCTTTTTTTAAGTATCCATGCAATGTTGCTCATATCTTCCCCACCAAGTTGTGCCTGCCTCCTTGATTTTTGCCCTTTTTTTACAACTCCTCTCAGGTTATTTTTGGCCTCTTTTGGTGCTTTGCACTGCACCTGGCTTCTGCCCAGACCACTTTCTTGTAGTCACCAAATTTCCCAATTTTCCCTTTTTTGGGGGTTTTTTGCAATTGCATTTCTTTTGATCATGTCTCCTTTCCAGAGTGTTTGTAAGCCTTTCTTTGCAGGGTCGCAAGATTTGGTTTCCCTTCCCGAAAGGAAATGAAATTTCCTTTCGGGAAGGGAAACCAAATCTTGCGATTTTAATGGGGATCAATTGGACAACCTTTGGGGCAAGTCCCTGCGCTTGTTGGGCTGTCATGCCTTTTCATGGCTTTGGCTCTGGCTGAGATTTTTTTTTTTTTTTTTTTTTTTTTAATGCATCCGTGCCATGTCCCTCATATCTTCCCCACCAAGTTGTGTCTGCCTCCTTGGATTTTGTTTTGCTTTTACAACACCTGTCAGCATCCTTTTGGCCTCTTTTGGTGCTTTGCACTGCACCTGGCTTCTGCCCAGACCACTTTCTTGTAGTCACCAAATTTTCCATTTTTCTTTTTTTTTTTTTCAATTTTGTTTCCTTTGATCATATCTCCATTCCAGAGTGTGTGTAAGCCCTTCTTATTTGTTTTGGCCTTCAGCAGGTATCAATTCTGGCAAGGCTTGGTGTATGTTGTGCGTGTCCCTGCAGTTGTTTGCATGCCATGCCTTTTCATGGCTATGACTTTGGCTGAGATTTTTTTTTTTTCTTCTTTTTATTTTGAATGCATCCGTGCCATGTCCCTCATATCTTCCCAACCAAGTTGTTTGCACCTCCTGGGATTTTGTTTTGCTTTTACAACACCTGTCAGCATCCTTTTGGCCTCTTTTGGTGCTTTGCACTGCACCTGGCTTCTGCCCAGACCACTTTCTTGTAGTCACCAAATTTTCCATTTTTCTTTTTTTTTTTTTTCAATTTTGTTTCCTTTGATCATATCTCCATTCCAGAGTGTGTGTAAGCTTTTCTTATTTGTTTTGGCCTTCAGCAGGGATCAGTTCTGGCAAGGCTTGGTGTATGTTGTGCGTGTCCCTGCAGTTGTTTGCATGCCATGCCTTTTCATGGCTTTGACTTTGGCTGAGATTTTTTTTTTTCTTCTTTTTTTTTTGAATGCATCCGTGCCATGTCCCTCATATCTTCCCCACCAAGTTGTGTCTGCCTCCTTGGATTTTGTTTTGCTTTTACAACACCTGTCAGCATCCTTTTGGCCTCTTTTAGTGCTTTGCACTGCACCTGGCTTCTGCCCAGACCACTTTCTTGTAGTCACCAAATTTTCCATTTTTCTTTTTTTTTTTTTCCAATTTTGTTTCCTTTGATCATATCTCAATTCCAGAGTGTGTATAAGCCCTTCTTATTTGTTTTGGCCTTCAGCAGGGATCAATTCTGGCAAGGCTTGGTGTATGTTGTGCGTGTCCTTGCAGTTCTTTGCATGCCATGCCTTTTCATGGCTTTGACTTTGGCTGAGATTTTTTTTTTTCTTTTTTTAAGTATCCATGCAATGTTGCTCATATCTTCCCCACCAAGTTGTGCCTGCCTCCTTGATTTTTGCCCTTTTTTTACAACTCCTCTCAGGTTATTTTTGGCCTCTTTTGGTGCTTTGCACTGCACCTGGCTTCTGCACAGACCACTTTCTTGTAGTCACCAAATTTCCCAATTTTCCCTTTTTTGGGGGTTTTTTGCAATTGCATTTCTTTTGATCATATCTCCTTTCCAGAGTGTTTGTAAGCCTTTCTTTGCAGGGTCGCAAGATTTGTTTTCCCTTCCCGAAAGGAAATGAAATTTCCTTTCGGGAAGGGAAAGCAAATCTTGCGATTTTAATGGGGATCAATTGGACAAGCTTTGGTGCAAGTCCCTGCACTTGTTGGGCTGTCATGCCTTTTCATGGCTTTGGCTCTGGCTGAGATTTTTTTTTTCTTTTTTTTTTTTTTTTAATGCATCCGTGCCATGTCCCTCATATCTTCCCAACAAAGTTGTGTCTGCCTCCTTGGATTTTGTTTTGCTTTTACAACACCTGTCAGCATCCTTTTGGCCTCTTTTGGTGCTTTGCACTGCACCTGGCTTCTGCCCAGACCACTTTCTTGTAGTCACCAAATTTTCCATTTTTCTTTTTTTTTTTTTTCAATTTTGTTTCCTTTGATCATATCTCCATTCCAGAGTGTGTGTAAGCCCTTCTTATTTGTTTTGGCCTTCAGCAGGTATCAATTCCGGCAAGGCTTGGTGTATGTTGTGCGTGTCCTTGCAGTTGTTTGCATGCCATGCCTTTTCATGGCTTTGACTTTGGCTGAGATTTTTTTTTTTTCTTCTCTTTTTTTTGAATGCATCCGTGCCATGTCCCTCATATCTTCCCCACCAAGTTGTGTCTGCCTCCTTGGATTTTGTTTTGCTTTTACAACACCTGTCAGCATCCCTTTGGCCTCTTTTGGTGCTTTGCACTGCACCTGGCTTCTGCCCAGACCACTTTCTTGTAGTCACCAAATTTCCCAATTTTCCCTTTTTTGGGGGTTTTTTGCAATTGCATTTCTTTTGATCATGTCTCCTTTCCAGAGTGTTTGTAAGCCTTTCTTTGCAGGGTCGCAAGATTTGCTTTCCCTTCCCGAAAGGAAATGAAATTTCCTTTCGGGAAGGGAAAGCAAATCTTGCGATTTTAATGGGGATCAATTGGAAAAGCTTTGGGGCAAATCCCTGCACTTGTTGGGCTGTCATGCCTTTTCATGGCTTTGGCTCTGGCTGAGATTTTTTTTTTCTTTTTTTTTTTCTGAATGCATCCGTGCCATGTCCCTCATATCTTCCCCACCAAGTTGTATGTACCTCCTGGGATTTTGTTTTGCTTTTACAACACCTGTCAGCATCCTTTTGGCCTCTTTTGGTGCTTTGCACTGCACCTGGCTTCTGCCCAGACCACTTTCTTGTAGTCACCAAATTTTCCATTTTTCTTTTTTTTTTTTTTTCAATTTTGTTTCCTTTGATCATATCTCCATTCCAGAGTGTGTGTAAGCCCTTCTTATTTGTTTTGGCCTTCAGCAGGGATCAATTCTGGCAAGGCTTGCTGTATGTTGTGCGTGTCCCTGCAGTTGTTTGCATGCCATGCCTTTTCATGGCTTTGACTTTGGCTGAGATTTTTTTTTTTCTTCTTTTTTTTTTGAATGCATCCGTGCCATGTCCCTCATATCTTCCCAACCAAGTTGTTTGCACCTCCTGGGATTTTGTTTTGCTTTTACAACACCTGTCAGCATCCTTTTGGCCTCTTTTGGTGCTTTGCACTGCACCTGGCTTCTGCCCAGACCACTTTCTTGTAGTCAACAAATTTTCCATTTTTCTTTTTTTTTTTTTTCAATTTTGTTTCCTTTGATCATATCTCCATTCCAGAGTGTGTGTAAGCCCTTCTTATTTGTTTTGGCCTTCAGCGGGGATCAGTTCTGGCAAGGCTTGCTGTATGTTGTGCGTGTCCCTGCAGTTGTTTGCATGCCATGCCTTTTCATGGCTTTGACTTTGGCTGAGATTTTTTTTTTTCTTCTTTTTTTTTTGAATGCATCCGTGCCATGTCCCTCATATCTTCCCAACCAAGTTGTTTGCACCTCCTGGGATTTTGTTTTGCTTTTACAACACCTGTCAGCATCCTTTTGGCCTCTTTTGGTGCTTTGCACTGCACCTGGCTTCTGCCCAGACCACTTTCTTGTAGTCACCAAATTTTCCATTTTTCTTTTTTTTTTTTTTTCAATTTTGTTTCCTTTGATCATATCTCCATTCCAGAGTGTGTGTAAGCCCTTCTTATTTGTCTTGGCCTTCAGCGGGGATCAATTCTGGCAAGGCTTGGTGTATGTTGTGCGTGTCCCTGCAGTTGTTTGCATGCCATGCCTTTTCATGGCTTTGACTTTGGCTGAGATTTTTTTTTTTCTTTTTTTAAGTATCCATGCAATGTTGCTCATATCTTCCCCACAAAGTTGTGCATGCCTCCTTGATTTTTGCCCTTTTTTTACAACTCCTCTCAGGTTATTTTTGGCCTCTTTTGGTGCTTTGCACTGCACCTGGCTTCTGCCCAGACCACTTTCTTGTAGTCACCAAATTTCCCAATTTTCCCTTTTTTGGGGGTTTTTTGCAATTGCATTTCTTTTGATCATGTCTCCTTTCCAGAGTGTTTGTAAGCCTTTCTTTGCAGGGTCGCAAGATTTGGTTTCCCTTCCTAAAAGGAAATGAAATTTCCTTTCGGGAAGGGAAACCAAATCTTGCGATTTTAATGGCGATCAATTGGACAAGCTTTTAGGCAAGTCCCTGCGCTTGTTGGGCTGTCATGCCTTTTCATGGCTTTGGCTCTGGCTGAGATTTTTTTTTTTTTTTTTTTTTTTTTTAATGCATCAGTGCCATGTCCCTCATATCTTCCCCACCAAGTTGTGTCTGCCTCCTTGGATTTTGTTTTGCTTTTACAACACCTGTCAGCATCCTTTTGGCCTCTTTTGGTGCTTTGCACTGCACCTGGCTTCTGCCCAGACCACTTTCTTGTAGTCACCAAATTTTCCATTTTTCTTTTTTTTTTTTCCAATTTTGTTTACTTTGGTCATATCTCCATACCAGAGTGTGTGTAAGCCCTTCTTATTTGTTTTGGCCTTCAGCAGGGAGCAATTCCGGCAAGGCTTGGTGTATGTTGTGCGTGTCCCTGCAGTTGTTTGCATGCCATGCCTTTTCATGGCTTTGACTTTGGCTGAGATTTTGTTTTTTCTTTTCTTTTTTTTGAATGCATCCGTGCCATGTCCCTCATATCTTCCCAACCAAGTTGTTTGCACCACCTGGGATTTTGTTTTGCTTTTACAACACCTGTCAACATCCTTTTGGCCTCTTTTGGTGCTTTGCACTGCACCTGGCTTCTGCCCAGACCACTTTCTTGTAGTCACCAAATTTCCCAATTTTCCCTTTTTTGGGGGTTTTTTGCAATTGCATTTCTTTTGATCATGTCTCCTTTCCAGAGTGTTTGTAAGCCTTTCTTTGCAGGGTCGCAAGATTTGCTTTCCCTTCCCGAAAGGAAATGAAATTTCCTTTTGGGAAGGGAAAGCAAATCTTGCGATTTTAATGGGGATCAATTGGACAAGCTTTGGGGCAAGTCCCTGCACTTGTTGGGCTGTCATGCCTTTTCATGGCTTTGGCTCTGGCTGAGATTTTTTTTTTTTTTTTTTTTTTGAATGCATCCGCGCCATGTCCCTCATATCTTCCCAACCAAGTTGTGTCTGCCTCCTTGGATTTTGTTTTGCTTTTACAACACCTGTCAGCATCCTTTTGGCCTCTTTTGGTGCTTTGCACTGCACCTGGCTTCTGCCCAGACCACTTTCTTGTAGTCACCAAATTTTCCATTTTTCTTTTTTTTTTTTTGAATTTTGTTTCCTTTGATCATATCTCCATTCCAGAGTGTGTGTAAGCCCTTCTTATTTGTTTTGGCCTTCAGCGAGGATCAATTCTGGCAAGGCTTGGTGTATGTTGTGCGTGTCCTTGCAGTTCTTTGCATGCCATGCATTTTCATGGCTTTGACTTTGGCTGAGATTTTGTTTTTTCTTTTTTTAAGTATCCATGCAATGTTGCTCATATCTTCCCCACCAAGTTGTGCCTGCCTCCTTGATTTTTGCCCTTTTTTTACAACTCCTCTCAGGTTATTTTTGGCCTCTTTTGGTGCTTTGCACTGCACCTGGCTTCTGCCCAGACCACTTTCTTGTAGTCACCAAATTTCCCAATTTTCCCTTTTTTGGGGGTTTTTTGCAATTGCATTTCTTTTGATCATGTCTCCTTTCCAGAGTGTTTGTAAGCCTTTCTTTGCAGGGTCGCAAGATTTGGTTTCCCTTCCTAAAAGGAAATGAAATTTCCTTTCGGGAAGGGAAACCAAATCTTGCGATTTTAATGGGGATCAATTGGACAACCTTTGGGGCAAGTCCCTGCGCTTGTTGGGCTGTCATGCCTTTTCATGGCTTTGGCTCTGGCTGAGATTTTTTTTTTTTTTTTTTTTTTTTTAATGCATCCGTGCCATGTCCCTCATATCTTCCCCACCAAGTTGTGTCTGCCTCCTTGGATTTTGTTTTGCTTTTACAACACCTGTCAGCATCCTTTTGGCCTCTTTTGGTGCTTTGCACTGCACCTGGCTTCTGCCCAGACCACTTTCTTGTAGTCACCAAATTTTCCATTTTTCTTTTTTTTTTTTTCAATTTTGTTTCCTTTGATCATATCTCCATTCCAGAGTGTGTGTAAGCCCTTCTTATTTGTTTTGGCCTTCAGCAGGGATCAATTCTGGCAAGGCTTGGTGTATGTTGTGCGTGTCCCTGCAGTTGTTTGCATGCCATGCCTTTTCATGGCTATGACTTTGGCTGAGATTTTTTTTTTTTCTTCTTTTTTTTTTGAATGCGTCCGTGCCATGTCCCTCATATCTTCCCAACCAAGTTGTTTGCACCTCCTGGGATTTTGTTTTGCTTTTACAACACCTGTCAGCATCCTTTTGGCCTCTTTTGGTGCTTTGCACTGCACCTGGCTTCTGCCCAGACCACTTTCTTGTAGTCACCAAATTTTCCATTTTTCTTTTTTTTTTTTTTCAATTTTGTTTCCTTTGATCATATCTCCATTCCAGAGTGTGTGTAAGCCCTTCTTATTTGTTTTGGCCTTCAGCAGGTATCAATTCCGGCAAGGCTTGGTGTATGTTGTGCGTGTCCTTGCAGTTGTTTGCATGCCATGCCTTTTCATGGCTTTGACTTTGGCTGAGATTTTTTTTTTTCTTCTTTTTTTTTTGAATGCATCCGTGCCATGTCCCTCATATCTTCCCAACCAAGTTGTTTGCACCTCCTGGGATTTTGTTTTGCTTTTACAACACCTGTCAGCATCCTTTTGGCCTCTTTTGGTGCTTTGCACTGCACCTGGCTTCTGCCCAGACCACTTTCTTGTAGTCACCAAATTTTCCATTTTTCTTTTTTTTTTTTCCAATTTTGTTTCCTTTGGTCATATCTCCATTCCAGAGTGTGTGTAAGCCCTTCTTATTTGTTTTGGCCTTCAGCGGGGATCAATTCTGGCAAGGCTTGGTGTATGTTGTGCGTGTCCTTGCAGTTGTTTGCATGCCATGCCTTTTCATGGCTTTGACTTTGGCTGAGATTTTTTTTTTTTCTTTTTTTAAGTATCCATGCAATGTTGCTCATATCTTCCCCACCAAGTTGTGCCTGCCTCCTTGATTTTTGCCCTTTTTTTACAACTCCTCTCAGGTTATTTTTGGCCTCTTTTGGTGCTTTGCACTGCACCTGGCTTCTGCCCAGACCACTTTCTTGTAGTCACCAAATTTCCCAATTTTCCCTTTTTTGGGGGTTTTTTGCAATTGCATTTCTTTGGTCATGTCTCCTTTCCAGAGTGTTTGTAAGCCTTTCTTTGCAGGGTCGCAAGATTTGGTTTCCCTTCCCGAAAGGAAATGAAATTTCCTTTCGGGAAAGGAAACCAAATCTTGCGATTTTAATGGGGATCAATTGGACAAGCTTTGGGGCAAGTCTCTGCGCTTGTTGGGCTGTCATGCCTTTTCATGGCTTTGGCTCTGGCTGAGATTTTTTTTTTTTTTTTTTTTTTTTTTTAATGCATTCGTGCCATGTCCCTCATATCTTCCCAACAAAGTTGTGTCTGCCTCCTTGGATTTTGTTTTGCTTTTACAACACCTGTCAGCATCCTTTTGGCCTCTTTTGGTGCTTTGCACTGCACCTGGCTTCTGCCCAGACCACTTTCTTGTAGTCACCAAATTTTCCATTTTTCTTTTTTTTTTTTTTCAATTTTGTTTCCTTTGATCATATCTCCATTCCAGAGTGTGTGTAAGCCCTTCTTATTTGTTTTGGCCTTCAGCAGGGATCAATTCTGGCAAGGCTTGGTGTATGTTGTGCGTGTCGCTGCAGTTGTTTGCATGCCATGCCTTTTCATGGCTTTGACTTTGGCTGAGATTTTTTTTTTTTCTTCTTTTTTTTTTGAATGCATCCGTGCCATGTCCCTCATATCTTCCCAACCAAGTTGTGTCTGCCTCCTTGGATTTTGTTTTGCTTTTACAACACCTGTTAGCATCCTTTTGGCCTCTTTTGGTGCTTTGCACTGCACCTGGCTTCTGCCCAGACCACTTTCTTGTAGTCACCAAATTTTCCATTTTTCTTTTTTTTTTTTTTCAATTTTGTTTCCTTTGATCATATCTCCATTCCAGAGTGTGTGTAAGCCCTTCTTATTTGTTTTGGCCTTCAGCGGGGATCAATTCTGGCAAGGCTTGCTGTATGTTGTGCGTGTCCCTGCAGTTCTTTGCATGCCATGCCTTTTCATGGCTTTGACTTTGGCTGAGATTTTTTTTTTTCTTTTTTTAAGTATCCATGCAATGTTGCTCATATCTTCCCCACCAAGTTGTGCCTGCCTCCTTGATTTTTGCCCTTTTTTTACAACTCCTCTCAGGTTATTTTTGGCCTCTTTTGGTGCTTTGCACTGCACCTGGCTTCTGCCCAGACCACTTTCTTGTAGTCACCAAATTTCCCAATTTTCCCTTTTTTGGGGGTTTTTTGCAATTGCATTTCTTTTGATCATGTCTCCTTTCCAGAGTGTTTGTAAGCCTTTCTTTGCAGGGTCGCAAGATTTGGTTTCCCTTCCTAAAAGGAAATGAAATTTCCTTTCGGGAAGGGAAACCAAATCTTGCGATTTTAATGGGGATCAATTGGACAACCTTTGGGGCAAGTCCCTGCGCTTGTTGGGCTGTCATGCCTTTTCATGGCTTTGGCTCTGGCTGAGATTTGTTTTTTTTTTTTTTTTTAATGCATCCGTGCCATGTCCCTCATATCTTCCCCACCAAGTTGTGTCTGCCTCCTTGGATTTTGTTTTGCTTTTACAACACCTGTCAGCATCCTTTTGGCCTCTTTTGGTGCTTTGCACTGCACCTGGCTTCTGCCCAGACCACTTTCTTGTAGTCACCAAATTTTCCATTTTTCCAATTTTTTTTTTTTCAATTTTGTTTCCTTTGGTCATAT
This sequence comes from Haemorhous mexicanus, assembly GCF_027477595.1. Lineage (NCBI taxonomy): Eukaryota > Metazoa > Chordata > Aves > Passeriformes > Fringillidae > Haemorhous > Haemorhous mexicanus. The sequence goes on along the minus strand of NC_082343.1, from coordinate 82,978,281 downwards.
CTCCATTCCAGAGTGTGTGTAAGCCCTTCTTATTTGTTTTGGCCTTCAGCAGGGAGCAATTCCGGCAAGGCTTGGTGTATGTTGTGCGTGTCCCTGCAGTTGTTTGCATGCCATGCCTTTTCATGGCTTTGACTTTGGCTGAGATTTTGTTTTTTCTTTTCTTTTTTTTGAATGCATCCGTGCCATGTCCCTCATATCTTCCCAACCAAGTTGTTTGCACCTCTTGGGATTTTGTTTTTCTTTTACAACACCTGTCAGCATCCTTTTGGCCTCTTTTGGTGCTTTGCACTGCACCTGGCTTCTGCCCAGACCACTTTCTTGTAGTCACCAAATTTTCCATTTTTCTTTTTTTTTTTTTTCAATTTTGTTTCCTTTGATCATATCTCCATTCCAGAGTGTGTGTAAGCCCTTCTTATTTGTCTTGGCCTTCAGCGGGGATCAATTCTGGCAAGGCTTGGTGTATGTTGTGCGTGTCATTGCAGTTGTTTGCATGCCATGCCTTTTCATGGCTTTGACTTTGGCTGAGATTTTTTTTTTTCTTTTTTTAAGTATCCATGCAATGTTGCTCATATCTTCCCCACCAAGTTGTGCCTGCCTCCTTGATTTTTGCCCTTTTTTTACAACTCCTCTCAGGTTATTTTTGGCCTCTTTTGGTGCTTTGCACTGCACCTGGCTTCTGCCCAGACCACTTTCTTGTAGTCACCAAATTTCCCAATTTTCCCTTTTTTGGGGGTTTTTTGCAATTGCATTTCTTTTGATCATGTCTCCTTTCCAGAGTGTTTGTAAGCCTTTCTTTGCAGGGTCGCAAGATTTGGTTTCCCTTCCTAAAAGGAAATGAAATTTCCTTTCGGGAAGGGAAACCAAATCTTGCGATTTTAATGGGGATCAATTGGACAAGCTTTGGGGCAAGTCCCTGCACTTGTTGGGCTGTCATGCCTTTTCATGGCTTTGACTTTGGCTGAGATTTTTTTTTTTTCTTCTTTTTTTTTTGAATGCATCCGTGCCATGTCCCTCATATCTTCCCAACCAAGTTTTTTGCACCACCTTGGATTTTGTTTTGCTTTTACAACACCTGTCAGCATCCTTTTGGCCTCTTTTGGTGCTTTGCACTGCACCTGGCTTCTGCCCAGACCACTTTCTTGTAGTCACCAAATTTTCCATTTTTCTTTTTTTTTTTTCCAATTTTGTTTCCTTTGGTCATATCTCCATTCCAGAGTGTGTGTAAGCCCTTCTTATTTGTTTTGGCCTTCAGCAGGGAGCAATTCCGGCAAGGCTTGGTGTATGTTGTGCGTGTCCCTGCAGTTGTTTGCATGCCATGCCTTTTCATGGCTTTGACTTTGGCTGAGATTTTGTTTTTTCTTTTCTTTTTTTTGAATGCATCCGTGCCATGTCCCTCATATCTTCCCAACCAAGTTGTTTGCACCTCCTGGGATTTTGTTTTGCTTTTACAACACCTGTCAACATCCTTTTGGCCTCTTTTGGTGCTTTGCACTGCACCTGGCTTCTGCCCAGACCACTTTCTTGTAGTCACCAAATTTTCCATTTTTCTTTTTTTTTTTTTTTAATTTTGTTTCCTTTGGTCATATCTCCATTCCAGAGTGTGTGTAAGCCCTTCTTATTTGTTTTGGCCTTCAGCAGGGAGCAATTCCGGCAAGGCTTGGTGTATGTTGTGCGTGTCCCTGCAGTTGTTTGCATGCCATGCCTTTTCATGGCTTTGACTTTGGCTGAGATTTTGTTTTTTCTTTTCTTTTTTTTGAATGCATCCGTGCCATGTCCCTCATATCTTCCCAACCAAGTTGTTTGCACCTCCTGGGATTTTGTTTTGCTTTTACAACACCTGTCAACATCCTTTTGGCCTCTTTTGGTGCTTTGCACTGCACCTGGCTTCTGCCCAGACCACTTTCTTGTAGTCACCAAATTTTCCATTTTTCTTTTTTTTTTTTTTTAATTTTGTTTCCTTTGGTCATATCTCCATTCCAGAGTGTGTGTAAGCCCTTCTTATTTGTTTTGGCCTTCAGCAGGGAGCAATTCCGGCAAGGCTTGGTGTATGTTGTGCGTGTCCCTGCAGTTGTTTGCATGCCATGCCTTTTCATGGCTTTGACTTTGGCTGAGATTTTTTTTTTTCTTTTTTTAAGTATCCATGCAATGTTGCTCATATCTTCCCCACCAAGTTGTGCCTGCCTCCTTGATTTTTGCCCTTTTTTTACAACTCCTCTCAGGTTATTTTTGGCCTCTTTTGGTGCTTTGCACTGCACCTGGCTTCTGCCCAGACCACTTTCTTGTAGTCACCAAATTTCCCAATTTTCCCTTTTTTGGGGGTTTTTTGCAATTGCATTTCTTTGGTCATGTCTCCTTTCCAGAGTGTTTGTAAGCCTTTCTTTGCAGGGTCGCAAGATTTGGTTTCCCTTCCCGAAAGGAAATGAAATTTCCTTTCGGGAAGGGAAACCAAATCTTGCGATTTTAATGGGGATCAATTGGACAAGCTTTGGGGCAAGTCCCTGCACTTGTTGGGCTGTCATGCCTTTTCATGGCTTTGGCTCTGGCTGAGATTTTTTTTTTTTTTTTTTTTTTTTTTGAATGCATCCGCGCCATGTCCCTCATATCTTCCCAACCAAGTTGTGTCTGCCTCCTTGGATTTTGTTTTGCTTTTACAACACCTGTCAGCATCCTTTTGGCCTCTTTTGGTGCTTTGCACTGCACCTGGCTTCTGCCCAGACCACTTTCTTGTAGTCACCAAATTTTCCATTTTTCTTTTTTTTTTTTTTCAATTTTGTTTCCTTTGATCATATCTCCATTCCAGAGTGTGTGTAAGCCCTTCTTATTTGTTTTGGCCTTCAGCAGGGATCAATTCTGGCAAGGCTTGGTGTATGTTGTGTGTGTCCCTGCAGTTGTTTGCATGCCATGCCTTTTCATGGCTTTGACTTTGGCTGAGATTTTTTTTTTTTCTTCTTTTTTTTTTGAATGCATCCGTGCCATGTCCCTCATATCTTCCCAACCAAGTTGTTTGCACCTCCTGGGATTTTGTTTTGCTTTTACAACACCTGTCAGCATCCTTTTGGCCTCTTTTGGTGCTTTGCACTGCAGCTGGCTTCTGCCCAGACCACTTCCTTGTAGTCACCAAATTTTCCATTTTTCTTTTTTTTTTTTTTCAATTTTGTTTCCTTTGATCATATCTCCATTCCAGAGTGTGTGTAAGCCCTTCTTATTTGTTTTGGCCTTCAGCGGGGATCAGTTCTGGCAAGGCTTGCTGTATGTTGTGCGTGTCATTGCAGTTGTTTGCATGCCATGCCTTTTCATGGCTTTGACTTTGGCTGAGATTTTTTTTTTTCTTTTTTTAAGTATCCAGGCAATGTTGCTCATATCTTCCCCACCAAGTTGTGCCTGCCTCCTTGATTTTTGCCCTTTTTTTACAACTCCTCTCAGGTTATTTTTGGCCTCTTTTGGTGCTTTGCACTGCACCTGGCTTCTGCACAGACCACTTTCTTGTAGTCACCAAATTTCCCAATTTTCCCTTTTTTGGGGGTTTTTTGCAATTGCATTTCTTTTGATCATATCTCCTTTCCAGAGTGTTTGTAAGCCTTTCTTTGCAGGGTCGCAAGATTTGGTTTCCCTTCCCGAAAGGAAATGAAATTTCCTTTCGGGAAGGGAAACCAAATCTTGCGATTTTAATGGGGATCAATTGGACAAGCTTTGGGGCAAGTCCCTGCACTTGTTGGGCTGTCATGCCTTTTCATGGCTTTGGCTCTGGCTGAGATTTTTTTTTTTTTTTTTTTTTTTTTAATGCATCCGTGCCATGTCCCTCATATCTTCCCCACCAAGTTGTGTCTGCCTCCTTGGATTTTGTTTTGCTTTTACAACACCTGTCAGCATCCTTTTGGCCTCTTTTGGTGCTTTGCACTGCACCTGGCTTCTGCCCAGACCACTTTCTTGTTGTCACCAAATTTTCCATTTTTTTTTTTTTTTTTTTTTCAATTTTGTTTCCTTTGATCATATCTCCATTCCAGAGTGTGTGTAAGCCCTTCTTATTTGTTGTGGCCTTCAGCAGGGATCAATTCTGGCAAGGCTTGGTGTATGTTGTGCGTGTCCCTGCAGTTGTTTGCATGCCATGCCTTTTCATGGCTTTGACTTTGGCTGAGATTTTTTTTTTTTCTTTTTTTAAGTATCCATGCAATGTTGCTCATATCTTCCCCACCAAGTTGTGTCTGCCTCCTTGATTTTTGCCCTTTTTTTACAACACCTCTCAGGTTATTTTTGGCCTCTTTTGGTGCTTTGCACTGCACCTGGCTTCTGCCCAGACCACTTTCTTGTAGTCACCAAATTTCCCAATTTTCCCTTTTTTGGGGGTTTTTTGCAATTGCATTTCTTTTGATCATATCTCCTTTCCAGAGTGTTTGTAAGCCTTTCTTTGCAGGGTCGCAAGATTTGCTTTCCCTTCCCGAAAGGAAATGAAATTTCCTTTCGGGAAGGGAAAGCAAATCTTGCGATTTTAATGGGGATCAATTGGAAAAGCTTTGGGGCAAATCCCTGCACTTGTTGGGCTGTCATGCCTTTTCATGGCTTTGGCTCTGGCTGAGATTTGTTTTTTTTTTTTTTTTTTAATGCATCCGTGCCATGTCCCTCATATCTTCCCCACCAAGTTGTGTCTGCCTCCTTGGATTTTGTTTTGCTTTTACAACACCTGTCAGCATCCTTTTGGCCTCTTTTGGTGCTTTGCACTGCACCTGGCTTCTGCCCAGACCACTTTCTTGTAGTCACCAAATTTTCCATTTTTCTTTTTTTTTTTTCCAATTTTGTTTCCTTTGGTCATATCTCCATTCCAGAGTGTGTGTAAGCCCTTCTTATTTGTTTTGGCCTTCAGCAGGGAGCAATTCCGGCAAGGCTTGGTGTATGTTGTGCGTGTCCCTGCAGTTGTTTGCATGCCATGCCTTTTCATGGCTTTGACTTTGGCTGAGATTTTGTTTTTTCTTTTCTTTTTTTTGAATGCATCCGTGCCATGTCCCTCATATCTTCCCAACCAAGTTGTTTGCACCTCCTGGGATTTTGTTTTGCTTTTACAACACCTGTCAACATCCTTTTGGCCTCTTTTGGTGCTTTGCACTGCACCTGGCTTCTGCCCAGACCACTTTCTTGTAGTCACCAAATTTTCCATTTTTCTTTTTTTTTTTTTTTAATTTTGTTTCCTTTGGTCATATCTCCATTCCAGAGTGTGTGTAAGCCCTTCTTATTTGTTTTGGCCTTCAGCAGGGAGCAATTCCGGCAAGGCTTGGTGTATGTTGTGCGTGTCCCTGCAGTTGTTTGCATGCCATGCCTTTTCATGGCTTTGACTTTGGCTGAGATTTTTTTTTTTCTTTTTTTAAGTATCCATGCAATGTTGCTCATATCTTCCCCACCAAGTTGTGCCTGCCTCCTTGATTTTTGCCCTTTTTTTACAACTCCTCTCAGGTTATTTTTGGCCTCTTTTGGTGCTTTGCACTGCACCTGGCTTCTGCCCAGACCACTTTCTTGTAGTCACCAAATTTCCCAATTTTCCCTTTTTTGGGGGTTTTTTGCAATTGCATTTCTTTGGTCATGTCTCCTTTCCAGAGTGTTTGTAAGCCTTTCTTTGCAGGGTCGCAAGATTTGGTTTCCCTTCCCGAAAGGAAATGAAATTTCCTTTCGGGAAGGGAAACCAAATCTTGCGATTTTAATGGGGATCAATTGGACAAGCTTTGGGGCAAGTCCCTGCACTTGTTGGGCTGTCATGCCTTTTCATGGCTTTGGCTCTGGCTGAGATTTTTTTTTTTTTTTTTTTTTTTTGAATGCATCCGCGCCATGTCCCTCATATCTTCCCAACCAAGTTGTGTCTGCCTCCTTGGATTTTGTTTTGCTTTTACAACACCTGTCAGCATCCTTTTGGCCTCTTTTGGTGCTTTGCACTGCACCTGGCTTCTGCCCAGACCACTTTCTTGTAGTCACCAAATTTTCCATTTTTCTTTTTTTTTTTTTTTTGAATTTTGTTTCCTTTGATCATATCTCCATTCCAGAGTGTGTGTAAGCCCTTCTTATTTGTTTTGGCCTTCAGCAGGGATCAATTCTGGCAAGGCTTGGTGTAAGTTGTGCGTGTCCCTGCAGTTGTTTGCATGCCATGCCTTTTCATGGCTTTGACTTTGGCTGAGATTTTTTTTTTTCTTCTTTTTTTTTTGAATGCATCCGTGCCATGTCCCTCATATCTTCCCCACCAAGTTGTGTCTGCCTCCTTGGATTTTGTTTTGCTTTTACAACACCTGTCAGCATCCTTTTGGCCTCTTTTAGTGCTTTGCACTGCACCTGGCTTCTGCCCAGACCACTTTCTTGTAGTCACCAAATTTTCCATTTTTCTTTTTTTTTTTTTCCAATTTTGTTTCCTTTGATCATATCTCAATTCCAGAGTGTGTATAAGCCCTTCTTATTTGTTTTGGCCTTCAGCAGGGATCAGTTGTGGCAAGGCTTGCTGTATGTTGTGCGTGTCCCTGCAGTTGTTTGCATGCCATGCCTTTTCATGGCTTTGACTTTGGCTGAGATTTTTTTTTTTCTTTTTTTAAGTATCCATGCAATGTTGCTCATATCTTCCCCACCAAGTTGTGCCTGCCTCCTTTATTTTTGCCCTTTTTTTACAACTCCTCTCAGGTTATTTTTGGCCTCTTTTGGTGCTTTGCACTGCACCTGGCTTCTGCCCAGACCACTTTCTTGTAGTCACCAAATTTCCCAATTTTCCCTTTTTTGGGGGTTTTTTGCAATTGCATTTCTTTTGATCATATCTCCTTTCCAGAGTGTTTGTAAGCCTTTCTTTGCAGGGTCGCAAGATTTGGTTTCCCTTCCCGAAAGGAAATGAAATTTCCTTTCGGGAAGGGAAACCAAATCTTGCGATTTTAATGGGGATCAATTGGACAAGCTTTGGGGCAAGTCCCTGCACTTGTTGGGCTGTCATGCCTTTTCATGGCTTTGGCTCTGGCTGAGATTTTTTTTTTCTTTTTTTTTTTTTTTTAATGCATCCGTGCCATGTCCCTCATATCTTCCCCACCAAGTTGTATGTACCTCCTTGGATTTTGTTTTCCTTTTACAACACCTGTCAGCATCCTTTTGGCCTCTTTTGGTGCTTTGCACTGCAGCTGGCTTCTGCCCAGACCACTTTCTTGTAGTCACCAAATTTTCCATTTTTCTTTTTTTTTTTTTTCAATTTTGTTTCCTTTGATCATATCTCCATTCCAGAGTGTGTGTAAGCCCTTCTTATTTGTTTTGGCCTTCAGCAGGGAGCAATTCCGGCAAGGCTTGGTGTATGTTGTGCGTGTCCCTGCAGTTGTTTGCATGCCATGCCTTTTCATGGCTTTGACTTTGGCTGAGATTTTTTTTTTTCTTTTTTTAAGTATCCATGCAATGTTGCTCATATCTTCCCCACCAAGTTGTGCCTGCCTCCTTGATTTTTGCCCTTTTTTTACAACTCCTCTCAGGTTATTTTGGCCTCTTTTGGTGCTTTGCACTGCACCTGGCTTCTGCCCAGACCACTTTCTTGTAGTCACCGAATTTCCCAATTTTCCCTTTTTTGGGGGTTTTTTGCAATTGCATTTCTTTTGATCATGTCTCCTTTCCAGAGTGTTTGTAAGCCTTTCTTTGCAGGGTCGCAAGATTTGGTTTCCCTTCCCGAAAGGAAATGAAATTTCCTTTCGGGAAGGGAAACCAAATCTTGCGATTTTATTGGGGAATCAATTGGACAAGCTTTGGGGCAAGTCCCTGCACTTGTTGGGCTGTCATGCCTTTTCATGGCTTTGGCTCTGGCTGAGATTTTTTTTTTTTTTTTTTTAATGCATCCGTGCCATGTCCCTCATATCTTCCCCACCAAGTTGTGTCTGCCTCCTTGGATTTTGTTTTGCTTTTACAACACCTGTCAGCATCCTTTTGGCCTCTTTTGGTGCTTTGCACTGCACCTGGCTTCTGCCCAGACCACTTTCTTGTAGTCACCAAATTTTCCATTTTTCTTTTTTTTTTTTTTTCAATTTTGTTTCCTTTGATCATATCTCCATTCCAGAGTGTGTGTAAGCCCTTCTTATTTGTTTTGGCCTTCTGCGGGGATCAATTCTGGCAAGGCTTGCTGTATGTTGTGCGTGTCCCTGCAGTTGTTTGCATGCCATGCCTTTTCATGGCTTTGATTTTGGCTGAGATTTTTTTTTTTCTTTTTTTAAGTATCCATGCAATGTTGCTCATATCTTCCCCACCAAGTTGTGCCTGCCTCCTTGATTTTTGCCCTTTTTTTACAACTCCTCTCAGGTTATTTTTGGCCTCTTTTGGTGCTTTGCACTGCACCTGGCTTCTGCCCAGACCACTTTCTTGTAGTCACCAAATTTTCCATTTTTCTTTTTTTTTTTTTTCCAATTTTTTTTCCTTTGATCATATCTCCATTCCAGAGTGTGTGTAAGCCGCTCTTATTTGTTTTGGCCTTCAGCAGGGAGCAATTCTGGCAAGGCTTGGTGTATGTTGTGCGTGTCCCTGCAGTTGTTTGCATGCCATGCCTTTTCATGGCTTTGACTTTGGCTGAGATTTTTTTTTTTCTTTTTTTTTTTTTTAATGCATCCGTGCCATGTCTCTCATATCTTCCCCACCAAGTTGTGTCTGCCTCCTTGGATTTTGTTTTGCTTTTACAACACCTGTCAGCATCCTTTTGGCCTCTTTTGGTGCTTTGCACTGCACCTGGCTTCTGCCCAGACCACTTTCTTGTAGTCACCAAATTTCCCAATTTTCCCTTTTTTGGGGGTTTTTTGCAATTGCATTTCTTTTGATCATGTCTCCTTTCCAGAGTGTTTGTAAGCCTTTCTTTGCAGGGTCGCAAGATTTGCTTTCCCTTCCCGAAAGGAAATGAAATTTCCTTTCGGGAAGGGAAACCAAATCTTGCGATTTTAATGGGGATCAATTAGACAAGCTTTGGGGCAAGTCCCTGCACTTGTTGGGCTGTCATGCCTTTTCATGGCTTTGGCTCTGGGTGAGATTTTTTTTTTTCTTCTTTTTTTTTTTAATGCATCCGCGCCATGTCCCTCATATCTTCCCCACCAAGTTGTGTCTGCCTCCTTGGATTTTGTTTTGCTTTTGCAACACCTGTCAGCATCCTTTTGGCCTCTTTTGGTGCTTTGCACTGCACCTGGCTTCTGCCCAGACCACTTTCTTGTAGTCACCAAATTTTCCATTTTTCTTTTTTTTTTTTTTCAATTTTGTTTCCTTTGATCATATCTCCATTCCAGAGTGTGTGTAAGCCCTTCTTATTTGTTTTGGCCTTCAGCAGGGATCAATTCTGGCAAGGCTTGGTGTATGTTGTGCGTGTCCCTGCAGTTGTTTGCATGCCATGCCTTTTCATGGCTTTGACTTTGGCTGAGATTTTTTTTTTCTTTTCTTTTTTTTGAATGCATCCCTGCCATGTCCCTCATATCTTCCCAACCAAGTTGTTTGCACCTCCTTGGATTTTGTTTTGCTTTTACAACACCTGTCAACATCCTTTTGGCCTCTTTTGGTGCTTTGCACTGCACCTGGCTTCTGCCCAGACCACTTTCTTGTAGTCACCAAATTTTCCATTTTTCTTTTTTTTTTTTTTTAATTTTGTTTCCTTTGGTCATATCTCCATTCCAGAGTGTGTGTAAGCCCTTCTTATTTGTTTTGGCCTTCAGCAGGGAGCAATTCTGGCAAGGCTTGGTGTATGTTATGCGTGTCCCTGCAGTTGTTTGCATGCCATGCCTTTTCATGGCTTTGACTTTGGCTGTGATTTTTTTTTTTTCTTTTTTTAAGTATCCATGCAATGTTGCTCATATCTTCCCCACCAAGTTGTGCCTGCCTCCTTGATTTTTGCCCTTTTTTTACAACTCCTCTCAGGTTATTTTTGGCCTCTTTTGGTGCTTTGCACTGCACCTGGCTTCTGCCCAGACCACTTTCTTGTAGTCACCAAATTTCCCAATTTTCCCTTTTTTGGGGGTTTTTTGCAATTGCATTTCTTTGGTCATGTCTCCTTTCCAGAGTGTTTGTAAGCCTTTCTTTGCAGGGTTCGCAAGATTTGGTTTCCCTTCCCGAAAGGAAATTAAATTTCCTTTCGGGAAGGGAAACCAAATCTTGCGATTTTAATGGGGATCAATTGGACAAGCTTTGGGGCAAGTCCCTGCACTTGTTGGGCTGTCATGCCTTTTCATGGCTTTGGCTCTGGCTGAGATTTTTTTTTTTTTTTTTTTTTTTGAATGCATCCGCGCCATGTCCCTCATATCTTCCCAACCAAGTTGTGTCTGCCTCCTTGGATTTTGTTTTGCTTTTACAACACCTGTCAGCATCCTTTTGGCCTCTTTTGGTGCTTTGCACTGCAGCTGGCTTCTGCCCAGACCACTTTCTTGTAGTCACCAAATTTTCCATTTTTCTTTTTTTTTTTTTCAATTTTGTTTCCTTTGATCATATCTCCATTCCAGAGTGTGTGTAAGCCCTTCTTATTTGTTTTGGCCTTCAGCGGGGATCAATTCTGGCAAGGCTTGGTGTATGTTGTGCGTGTCCTTGCAGTTCGTTGCATGCCATGCCTTTTCATGGCTTTGACTTTGGCTGAGATTTTGTTTTTTCTTTTTTTAAGTATCCATGCAATGTTGCTCATATCTTCCCCACCAAGTTGTGCCTGCCTCCTTGATTTTTGCCCTTTTTTTACAACTTCTCTCAGGTTATTTTTGGCCTCTTTTGGTGCTTTGCACTGCACCTGGCTTCTGCCCAGACCACTTTCTTGTAGTCACCAAATTTCCCAATTTTCCCTTTTTTGGGGGTTTTTTGCAATTGCATTTCTTTTGATCATGTCTCCTTTCCAGAGTGTTTGTAAGCCTTTCTTTGCAGGGTCGCAAGATTTGGTTTCCCTTCCTAAAAGGAAATGAAATTTCCTTTCGGGAAGGGAAACCAAATCTTGCGATTTTAATGGGGATCAATTGGACAACCTTTGGGGCAAGTCCCTGCGCTTGTTGGGCTGTCATGCCTTTTCATGGCTTTGGCTCTGGCTGAGATTTTTTTTTTTTTTTTTTTTTTTTTGAATGCATCCGTGCCATGTCCCTCATATCTTCCCCACCAAGTTGTGTCTGCCTCCTTGGATTTTGTTTTGCTTTTACAACACCTGTCAGCATCCTTTTGGCCTCTTTTGGTGCTTTGCACTGCACCTGGCTTCTGCCCAGACCACTTTCTTGTAGTCACCAAATTTTCCATTTTTCTTTTTTTTTTTTTTCAATTTTGTTTCCTTTGATCATATCTCCATTCCAGAGTGTGTGTAAGCCCTTCTTATTTGTTTTGGCCTTCAGCAGGGATCAATTCTGGCAAGGCTTGGTGTATGTTGTGCGTGTCCCTGCAGTTGTTTGCATGCCATGCCTTTTCATGGCTTTGACTTTGGCTGAGATTTTTTTTTTTCTTCTTTTTTTTTTGAATGCATCCGTGCCATGTCCCTCATATCTTCCCCACCAAGTTGTGTCTGCCTCCTTGGATTTTGTTTTGCTTTTACAACACCTGTCAGCATCCTTTTGGCCTCTTTTAGTGCTTTGCACTGCACCTGGCTTCTGCCCAGACCACTTTCTTGTAGTCACCAAATTTTCCATTTTTCTTTTTTTTTTTTTCCAATTTTGTTTCCTTTGATCATATCTCAATTCCAGAGTGTGTATAAGCCCTTCTTATTTGTTTTGGCCTTCAGCAGGGAGCAATTCTGGCAAGGCTTGCTGTATGTTGTGCGTGTCCTTGCAGTTGTTTGCATGCCATGCCTTTTCATGGCTTTGACTTTGGCTGAGATTTTTTTTTTTCTTTTTTTAAGTATCCATGCAATGTTGCTCATATCTTCCCCACCAAGTTGTGCCTGCCTCCTTGATTTTTGCCCTTTTTTTACAACTCCTCTCAGGTTATTTTTGGCCTCTTTTGGTGCTTTGCACTGCACCTGGCTTCTGCCCAGACCACTTTCTTGTAGTCAGCAAATTTCCCAATTTTCCCTTTTTTGGGGGTTTTTTGCAATTGCATTTCTTTTGATCATATCTCCTTTCCAGAGTGTTTGTAAGCCTTTCTTTGCAGGGTCGCAAGATTTGGTTTCCCTTCCCGAAAGGAAATGAAATTTCCTTTCGGGAAGGGAAACCAAATCTTGCGATTTTAATGGGGATCAATTGGACAACCTTTGGGGCAAGTCCCTGCACTTGTTGGGCTGTCATGCCTTTTCATGGCTTTGGCTCTGGCTGAGATTTTTTTTTTCTTTTTTTTTTTTTTTTAATGCATCCGTGCCATGTCCCTCATATCTTCCCAACAAAGTTGTGTCTGCCTCCTTGGATTTTGTTTTGCTTTTACAACACCTGTCAGCATCCTTTTGGCCTCTTTTGGTGCTTTGCACTGCAGCTGGCTTCTGCCCAGACCACTTTCTTGTAGTCACCAAATTTTCCATTTTTCTTTTTTTTTTTTTCAATTTTGTTTCCTTTGATCATATCTCCATTCCAGAGTGTGTGTAAGCCCTTCTTATTTGTTTTGGCCTTCAGCAGGGAGCAATTCTGGCAAGGCTTGGTGTATGTTGTGCGTGTCCCTGCAGTTGTTTGCATGCCATGCCTTTTCATGGCTTTGACTTTGGCTGAGATTTTTTTTTTTCTTCTTTTTTTTTTGAATGCATCCGTGCCATGTCCCTCATATCTTCCCAACCAAGTTGTTTGCACCTCCTGGGATTTTGTTCTGCTTTTACAACACCTGTCAGCATCCTTTTGGCCTCTTTTGGTGCTTTGCACTGCACCTGTCTTCTGCCCAGACCACTTTCTCGTAGTCAACAAATTTTCCATTTTTCTTTTTTTTTTTTTTCAATTTTGTTTCCTTTGATCATATCTCCATTCCAGAGTGTGTGTAAGCCCTTCTTATTTGTTTTGGCCTTCAGCGGGGATCAGTTCTGGGAAGGCTTGGTGTATGTTGTGCGTGTCATTGCAGTTGTTTGCATGCCATGCCTTTTCATGGCTTTGACTTTGGCTGAGATTTTTTTTTTTCTTTTTTTAAGTATCCATGCAATGTTGCTCATATCTTCCCCACCAAGTTGTGCCTGCCTCCTTGATTTTTGCCCTTTTTTTACAACTCCTCTCAGGTTATTTTTGGCCTCTTTTGGTGCTTTGCACTGCACCTGGCTTCTGCCCAGACCACTTTCTTGTAGTCACCAAATTTCCCAATTTTCCCTTTTTTGGGGGTTTTTTGCAATTGCATTTCTTTGATCATGTCTCCCTTCCAGAGTGTTTGTAAGCCTTTCTTTGCAGGGTCGCAAGATTTGGTTTCCCTTCCCGAAAGGAAATGAAATTTCCTTTCGGGAAGGGAAACCAAATCTTGCGATTTTAATGGGGATCAATTGGACAACCTTTCGGGCAAGTCCCTGCACTTGTTGGGCTGTCATGCCTTTTCATGGCTTTGGCTCTGGCTGAGATTTTTTTTTTTTTTTTTTTTTTTTTTTGAATGCATCCGTGCCATGTCCCTCATATCTTCCCCACCAAGTTGTGTCTGCCTCCTTGGATTTTGTTTTGCTTTTACAACACCTGTCAGCATCCTTTTGGCCTCTTTTGGTGCTTTGCACTGCACCTGGCTTCTGCCCAGACCACTTTCTTGTAGTCTCCAAATTTTCCTTTTTTCTTTTTTTTTTTTTCCAATTTTGTTTCCATTGATCATATCTCCATTCCAGAGTGTGTGTAAGCCCTTCTTATTTGTTTTGGCCTTCAGCAGGGAGCAATTCTGGCAAGGCTTGGTGTATGTTGTGCGTGTCCTTGCAGTTGTTTGCATGCCATGCCTATTCATGGCTTTGACTTTGGCTGAGATTTTTTTTTTTTTTTCTTTTTTTTGAATGCATCCGTGCCATGTCCCTCATATCTTCCCAACCAAGTTGTTTGCACCTCCTTGGATTTTGTTTTGCTTTTACAACACCTGTCAGGTTATTTTTGGCCTCTTTTGGTGCTTTGCACTGCACCTGGCTTCTGCCCAGACCACTTTCTTGTAGTCACCATGTTTTCCATTTTTCTTTTTTTTTTTTTTCCAATTTTTTTTCCTTTGATCATATCTCCATTCCAGAGTGTGTGTAAGCCGCTCTTATTTGTTTTGGCCTTCAGCAGGGAGCAATTCTGGCAAGGCTTGGTGTATGTTGTGCGTGTCCCTGCAGTTGTTTGCATGCCATGCCTTTTCATGGCTTTGACTTTGGCTGAGAGTTTTTTTTTTCTTTTTTTTTTTTTTAATGCATCCGTGCCATGTCTCTCATATCTTCCCCACCAAGTTGTTTGCACCTCCTTGGATTTTGTTTTGCTTTTACAACACCTGTCAGCATCCTTTTGGCCTCTTTTGGTGCTTTGCACTGCACCTGGCTTCTGCCCTGACCACTTTCTTGTAGTCACCAAATTTCCCAATTTTCCCTTTTTTGGGGGTTTTTTGCAATTGCATTTCTTTTGATCATGTCTCCTTTCCAGAGTGTTTGTAAGCCTTTCTTTGCAGGGTCGCAAGATTTGCTTTCCCTTCCCGAAAGGAAATGAAATTTCCTTTCGGGAAGGGAAAGCAAATCTTGCGATTTTAATGGGGATCAATTAGACAAGCTTTGGGGCAAGTCCCTGCACTTGTTGGGCTGTCATGCCTCTTCATGGCTTTGGCTCTGGCTGAGATTTTTTTTTTTCTTCTTTTTTTTTTTAATGCATCCGCGCCATGTCCCTCATATCTTCCCAACCAAGTTGTGTCTGCCTCCTTGGATTTTGTTTTGCTTTTGCAAAACCTGTCAGCATCCTTTTGGCCTCTTTTGGTGCTTTGCACTGCACCTGGCTTCTGCCCAGACCACTTTCTTGTAGTCACCAAATTTTCCATTTTTCTTTTTTTTTTTTTTCAATTTTGTTTCCTTTGATCATATCTCCATTCCAGAGTGTGTGTAAGCCGCTCTTATTTGTTTTGGCCTTCAGCAGGGAGCAATTCTGGCAAGGCTTGGTGTATGTTGTGCGTGTCCCTGCAGTTGTTTGCATGCCATGCCTTTTCATGGCTTTGACTTTGGCTGAGATTTTTTTTTTTCTTTTCTTTTTTTTGAATGCATCCTTGCCATGTCCCTCATATCTTCCCAACCAAGTTGTTTGCACCTCCTGGGATTTTGTTTTGCTTTTACAACACCTGTCAGCATCCTTTTGGCCTCTTTTGGTGCTTTGCACTGCACCTGGCTTCTGCCCAGACCACTTTCTTGTAGTCACCAAATTTCCCAATTTTCCCTTTTTTGGGGGTTTTTTGCAATTGCATTTCTTTTGATCATGTCTCCTTTCCAGAGTGTTTGTAAGCCTTTCTTTGCAGGGTCGCAAGATTTGGTTTCCCTTCCCGAAAGGAAATTTCATTTCCTTTCGGGAAGGGAAACCAAATCTTGCGATTTTAATGGGGATCAATTGGACAAGCTTTGGGGCAAGTCCCTGCGCTTGTTGGGCTGTCATGCCTTTTCATGGCTTTGGCTCTGGCTGAGATTTTTTTTTTTTTTTTTTTTTTTTTAATGCATCCGTGCCATGTCCCTCATATCTTCCCCACCAAGTTGTGTCTGCCTCCTTGGATTTTGTTTTGCTTTTACAACACCTGTCAGCATCCTTTTGGCCTCTTTTGGTGCTTTGCACTGCACCTGGCTTCTGCCCAGACCACTTTCTTGTAGTCACCAAATTTTCCATTTTTCTTTTTTTTTTTTTTCAATTTTGTTTCCTTTGATCATATCTCCATTCCAGAGTGTGTGTAAGCCCTTCTTATTTGTTTTGGCCTTCAGCGGGGATCAATTCTGGCAAGGCTTGCTGTATGTTGTGCGTGTCCTTGCAGTTGTTTGCATGCCATGCCTTTTCATGGCTTTGACTTTGGCTGAGATTTTTTTTTTTCTTTTTTTAAGTATCCATGCAATGTTGCTCATATCTTCCCCACCAAGTTGTGCCTGCCTCCTTGATTTTTGCCCTTTTTTTACAACTCCTCTCAGGTTATTTTTGGCCTCTTTTGGTGCTTTGCACTGCACCTGGCTTCTGCCCAGACCACTTTCTTGTAGTCACCAAATTTCCCAATTTTCCCTTTTTTGGGGGTTTTTTGCAATTGCATTTCTTTTGATCATATCTCCTTTCCAGAGTGTTTGTAAGCCTTTCTTTGCAGGGTCGCAAGATTTGTTTTCCCTTCCCGAAAGGAAATGAAATTTCCTTTCGGGAAGGGATACCAAATCTTGCGATTTTAATGGGGATCAATTGAACTAGCTTTGGGGCAAGTCCCTGCACTTGTTGGGCTGTCATGCCTTTTCATGGCTTTGGCTCTGGCTGAGATTTTTTTTTTCTTTTTTTTTTTTTTTTAATGCATCCTTGCCATGTCCCTCATATCTTCCCAACCAAGTTGTGTCTGCCTCCTTGGATTTTGTTTTGCTTTTACAACACCTGTCAGCATCCTTTTGGCCTCTTTTGGTGCTTTGCACTGCACCTGGCTTCTGCCCAGACCACTTTCTTGTAGTCACCAAATTTTCCATTTTTCTTTTTTTTTTTTTCAATTTTGTTTCCTTTGATCATATCTCCATTCCAGAGTGTGTGTAAGCCCTTCTTATTTGTTTTGGCCTTCAGCAGGGAGCAATTCTGGCAAGGCTTGGTGTATGTTGTGCGTGTCCCTGCAGTTGTTGGGCTGTCATGCCTTTTCATGGCTTTGGCTCTGGCTGAGATTTTTTTTTTCTTTTTTTTTTTTTGAATGCATCCGTGCCATGTCCCTCATATCTTCCCCACCAAGTTGTGTCTGCCTCCTTGGATTTTGTTTTGCTTTTACAACACCTGTCCGCATCCTTTTGGCCTCTTTTGGTGCTTTGCACTGCACCTGGCTTCTGCCCAGAACACTTTCTTGTAGTCACCAAATTTTCCATTTTTCTTATTTTTTTTTTTCAGTTTTGTTTCCTTTGATCATATCTCCATTCCAGAGTGTGTGTAATCCCTTCTTATTTGTTTTGGCCTTCAGCAGGGATCAGTTCTGGCAAGGCTTGCTGTATGTTGTGCGTGTCCCTGCAGTTGTTTGCATGCCATGCCTTTTCATGGCTTTGACTTTGGCCGAGATTTTTTTTTTTCTTTTTTTAAGTATCCATGCAATGTTGCTCATATCTTCCCCACCAAGTTGTGCCTGCCTCCTTGATTTTTGCCCTTTTTTTACAACTCCTCTCAGGTTATTTTTGGCCTCTTTTGGTGCTTTGCACTTCACCTGGCTTCTGCCCAGACCACTTTCTTGTAGTCACCAAATTTCCCAATTTTCCCTTTTTTGGGGGTTTTTTGCAATTGCATTTCTTTTGATCATGTCTCCTTTCCAGAGTGTTTGTAAGCCTTTCTTTGCAGGGTCGCAAGATTTGTTTTCCCTTCCCGAAAGGAAATGAAATTTCCTTTCGGGAAGGGAAACCAAATCTTGCGATTTTAATGGGGATCAATTGGACAAGCTTTGGGGCAAGTCCCTGCGCTTGTTGGGCTGTCATGCCTTTTCATGGCTTTGGCTCTGGCTGAGATTTTTTTTTTTTTTTTTTTTTTTTTTTAATGCATCCGTGCCATGTCCCTCATATCTTCCCCACCAAGTTGTGTCTGCCTCCTTGGATTTTGTTTTGCTTTTACAACACCTGTCAGCATCCTTTTGGCCTCTTTTGGTGCTTTGCACTGCACCTGGCTTCTGCCCTGACCACTTTCTTGTAGTCACCAAATTTTCCATTTTTCTTTTTTTTTTTTTCCAATTTTGTTTCCTTTGATCATATCTCCATTCCAGAGTGTGTGTAAGCCCTTCTTATTTGTTTTGGCCTTCAGCGGGGATCAATTCTGGCAAGGCTTGGTGTATGTTGTGCGTGTCCTTGCAGTTGTTTGCATGCCATGCCTTTTCATGGCTTTGACTTTGGCTTAGATTTTTTTTTTCTTTTCTTTTTTTTGAATGCATCCCTGCCATGTCCCTCATATCTTCCCAACCAAGTTGTTTGCACCTCCTTGGATTTTTTTTTGCTTTTACAACACCTTTCAGGTTATTTTTGGCCTCTTTTGGTGCTTTGCACTGCACCTGGCTTCTGCCCAGACCACTTTCTTGTAGTCACCAAATTTTCCATTTTTCTTTTTTTTTTTTTTTTAATTTTGTTTCCTTTTATCATATCTCCATTCCAGAGTGTGTGTAAGCCACTCTTATTTGTTTTGGCCTTCAGCAGGGATCAGTTCTGGCAAGGCTTGGTGTATGTTGTGCGTGTCCCTGCAGTTGTTTGCATGCCATGCCTTTTCATGGCTTTGACTTTGGCTGAGATTTTGTTTTTTCTTTTCTTTTTTTTGAATGCATCCGTGCCATGTCCCTCATATCTTCCCAACCAAGTTGTTTGCACCTCCTGGGATTTTGTTTTGCTTTTACAACACCTGTCAGCATCCTTTTGGCCTCTTTTGGTGCTTTGCACTGCACCTGGCTTCTGCCCAGACCACTTTCTTGTAGTCACCAAATTTCCCAATTTTCCCTTTTTTGGGGGTTTTTTGCAATTGCATTTCTTTTGATCATGTCTCCTTTCCAGAGTGTTTGTAAGCCTTTCTTTGCAGGGTCGCAAGATTTGGTTTCCCTTCCCGAAAGGAAATGAAATTTCCTTTCGGGAAGGGAAACCAAATCTTGCGATTTTAATGTGGATCAATTGGACAAGCTTTGGGGCAAGTCCCTGCACTTGTTGGGCTGTCATGCCTTTTCATGGCTTTGGCTCTGGCTGAGATTTTTTTTTTTTTTTTTTTTTTTAATGCATCCGTGCCATGTCCCTCATATCTTCCCCACCAAGTTGTGTCTGCCTCCTTGGATTTTGTTTTGCTTTTACAACACCTGTCAGCATCCTTTTGGCCTCTTTTGGTGCTTTGCACTGCACCTGGCTTCTGCCCAGACCACTTTCTTGTAGTCACCAAATTTTCCATTTTTCTTTTTTTTTTTTTCCAATTTTGTTTCCATTGATCATATCTCCATTCCAGAGTGTGTGTAAGCCCTTCTTATTTGTTTTGGCCTTCAGCAGGGAGCAATTCTGGCAAGGCTTGGTGTATGTTGTGCGTGTCCTTGCAGTTGTTTGCATGCCATGCCTATTCATGGCTTTGACTTTGGCTGAGATTTTTTTTTTTTTTTCTTTTTTTTGAATGCATCCGTGCCATGTCCCTCATATCTTCCCAACCAAGTTGTTTGCACCTCCTGGGATTTTGTTTTGCTTTTACAACACCTGTCAGGTTATTTTTGGCCTCTTTTGGTGCTTTGCACTGCACCTGGCTTCTGCCCAGACCACTTTCTTGTAGTCACCAAATTTTCCATTTTTCTTTTTTTTTTTTTTCCAATTTTTTTTCCTTTGATCATATCTCCATTCCAGAGTGTGTGTAAGCCGCTCTTATTTGTTTTGGCCTTCAGCAGGGAGCAATTCTGGCAAGGCTTGGTGTATGTTGTGCGTGTCCTTGCAGTTGTTTGCATGCCATGCCTTTTCATGGCTTTGGCTCTGGCTGAGATTTTTTTTTTTTTTTTTTTTTTTGAATGCATCCGCGCCATGTCCCTCATATCTTCCCAACCAAGTTGTGTCTGCCTCCTTGGATTTTGTTTTGCTTTTACAACACCTGTCAGCATCCTTTTGGCCTCTTTTGGTGCTTTGCACTGCAGCTGGCTTCTGCCCAGACCACTTTCTTGTAGTCACCAAATTTTCCATTTTTCTTTTTTTTTTTTTCAATTTTGTTTCCTTTGATCATATCTCCATTCCAGAGTGTGTGTAAGCCCTTCTTATTTGTTTTGGCCTTCAGCGGGGATCAATTCTGGCAAGGCTTGGTGTATGTTGTGCGTGTCCTTGCAGTTCGTTGCATGCCATGCCTTTTCATGGCTTTGACTTTGGCTGAGATTTTGTTTTTTCTTTTTTTAAGTATCCATGCAATGTTGCTCATATCTTCCCCACCAAGTTGTGCCTGCCTCCTTGATTTTTGCCCTTTTTTTACAACTCCTCTCAGGTTATTTTTGGCCTCTTTTGGTGCTTTGCACTGCACCTGGCTTCTGCCCAGACCACTTTCTTGTAGTCACCAAATTTCCCAATTTTCCCTTTTTTGGGGGTTTTTTGCAATTGCATTTCTTTTGATCATATCTCCTTTCCAGAGTGTTTGTAAGCCTTTCTTTGCAGGGTCGCAAGATTTGTTTTCCCTTCCCGAAAGGAAATGAAATTTCCTTTCGGGAAGGGAAACCAAATCTTGCGATTTTAATGGGGATCAATTGAACTAGCTTTGGGGCAAGTCCCTGCACTTGTTGGGCTGTCATGCCTTTTCATGGCTTTGGCTCTGGCTGAGATTTTTTTTTTCTTTTTTTTTTTTTTTTAATGCATCCTTGCCATGTCCCTCATATCTTCCCAACAAAGTTGTGTCTGCCTCCTTGGATTTTGTTTTGCTTTTACAACACCTGTCAGCATTCTTTTGGCCTCTTTTGGTGCTTTGCACTGCAGCTGGCTTCTGCCCAGACCACTTTCTTGTAGTCACCAAATTTTCCATTTTTCTTTTTTTTTTTTTCAATTTTGTTTCCTTTGATCATATCTCCATTCCAGAGTGTGTGTAAGCCCTTCTTATTTGTTTTGGCCTTCAGCAGGGAGCAATTCTGGCAAGGCTTGGTGTATGTTGTGCGTGTCCCTGCAGTTGTTGGGCTGTCATGCCTTTTCATGGCTTTGGCTCTGGCTGAGATTTTTTTTTTCTTTTTTTTTTTTTGAATGCATCCGTGCCATGTCCCTCATATCTTCCCCACCAAGTTGTGTCTGCCTCCTTGGATTTTGTTTTGCTTTTACAACACCTGTCAGCATCCTTTTGGCCTCTTTTGGTGCTTTGCACTGCAGCTGGCTTCTGCCCAGACCACTTTCTTGTAGTCACCAAATTTTCCATTTTTCTTATTTTTTTTTTTCAGTTTTGTTTCCTTTGATCATATCTCCATTCCAGAGTGTGTGTAAGCCCTTCTTATTTGTTTTGGCCTTCAGCAGGGATCAGTTGTGGCAAGGCTTGCTGTATGTTGTGCGTGTCATTGCAGTTGTTTGCATGCCATGCCTTTCCATGGCTTTGACTTTGGCCGAGATTTTTTTTTTTCTTTTTTTAAGTATCCATGCAATGTTGCTCATATCTTTCCCACCAAGTTGTGTCTGCCTCCTTGATTTTTGCCCTTTTTTTACAACTCCTCTCAGGTTATTTTTGGCCTCTTTTGGTGCTTTGCACTTCACCTGGCTTCTGCCCAGACCACTTTCTTGTAGTCACCAAATTTCCCAATTTTCCCTTTTTTGGGGGTTTTTTGCAATTGCATTTCTTTTGATCATGTCTCCTTTCCAGAGTGTTTGTAAGCCTTTCTTTGCAGGGTCGCAAGATTTGGTTTCCCTTCCCGAAAGGAAATGAAATTTCCTTTCGGGAAGGGAAACCAAATCTTGCGATTTTAATGGGGATCAATTGGACAAGCTTTGGGGCAAGTCCCTGCGCTTGTTGGGCTGTCATGCCTTTTCATGGCTTTGGCTCTGGCTGAGATTTTTTTTTTTTTTTTTTTTTTTTTTTAATGCATCCGTGCCATGTCTCTCATATCTTCCCCACCAAGTTGTGTCTGCCTCCTTGGATTTTGTTTTGCTTTTACAACACCTGTCAGCATCCTTTTGGCCTCTTTTGGTGCTTTGCACTGCACCTGGCTTCTGCCCTGACCACTTTCTTGTAGTCACCAAATTTCCCAATTTTCCCTTTTTTGGGGGTTTTTTGCAATTGCATTTCTTTTGATCATGTCTCCTTTCCAGAGTGTTTGTAAGCCTTTCTTTGCAGGGTCGCAAGATTTGGTTTCCCTTCCCGAAAGGAAATGAAATTTCCTTTCGGGAAGGGAAACCAAATCTTGCGATTTTAATGGGGATCAATTAGACAAGCTTTGGGGCAAGTCCCTGCACTTGTTGGGCTGTCATGCCTTTTCATGGCTTTGGCTCTGGGTGAGATTTTTTTTTTCTTTCTTTTTTTTTTTAATGCATCCGCGCCATGTCCCTCATATCTTCCCCACCAAGTTGTGTCTGCCTCCTTGGATTTTGTTTTGCTTTTGCAACACCTGTCAGCATCCTTTTGGCCTCTTTTGGTGCTTTGCACTGCACCTGGCTTCTGCCCAGACCACTTTCTTGTAGTCACCAAATTTTCCATTTTTCTTTTTTTTTTTTTTCAATTTTGTTTCCTTTGATCATATCTCCATTTCAGAGTGTGTGTAAGCCCTTCTTATTTGTTTTGGCCTTCAGCAGGGAGCAATTCTGGCAAGGCTTGGTGTATGTTGTGCGTGTCCCTGCAGTTGTTTGCATGCCGTGCCTTTTCATGGCTTTGACTTCGGCTGAGATTTTTTTTTTCTTTTCTTTTTTTTGAATGCATCCCTGCCATGTCCCTCATATCTTCCCAACCAAGTTGTTTGCACCTCCTTGGATTTTGTTTTGCTTTTACAACACCTGTCAGGTTATTTCTGGCCTCTTTTGTTGCTTTGCACTGCACCTGGCTTCTGCCCAGACCACTTTCTTGTAGTCACCAAGTTTTCCATTTTTCTTTTTTTTTTTTTTCAATTTTGTTTCCTTTTATCATATCTCCATTCCAGAGTGTGTGTAAGCCGCTCTTATTTGTTTTGGCCTTCAGCAGGGAGCAATTCTGGCAAGGCTTGGTGTATGTTGTGCGTGTCCCTGCAGTTGTTTGCATGCCATGCCTTTTCATGGCTTTGACTTTGGCTGAGATTTTTTTTTTTCTTTTCTTTTTTTTGAATGCATCCTTGCCATGTCCCTCATATCTTCCCAACCAAGTTGTTTGCACCTCCTGGGATTTTGTTTTGCTTTTACAACACCTGTCAGCATCCTTTTGGCCTCTTTTGGTGCTTTGCACTGCACCTGGCTTCTGCCCAGACCACTTTCTTGTAGTCACCAAATTTCCCAATTTTCCCTTTTTTGGGGGTTTTTTGCAATTGCATTTCTTTTGATCATGTCTCCTTTCCAGAGTGTTTGTAAGCCTTTCTTTGCAGGGTCGCAAGATTTGGTTTCCCTTCCCGAAAGGAAATGAAATTTCCTTTCGGGAAGGGAAACCAAATCTTGCGATTTTAATGTGGATCAATTGGACAAGCTTTGGGGCAAGTCCCTGCGCTTGTTGGGCTGTCATGCCTTTTCATGGCTTTGGCTCTGGCTGAGATTT
Organism: Haemorhous mexicanus; assembly: GCF_027477595.1. NCBI lineage: Eukaryota > Metazoa > Chordata > Aves > Passeriformes > Fringillidae > Haemorhous > Haemorhous mexicanus. The sequence goes on along the minus strand of NC_082343.1, from coordinate 82,955,146 downwards.
TTTTTTTTTTTTTTTTTTTTTTTTAATGCATCCGTGCCATGTCCCTCATATCTTCCCCACCAAGTTGTGTCTGCCTTCTTGGATTTTGTTTTGCTTTTACAACACCTGTCAGCATCCTTTTGGCCTCTTTTGGTGCTTTGCACTGCACCTGGCTTCTGCCCAGACCACTTTCTTGTAGTCACCAAATTTTCCATTTTTCTTTTTTTTTTTTTTCAATTTTGTTTCCTTTGATCATATCTCCATTCCAGAGTGTGTGTAAGCCCTTCTTATTTGTTTTGGCCTTCAGCGGGGATCAATTCTGGCAAGGCTTGCTGTATGTTGTGCGTGTCCTTGCAGTTGTTTGCATGCCATGCCTTTTCATGGCTTTGACTTTGGCTGAGATTTTGTTTTTTCTTTTCTTTTTTTTGAATGCATCCGTGCCATGTCCCTCATATCTTCCCAACCAAGTTGTTTGCACCTCCTGGGATTTTGTTTTGCTTTTACAACACCTGTCAGCATCCTTTTGGCCTCTTTTGGTGCTTTGCACTGCACCTGGCTTCTGCCCAGACCACTTTCTTGTAGTCACCAAATTTCCCAATTTTCCCTTTTTTGGGGGTTTTTTGCAATTGCATTTCTTTTGATCATGTCTCCTTTCCAGAGTGTTTGTAAGCCTTTCTTTGCAGGGTCGCAAGATTTGGTTTCCCTTCCCGAAAGGAAATGAAATTTCCTTTCGGGAAGGGAAACCAAATCTTGCGATTTTAATGGGGATCAATTGGACAAGCTTTGGGGCAAGTCCCTGCACTTGTTGGGCTGTCATGCCTTTTCATGGCTTTGGCTCTGGCTGAGATTTTTTTTTTTTTTTTTCTTTTTTTGAATGCATCCGTGCCATGTCCCTCATATCTTCCCCACCAAGTTGTGTCTGCCTCCTTGGATTTTGTTTTGCTTTTGCAACACCTGTCAGCATCCTTTTGGCCTCTTTTGGTGCTTTGCACTGCACCTGGCTTCTGCCCAGACCACTTTCTTGTAGTCACCAAATTTTCCATTTTTCTTTTTTTTTTTTTTTTCAGTTTTGTTTCCTTTGATCATATCTCCATTCCAGAGTGTGTGTAAGCCCTTCTTATTTGTTTTGGCCTTCAGCAGGGATCAGTTGTGGCAAGGCTTGCTGTATGTTGTGCGTGTCATTGCAGTTGTTTGCATGCCATGCCTTTTCATGGCTTTGACTTTGGCTGAGATTTTTTTTTTTCTTTTTTTAAGTATCCATGCAATGTTGCTCATATCTTCCCCACCAAGTTGTGCCTGCCTCCTTGATTTTTGCCCTTTTTTTACAACTCCTCTCAGGTTATTTTTGGCCTCTTTTGGTGCTTTGCACTGCACCTGGCTTCTGCCCAGACCACTTTCTTGTAGTCACCAAATTTCCCAATTTTCCCTTTTTTGGGGGTTTTTTGCAATTGCATTTCTTTTGATCATGTCTCCTTTCCAGAGTGTTTGTAAGCCTTTCTTTGCAGGGTCGCAAGATTTGGTTTCCCTTCCTAAAAGGAAATGAAATTTCCTTTCGGGAAGGGAAACCAAATCTTGCGATTTTAATGGGGATCAATTGGACAAGCTTTGGGGCAAGTCCCTGCACTTGTTGGGCTGTCATGCCTTTTCATGGCTTTGGCTCTGGCTGAGATTTTTTTTTTTTTTTTTTTTTTTTTAATGCATCCGTGCCATGTCCCTCATATCTTCCCCACCAAGTTGTGTCTGCCTCCTTGGATTTTGTTTTGCTTTTACAACACCTGTCAGCATCCTTTTGGCCTCTTTTGGTGCTTTGCACTGCACCTGGCTTCTGCCCAGACCACTTTCTTGTAGTCACCAAATTTTCCATTTTTCTTTTTTTTTTTCCAATTTTGTTTCCTTTGGTCATATCTCCATTCCAGAGTGTGTGTAAGCCCTTCTTATTTGTTTTGGCCTTCAGCAGGGAGCAATTCCGGCAAGGCTTGGTGTATGTTGTGCGTGTCCCTGCAGTTGTTTGCATGCCATGCCTTTTCATGGCTTTGACTTTGGCTGAGATTTTGTTTTTTCTTTTCTTTTTTTTGAATGCATCCGTGCCATGTCCCTCATATCTTCCCAACCAAGTTGTTTGCACCTCCTGGGATTTTGTTTTGCTTTTACAACACCTGTCAACATCCTTTTGGCCTCTTTTGGTGCTTTGCACTGCACCTGGCTTCTGCCCAGACCACTTTCTTGTAGTCACCAAATTTTCCATTTTTCTTTTTTTTTTTTTTTAATTTTGTTTCCTTTGGTCATATCTCCATTCCAGAGTGTGTGTAAGCCCTTCTTATTTGTTTTGGCCTTCAGCAGGGAGCAATTCCGGCAAGGCTTGGTGTATGTTGTGCGTGTCCCTGCAGTTGTTTGCATGCCATGCCTTTTCATGGCTTTGACTTTGGCTGAGATTTTTTTTTTTCTTTTTTTAAGTATCCATGCAATGTTGCTCATATCTTCCCCACCAAGTTGTGCCTGCCTCCTTGATTTTTGCCCTTTTTTTACAACTCCTCTCAGGTTATTTTTGGCCTCTTTTGGTGCTTTGCACTGCACCTGGCTTCTGCCCAGACCACTTTCTTGTAGTCACCAAATTTCCCAATTTTCCCTTTTTTGGGGGTTTTTTGCAATTGCATTTCTTTGGTCATGTCTCCTTTCCAGAGTGTTTGTAAGCCTTTCTTTGCAGGGTCGCAAGATTTGGTTTCCCTTCCCGAAAGGAAATTAAATTTCCTTTCGGGAAGGGAAACCAAATCTTGCGATTTTAATGGGGATCAATTGGACAAGCTTTGGGGCAAGTCCCTGCGCTTGTTGGGCTGTCATGCCTTTTCATGGCTTTGGCTCTGGCTGAGATTTTTTTTTTTTTTTTTTTTTTTTGAATGCATCCGTGCCATGTCCCTCATATCTTCCCAACCAAGTTGTGTCTGCCTCCTTGGATTTTGTTTTGCTTTTACAACACCTGTCAGCATCCTTTTGGCCTCTTTTGGTGCTTTGCACTGCACCTGGCTTCTGCCCAGACCACTTTCTTGTAGTCACCAAATTTTCCATTTTTCTTTTTTTTTTTTTTTTGAATTTTGTTTCCTTTGATCATATCTCCATTCCAGAGTGTGTGTAAGCCCTTCTTATTTGTTTTGGCCTTCAGCAGGGATCAATTCTGGCAAGGCTTGGTGTAAGTTGTGCGTGTCCCTGCAGTTGTTTGCATGCCATGCCTTTTCATGGCTTTGACTTTGGCTGAGATTTTTTTTTTTCTTCTTTTTTTTTTGAATGCATCCGTGCCATGTCCCTCATATCTTCCCCACCAAGTTGTGTCTGCCTCCTTGGATTTTGTTTTGCTTTTACAACACCTGTCAGCATCCTTTTGGCCTCTTTTAGTGCTTTGCACTGCACCTGGCTTCTGCCCAGACCACTTTCTTGTAGTCACCAAATTTTCCATTTTTCTTTTTTTTTTTTTCCAATTTTGTTTCCTTTGATCATATCTCAATTCCAGAGTGTGTATAAGCCCTTCTTATTTGTTTTGGCCTTCAGCAGGGATCAGTTGTGGCAAGGCTTGCTGTATGTTGTGCGTGTCCCTGCAGTTGTTTGCATGCCATGCCTTTTCATGGCTTTGACTTTGGCTGAGATTTTTTTTTTTCTTTTTTTAAGTATCCATGCAATGTTGCTCATATCTTCCCCACCAAGTTGTGCCTGCCTCCTTGATTTTTGCCCTTTTTTTACAACTCCTCTCAGGTTATTTTTGGCCTCTTTTGGTGCTTTGCACTGCTCCTGGCTTCTGCACAGACCACTTTCTTGTAGTCACCAAATTTCCCAATTTTCCCTTTTTTGGGGGTTTTTTGCAATTGCATTTCTTTTGATCATATCTCCTTTCCAGAGTGTTTGTAAGCCTTTCTTTGCAGGGTCGCAAGATTTGGTTTCCCTTCCCGAAAGGAAATGAAATTTCCTTTCGGGAAGGGAAACTAAATCTTGCGATTTTAATGGGGATCAATTGGACAAGCTTTGGGGCAAGTCCCTGCACTTGTTGGGCTGTCATGCCTTTTCATGTCTTTGGCTCTGGCTGAGATTTTTTTTTTCTTTTTTTTTTTTTTTTAATGCATCCGTGCCATGTCCCTCATATCTTCCCCACCAAGTTGTATGTACCTCCTTGGATTTTGTTTTCCTTTTACAACACCTGTCAGCATCCTTTTGGCCTCTTTTGGTGCTTTGCACTGCACCTGGCTTCTGCCCAGACCACTTTCTTGTAGTCACCAAATTTTCCATTTTTCTTTTTTTTTTTTTCAATTTTGTTTCCTTTGATCATATCTCCATTCCAGAGTGTGTGTAAGCCCTTCTTATTTGTTTTGGCCTTCAGCAGGGAGCAATTCCGGCAAGGCTTGGTGTATGTTGTGCGTGTCCCTGCAGTTGTTTGCATGCCATGCCTTTTCATGGCTTTGACTTTGGCTGAGATTTTTTTTTTTCTTTTCTTTTTTTTGAATGCATCCGTGCCATGTCCCTCATATCTTCCCCACCAAGTTGTTTGCACCACCTGGGATTTTGTTTTGCTTTTACAACACCTGTCAACATCCTTTTGGCCTCTTTTGGTGCTTTGCACTGCACCTGTCTTCTGCCCAGACCACTTTCTTGTAGTCACCAAATTTTCCATTTTTCTTTTTTTTTTTTTTCAATTTTGTTTCCTTTGATCATATCTCCATTCCAGAGTGTGTGTAAGCCCTTCTTATTTGTTTTGGCCTTCAGCGGGGATCAGTTCTGGGAAGGCTTGGTGTATGTTGTGCGTGTCATTGTAGTTGTTTGCATGCCATGCCTTTTCATGGCTTTGACTTTGGCTGAGATTTTTTTTTTTCTTTTTTTAAGTATCCATGCAATGTTGCTCATATCTTCCCCACCAAGTTGTGCCTGCCTCCTTGATTTTTGCCCTTTTTTTACAACTCCTCTCAGGTTATTTTGGCCTCTTTTGGTGCTTTGCACTGCACCTGGCTTCTGCCCAGACCACTTTCTTGTAGTCACCGAATTTCCCAATTTTCCCTTTTTTGGGGGTTTTTTGCAATTGCATTTCTTTTGATCATGTCTCCTTTCCAGAGTGTTTGTAAGCCTTTCTTTGCAGGGTCGCAAGATTTGGTTTCCCTTCCTAAAAGGAAATGAAATTTCCTTTCGGGAAGGGAAACCAAATCTTGCGATTTTATTGGGGAATCAATTGGACAATCTTTGGGGCAAGTCCCTGCACTTGTTGGGCTGTCATGCCTTTTCATGGCTTTGGCTCTGGCTGAGATTTTTTTTTTTTTTTTTTTAATGCATCCGTGCCATGTCTCTCATATCTTCCCCACCAAGTTGTGTCTGCCTCCTTGGATTTTGTTTTGCTTTTACAACACCTGTCAGCATCCTTTTGGCCTCTTTTGGTGCTTTGCACTGCACCTGGCTTCTGCCCAGACCACTTTCTTGTAGTCACCAAATTTCCCAATTTTCCCTTTTTTGGGGGTTTTTTGCAATTGCATTTCTTTTGATCATGTCTCCTTTCCAGAGTGTTTGTAAGCCTTTCTTTGCAGGGTCGCAAGATTTGCTTTCCCTTCCCGAAAGGAAATGAAATTTCCTTTCGGGAAGGGAAACCAAATCTTGCGATTTTAATGGGGATCAATTAGACAAGCTTTGGGGCAAGTCCCTGCACTTGTTGGGCTGTCATGCCTTTTCATGGCTTTGGCTCTGGGTGAGATTTTTTTTTTTCTTCTTTTTTTTTTTAATGCATCCGCGCCATGTCCCTCATATCTTCCCCACCAAGTTGTGTCTGCCTCCTTGGATTTTGTTTTGCTTTTGCAACACCTGTCAGCATCCTTTTGGCCTCTTTTGGTGCTTTGCACTGCACCTGGCTTCTGCCCAGACCACTTTCTTGTAGTCACCAAATTTTCCATTTTTCTTTTTTTTTTTTTTCAATTTTGTTTCCTTTGATCATATCTCCATTCCAGAGTGTGTGTAAGCCCTTCTTATTTGTTTTGGCCTTCAGCAGGGATCAATTCTGGCAAGGCTTGGTGTATGTTGTGCGTGTCCCTGCAGTTGTTTGCATGCCATGCCTTTTCATGGCTTTGACTTTGGCTGAGATTTTTTTTTTCTTTTCTTTTTTTTGAATGCATCCCTGCCATGTCCCTCATATCTTCCCAACCAAGTTGTTTGCACCTCCTTGGATTTTGTTTTGCTTTTACAACACCTGTCAACATCCTTTTGGCCTCTTTTGGTGCTTTGCACTGCACCTGGCTTCTGCCCAGACCACTTTCTTGTAGTCACCAAATTTTCCATTTTTCTTTTTTTTTTTTTTTAATTTTGTTTCCTTTGGTCATATCTCCATTCCAGAGTGTGTGTAAGCCCTTCTTATTTGTTTTGGCCTTCAGCAGGGAGCAAGTCCGGCAAGGCTTGGTGTATGTTGTGCGTGTCCCTGCAGTTGTTTGCATGCCATGCCTTTTCATGGCTTTGACTTTGGCTGTGATTTTTTTTTTTTCTTTTTTTAAGTATCCATGCAATGTTGCTCATATCTTCCCCACCAAGTTGTGCCTGCCTCCTTGATTTTTGCCCTTTTTTTACAACTCCTCTCAGGTTATTTTTGGCCTCTTTTGGTGCTTTGCACTGCACCTGGCTTCTGCCCAGACCACTTTCTTGTAGTCACCAAATTTCCCAATTTTCCCTTTTTTGGGGGTTTTTTGCAATTGCATTTCTTTGGTCATGTCTCCTTTCCAGAGTGTTTGTAAGCCTTTCTTTGCAGGGTCGCAAGATTTGGTTTCCCTTCCCGAAAGGAAATTAAATTTCCTTTCGGGAAGGGAAACCAAATCTTGCGATTTTAATGGGGATCAATTGGACAAGCTTTGGGGCAAGTCCCTGCACTTGTTGGGCTGTCATGCCTTTTCATGGCTTTGGCTCTGGCTGAGATTTTTTTTTTTTTTTTTTTTTTTGAATGCATCCGCGCCATGTCCCTCATATCTTCCCAACCAAGTTGTGTCTGCCTCCTTGGATTTTGTTTTGCTTTTACAACACCTGTCAGCATCCTTTTGGCCTCTTTTGGTGCTTTGCACTGCACCTGGCTTCTGCCCAGACCACTTTCTTGTAGTCACCAAATTTTCCATTTTTCTTTTTTTTTTTTTCAATTTTGTTTCCTTTGATCATATCTCCATTCCAGAGTGTGTGTAAGCCCTTCTTATTTGTTTTGGCCTTCAGCGGGGATCAATTCTGGCAAGGCTTGGTGTATGTTGTGCGTGTCCTTGCAGTTCGTTGCATGCCATGCCTTTTCATGGCTTTGACTTTGGCTGAGATTTTGTTTTTTCTTTTTTTAAGTATCCATGCAATGTTGCTCATATCTTCCCCACCAAGTTGTGCCTGCCTCCTTGATTTTTGCCCTTTTTTTACAACTTCTCTCAGGTTATTTTTGGCCTCTTTTGGTGCTTTGCACTGCACCTGGCTTCTGCCCAGACCACTTTATTGTAGTCACCAAATTTCCCAATTTTCCCTTTTTTGGGGGTTTTTTGCAATTGCATTTCTTTTGATCATGTCTCCTTTCCAGAGTGTTTGTAAGCCTTTCTTTGCAGGGTCGCAAGATTTGGTTTCCCTTCCTAAAAGGAAATGAAATTTCCTTTCGGGAAGGGAAACCAAATCTTGCGATTTTAATGGGGATCAATTGGACAACCTTTGGGGCAAGTCCCTGCGCTTGTTGGGCTGTCATGCCTTTTCATGGCTTTGGCTCTGGCTGAGATTTTTTTTTTTTTTTTTTTTTTTTTTTTTAATGCATCCGTGCCATGTCCCTCATATCTTCCCCACCAAGTTGTGTCTGCCTCCTTGGATTTTGTTTTGCTTTTACAACACCTGTCAGCATCCTTTTGGCCTCTTTTGGTGCTTTGCACTGCACCTGGCTTCTGCCCAGACCACTTTCTTGTAGTCACCAAATTTTCCATTTTTCTTTTTTTTTTTTTTCAATTTTGTTTCCTTTGATCATATCTCCATTCCAGAGTGTGTGTAAGCCCTTCTTATTTGTTTTGGCCTTCAGCAGGGATCAATTCTGGCAAGGCTTGGTGTATGTTGTGCGTGTCCCTGCAGTTGTTTGCATGCCATGCCTTTTCATGGCTTTGACTTTGGCTGAGATTTTTTTTTTTCTTCTTTTTTTTTTGAATGCATCCGTGCCATGTCCCTCATATCTTCCCCACCAAGTTGTGTCTGCCTCCTTGGATTTTGTTTTGCTTTTACAACACCTGTCAGCATCCTTTTGGCCTCTTTTAGTGCTTTGCACTGCACCTGGCTTCTGCCCAGACCACTTTCTTGTAGTCACCAAATTTTCCATTTTTCTTTTTTTTTTTTTCCAATTTTGTTTCCTTTGATCATATCTCAATTCCAGAGTGTGTATAAGCCCTTCTTATTTGTTTTGGCCTTCAGCAGGGAGCAATTCTGGCAAGGCTTGCTGTATGTTGTGCGTGTCCTTGCAGTTGTTTGCATGCCATGCCTTTTCATGGCTTTGACTTTGGCTGAGATTTTTTTTTTTCTTTTTTTAAGTATCCATGCAATGTTGCTCATATCTTCCCCACCAAGTTGTGCCTGCCTCCTTGATTTTTGCCCTTTTTTTACAACTCCTCTCAGGTTATTTTTGGCCTCTTTTGGTGCTTTGCACTGCACCTGGCTTCTGCCCAGACCACTTTCTTGTAGTCACCAAATTTCCCAATTTTCCCTTTTTTGGGGGTTTTTTGCAATTGCATTTCTTTTGATCATATCTCCTTTCCAGAGTGTTTGTAAGCCTTTCTTTGCAGGGTCGCAAGATTTGGTTTCCCTTCCCGAAAGGAAATGAAATTTCCTTTCGGGAAGGGAAACAAAATCTTGCGATTTTAATGGGGATCAATTGGACAACCTTTGGGGCAAGTCCCTGCACTTGTTGGGCTGTCATGCCTTTTCATGGCTTTGGCTCTGGCTGAGATTTTTTTTTTCTTTTTTTTTTTTTTTTAATGCATCCGTGCCATGTCCCTCATATCTTCCCAACAAAGTTTTGTCTGCCTCCTTGGATTTTGTTTTGCTTTTACAACACCTGTCAGCATCCTTTTGGCCTCTTTTGGTGCTTTGCACTGCACCTGGCTTCTGCCCAGACCACTTTCTTGTAGTCACCAAATTTTCCATTTTTCTTTTTTTTTTTTTCAATTTTGTTTCCTTTGATCATATCTCCATTCCAGAGTGTGTGTAAGCCCTTCTTATTTGTTTTGGCCTTCAGCGGGGATCAATTCTGGCAAGGCTTGGTGTATGTTGTGCGTGTCCCTGCAGTTGTTTGCATGCCATGCCTTTTCATGGCTTTGACTTTGGCTGAGATTTTTTTTTTTCTTCTTTTTTTTTTGAATGCATCCGTGCCATGTCCCTCATATCTTCCCAACCAAGTTGTTTGCACCTCCTGGGATTTTGTTCTGCTTTTACAACACCTGTCAGCATCCTTTTGGCCTCTTTTGGTGCTTTGCACTGCACCTGTCTTCTGCCCAGACCACTTTCTCGTAGTCAACAAATTTTCCATTTTTCTTTTTTTTTTTTTTCAATTTTGTTTCCTTTGATCATATCTCCATTCCAGAGTGTGTGTAAGCCCTTCTTATTTGTTTTGGCCTTCAGCGGGGATCAGTTCTGGGAAGGCTTGGTGTATGTTGTGCGTGTCATTGCAGTTGTTTGCATGCCATGCCTTTTCATGGCTTTGACTTTGGCTGAGATTTTTTTTTTTCTTTTTTTAAGTATCCATGCAATGTTGCTCATATCTTCCCCACCAAGTTGTGCCTGCCTCCTTGATTTTTGCCCTTTTTTTACAACTCCTCTCAGGTTATTTTTGGCCTCTTTTGGTGCTTTGCACTGCACCTGGCTTCTGCCCAGACCACTTTCTTGTAGTCACCAAATTTCCCAGTTTTCCCTTTTTTGGGGGTTTTTTGCAATTGCATTTCTTTGATCATGTCTCTCTTCCAGAGTGTTTGTAAGCCTTTCTTTGCAGGGTCGCAAGATTTGGTTTCCCTTCCCGAAAGGAAATGAAATTTCCTTTCGGGAAGGGAAACCAAATCTTGCGATTTTAATGGGGATCAATTGGACAACCTTTCGGGCAAGTCCCTGCACTTGTTGGGCTGTCATGCCTTTTCATGGCTTTGGCTCTGGCTGAGATTTTTTTTTTTTTTTTTTTTTTTTTTTTGAATGCATCCGTGCCATGTCCCTCATATCTTCCCCACCAAGTTGTGTCTGCCTCCTTGGATTTTGTTTTGCTTTTACAACACCTGTCCGCATCCTTTTGGCCTCTTTTGGTGCTTTGCACTGCACCTGGCTTCTGCCCTGACCACTTTCTTGTAGTCACCAAATTTTCCATTTTTCTTTTTTTTTTTTTCCAATTTTGTTTCCTTTGATCATATCTCCATTCCAGAGTGTGTGTAAGCCCTTCTTATTTGTTTTGGCCTTCAGCGGGGATCAATTCTGGCAAGGCTTGCTGTATGTTGTGCGTGTCCTTGCAGTTGTTTGCATGCCATGCCTTTTCATGGCTTTGACTTTGGCTGAGATTTTTTTTTTCTTTTCTTTTTTTTGAATGCATCCCTGCCATGTCCCTCATATCTTCCCAACCAAGTTGTTTGCACCTCCTTGGATTTTTTTTTGCTTTTACAACACCTTTCAGGTTATTTTTGGCCTCTTTTGGTGCTTTGCACTGCACCTGGCTTCTGCCCAGACCACTTTCTTGTAGTCACCAAATTTTCCATTTTTCTTTTTTTTTTTTTTTTAATTTTGTTTCCTTTTATCATATCTCCATTCCAGAGTGTGTGTAAGCCACTCTTATTTGTTTTGGCCTTCAGCGGGGATCAGTTCTGGCAAGGCTTGGTGTATGTTGTGCGTGTCCCTGCAGTTGTTTGCATGCCATGCCTTTTCATGGCTTTGACTTTGGCTGAGATTTTGTTTTTTCTTTTCTTTTTTTTGAATGCATCCGTGCCATGTCCCTCATATCTTCCCAACCAAGTTGTTTGCACCTCCTGGGATTTTGTTTTGCTTTTACAACACCTGTCAGCATCCTTTTGGCCTCTTTTGGTGCTTTGCACTGCACCTGGCTTCTGCCCAGACCACTTTCTTGTAGTCACCAAATTTCCCAATTTTCCCTTTTTTGGGGGTTTTTTGCAATTGCATTTCTTTTGATCATGTCTCCTTTCCAGAGTGTTTGTAAGCCTTTCTTTGCAGGGTCGCAAGATTTGGTTTCCCTTCCCGAAAGGAAATGAAATTTCCTTTCGGGAAGGGAAACCAAATCTTGCGATTTTAATGTGGATCAATTGGACAAGCTTTGGGGCAAGTCCCTGCGCTTGTTGGGCTGTCATGCCTTTTCATGGCTTTGGCTCTGGCTGAGATTTTTTTTTTTTTTTTTTTTTTTTTTAATGCATCCGTGCCATGTCCCTCATATCTTCCCCACCAAGTTGTGTCTGCCTCCTTGGATTTTGTTTTGCTTTTACAACACCTGTCAGCATCCTTTTGGCCTCTTTTGGTGCTTTGCACTGCACCTGGCTTCTGCCCAGACCACTTTCTTGTAGTCTCCAAATTTTCCATTTTTCTTTTTTTTTTTTCCAATTTTGTTTCCATTGATCATATCTCCATTCCAGAGTGTGTGTAAGCCCTTCTTATTTGTTTTGGCCTTCAGCAGGGAGCAATTCTGGCAAGGCTTGGTGTATGTTGTGCGTGTCCTTGCAGTTGTTTGCATGCCATGCCTATTCATGGCTTTGACTTTGGCTGAGATTTTTTTTTTTTTTTCTTTTTTTTGAATGCATCCGTGCCATGTCCCTCATATCTTCCCAACCAAGTTGTTTGCACCTCCTTGGATTTTGTTTTGCTTTTACAACACCTGTCAGGTTATTTTTGGCCTCTTTTGGTGCTTTGCACTGCACCTGGCTTCTGCCCAGACCACTTTCTTGTAGTCACCATGTTTTCCATTTTTCTTTTTTTTTTTTTTCCAATTTTTTTTCCTTTGATCATATCTCCATTCCAGAGTGTGTGTAAGCCGCTCTTATTTGTTTTGGCCTTCAGCAGGGAGCAATTCTGGCAAGGCTTGGTGTATGTTGTGCGTGTCCCTGCAGTTGTTTGCATGCCATGCCTTTTCATGGCTTTGACTTTGGCTGAGAGTTTTTTTTTTCTTTTTTTTTTTTTTAATGCATCCGTGCCATGTCTCTCATATCTTCCCCACCAAGTTGTTTGCACCTCCTTGGATTTTGTTTTGCTTTTACAACACCTGTCAGCATCCTTTTGGCCTCTTTTGGTGCTTTGCACTGCACCTGGCTTCTGCCCTGACCACTTTCTTGTAGTCACCAAATTTCCCAATTTTCCCTTTTTTGGGGGTTTTTTGCAATTGCATTTCTTTTGATCATGTCTCCTTTCCAGAGTGTTTGTAAGCCTTTCTTTGCAGGGTCGCAAGATTTGCTTTCCCTTCCCGAAAGGAAATGAAATTTCCTTTCGGGAAGGGAAAGCAAATCTTGCGATTTTAATGGGGATCAATTAGACAAGCTTTGGGGCAAGTCCCTGCACTTGTTGGGCTGTCATGCCTCTTCATGGCTTTGGCTCTGGCTGAGATTTTTTTTTTTCTTCTTTTTTTTTTTAATGCATCCGCGCCATGTCCCTCATATCTTCCCAACCAAGTTGTGTCTGCCTCCTTGGATTTTGTTTTGCTTTTGCAAAACCTGTCAGCATCCTTTTGGCCTCTTTTGGTGCTTTGCACTGCACCTGGCTTCTGCCCAGACCACTTTCTTGTAGTCACCAAATTTTCCATTTTTCTTTTTTTTTTTTTTCAATTTTGTTTCCTTTGATCATATCTCCATTCCAGAGTGTGTGTAAGCCGCTCTTATTTGTTTTGGCCTTCAGCAGGGAGCAATTCTGGCAAGGCTTGGTGTATGTTGTGCGTGTCCCTGCAGTTGTTTGCATGCCATGCCTTTTCATGGCTTTGACTTTGGCTGAGATTTTTTTTTTTCTTTTCTTTTTTTTGAATGCATCCTTGCCATGTCCCTCATATCTTCCCAACCAAGTTGTTTGCACCTCCTGGGATTTTGTTTTGCTTTTACAACACCTGTCAGCATCCTTTTGGCCTCTTTTGGTGCTTTGCACTGCACCTGGCTTCTGCCCAGACCACTTTCTTGTAGTCACCAAATTTCCCAATTTTCCCTTTTTTGGGGGTTTTTTGCAATTGCATTTCTTTTGATCATGTCTCCTTTCCAGAGTGTTTGTAAGCCTTTCTTTGCAGGGTCGCAAGATTTGGTTTCCCTTCCCGAAAGGAAATTTCATTTCCTTTCGGGAAGGGAAACCAAATCTTGCGATTTTAATGTGGATCAATTGGACAAGCTTTGGGGCAAGTCCCTGCGCTTGTTGGGCTGTCATGCCTTTTCATGGCTTTGGCTCTGGCTGAGATTTTTTTTTTTTTTTTTTTTTTTTTTAATGCATCCGTGCCATGTCCCTCATATCTTCCCCACCAAGTTGTGTCTGCCTCCTTGGATTTTGTTTTGCTTTTACAACACCTGTCAGCATCCTTTTGGCCTCTTTTGGTGCTTTGCACTGCACCTGGCTTCTGCCCAGACCACTTTCTTGTAGTCACCAAATTTTCCATTTTTCTTTTTTTTTTTTTTCAATTTTGTTTCCTTTGATCATATCTCCATTCCAGAGTGTGTGTAAGCCCTTCTTATTTGTTTTGGCCTTCAGCGGGGATCAATTCTGGCAAGGCTTGCTGTATGTTGTGCGTGTCCTTGCAGTTGTTTGCATGCCATGCCTTTTCATGGCTTTGACTTTGGCTGAGATTTTTTTTTTCTTTTCTTTTTTTTGAATGCATCCCTGCCATGTCCCTCATATCTTCCCAACCAAGTTGTTTGCACCTCCTTGGATTTTGTTTTGCTTTTACAACACCTTTCAGGTTATTTTTGGCCTCTTTTGGTGCTTTGCACTGCACCTGGCTTCTGCCCAGACCACTTTCTTGTAGTCACCAAATTTTCCATTTTTCTTTTTTTTTTTTTTTTAATTTTGTTTCCTTTTATCATATCTCCATTCCAGAGTGTGTGTAAGCCACTCTTATTTGTTTTGGCCTTCAGCGGGGATCAGTTCTGGCAAGGCTTGGTGTATGTTGTGCGTGTCCCTGCAGTTGTTTGCATGCCATGCCTTTTCATGGCTTTGACTTTGGCTGAGATTTTGTTTTTTCTTTTCTTTTTTTTGAATGCATCCGTGCCATGTCCCTCATATCTTCCCAACCAAGTTGTTTGCACCTCCTGGGATTTTGTTTTGCTTTTACAACACCTGTCAGCATCCTTTTGGCCTCTTTTGGTGCTTTGCACTGCACCTGGCTTCTGCCCAGACCACTTTCTTGTAGTCACCAAATTTCCCAATTTTCCCTTTTTTGGGGGTTTTTTGCAATTGCATTTCTTTTGATCATGTCTCCTTTCCAGAGTGTTTGTAAGCCTTTCTTTGCAGGGTCGCAAGATTTGGTTTCCCTTCCCGAAAGGAAATTTCATTTCCTTTCGGGAAGGGAAACCAAATCTTGCGATTTTAATGTGGATCAATTGGACAAGCTTTGGGGCAAGTCCCTGCGCTTGTTGGGCTGTCATGCCTTTTCATGGCTTTGGCTCTGGCTGAGATTTTTTTTTTTTTTTTTTTTTTTTTAATGCATCCGTGCCATGTCCCTCATATCTTCCCCACCAAGTTGTGTCTGCCTCCTTGGATTTTGTTTTGCTTTTACAACACCTGTCAGCATCCTTTTGGCCTCTTTTGGTGCTTTGCACTGCACCTGGCTTCTGCCCAGACCACTTTCTTGTAGTCTCCAAATTTTCCATTTTTCTTTTTTTTTTTTTCCAATTTTGTTTCCATTGATCATATCTCCATTCCAGAGTGTGTGTAAGCCCTTCTTATTTGTTTTGGCCTTCAGCAGGGAGCAATTCTGGCAAGGCTTGGTGTATGTTGTGCGTGTCCTTGCAGTTGTTTGCATGCCATGCCTATTCATGGCTTTGACTTTGGCTGAGATTTTTTTTTTTTTTTCTTTTTTTTGAATGCATCCGTGCCATGTCCCTCATATCTTCCCAACCAAGTTGTTTGCACCTCCTTGGATTTTGTTTTGCTTTTACAACACCTGTCAGGTTATTTTTGGCCTCTTTTGGTGCTTTGCACTGCACCTGGCTTCTGCCCAGACCACTTTCTTGTAGTCACCATGTTTTCCATTTTTCTTTTTTTTTTTTTTCCAATTTTTTTTCCTTTGATCATATCTCCATTCCAGAGTGTGTGTAAGCCGCTCTTATTTGTTTTGGCCTTCAGCAGGGAGCAATTCTGGCAAGGCTTGGTGTATGTTGTGCGTGTCCCTGCAGTTGTTTGCATGCCATGCCTTTTCATGGCTTTGACTTTGGCTGAGAGTTTTTTTTTTCTTTTCTTTTTTTTTAATGCATCCGTGCCATGTCTCTCATATCTTCCCCACCAAGTTGTTTGCACCTCCTTGGATTTTGTTTTGCTTTTACAACACCTGTCAGCATCCTTTTGGCCTCTTTTGGTGCTTTGCACTGCACCTGGCTTCTGCCCTGACCACTTTCTTGTAGTCACCAAATTTCCCAATTTTCCCTTTTTTGGGGGTTTTTTGCAATTGCATTTCTTTTGATCATGTCTCCTTTCCAGAGTGTTTGTAAGCCTTTCTTTGCAGGGTCGCAAGATTTGCTTTCCCTTCCCGAAAGGAAATGAAATTTCCTTTCGGGAAGGGAAAGCAAATCTTGCGATTTTAATGGGGATCAATTAGACAAGCTTTGGGGCAAGTCCCTGCACTTGTTGGGCTGTCATGCCTCTTCATGGCTTTGGCTCTGGCTGAGATTTTTTTTTTTCTTCTTTTTTTTTTTAATGCATCCGCGCCATGTCCCTCATATCTTCCCAACCAAGTTGTGTCTGCCTCCTTGGATTTTGTTTTGCTTTTGCAAAACCTGTCAGCATCCTTTTGGCCTCTTTTGGTGCTTTGCACTGCACCTGGCTTCTGCCCAGACCACTTTCTTGTAGTCACCAAATTTTCCATTTTTCTTTTTTTTTTTTTTCAATTTTGTTTCCTTTGATCATATCTCCATTCCAGAGTGTGTGTAAGCCGCTCTTATTTGTTTTGGCCTTCAGCAGGGATCAGTTCTGGCAAGGCTTGGTTTATGTTGTGCGTGTCCTTGCAGTTGTTTGCATGCCATGCCTTTTCATGGCTTTGACTTTGGCTGAGATTTTTTTTTTTCTTTTTTTAAGTATCCATGCAATGTTGCTCATATCTTCCCCACCAAGTTGTGCCTGCCTCCTTGATTTTTGCCCTTTTTTTACAACTCCTCTCAGGTTATTTTTGGCCTCTTTTGGTGCTTTGCACTGCACCTGGCTTCTGCCCAGACCACTTTCTTGTAGTCACCAAATTTCCCAATTTTCCCTTTTTTGGGGGTTTTTTGCAATTGCATTTCTTTTGATCATATCTCCTTTCCAGAGTGTTTGTAAGCCTTTCTTTGCAGGGTCGCAAGATTTGTTTTCCCTTCCCGAAAGGAAATGAAATTTCCTTTCGGGAAGGGATACCAAATCTTGCGATTTTAATGGGGATCAATTGAACTAGCTTTGGGGCAAGTCCCTGCACTTGTTGGGCTGTCATGCCTTTTCATGGCTTTGGCTCTGGCTGAGATTTTTTTTTTCTTTTTTTTTTTTTTTTAATGCATCCTTGCCATGTCCCTCATATCTTCCCAACAAAGTTGTGTCTGCCTCCTTGGATTTTGTTTTGCTTTTACAACACCTGTCAGCATCCTTTTGGCCTCTTTTGGTGCTTTGCACTGCACCTGGCTTCTGCCCAGACCACTTTCTTGTAGTCACCAAATTTTCCATTTTTCTTTTTTTTTTTTTCAATTTTGTTTCCTTTGATCATATCTCCATTCCAGAGTGTGTGTAAGCCCTTCTTATTTGTTTTGGCCTTCAGCAGGGAGCAATTCTGGCAAGGCTTGGTGTATGTTGTGCGTGTCCCTGCAGTTGTTGGGCTGTCATGCCTTTTCATGGCTTTGGCTCTGGCTGAGATTTTTTTTTTCTTTTTTTTTTTTTGAATGCATCCGTGCCATGTCCCTCATATCTTCCCCACCAAGTTGTGTCTGCCTCCTTGGATTTTGTTTTGCTTTTACAACACCTGTCCGCATCCTTTTGGCCTCTTTTGGTGCTTTGCACTGCACCTGGCTTCTGCCCAGAACACTTTCTTGTAGTCACCAAATTTTCCATTTTTCTTATTTTTTTTTTTCAGTTTTGTTTCCTTTGATCATATCTCCATTCCAGAGTGTGTGTAATCCCTTCTTATTTGTTTTGGCCTTCAGCAGGGATCAGTTCTGGCAAGGCTTGCTGTATGTTGTGCGTGTCCCTGCAGTTGTTTGCATGCCATGCCTTTTCATGGCTTTGACTTTGGCCGAGATTTTTTTTTTTCTTTTTTTAAGTATCCATGCAATGTTGCTCATATCTTCCCCACCAAGTTGTGTCTGCCTCCTTGATTTTTGCCCTTTTTTTACAACTCCTCTCAGGTTATTTTTGGCCTCTTTTGGTGCTTTGCACTTCACCTGGCTTCTGCCCAGACCACTTTCTTGTAGTCACCAAATTTCCCAATTTTCCCTTTTTTGGGGTTTTTTGCAATTGCATTTCTTTTGATCATGTCTCCTTTCCAGAGTGTTTGTAAGCCTTTCTTTGCAGGGTCGCAAGATTTGGTTTCCCTTCCCGAAAGGAAATGAAATTTCCTTTCGGGAAGGGAAACCAAATCTTGCGATTTTAATGGGGATCAATTGGACAAGCTTTGGGGCAAGTCCCTGCACTTGTTGGGCTGTCATGCCTTTTCATGGCTTTGGCTCTGGCTGAGATTTTTTTTTTTTTTTTTTTTTTAATGCATCCGTGCCATGTCCCTCATATCTTCCCCACCAAGTTGTGTCTGCCTCCTTGGATTTTGTTTTGCTTTTACAACACCTGTCAGCATCCTTTTGGCCTCTTTTGGTGCTTTGCACTGCACCTGGCTTCTGCCCAGACCACTTTCTTGTAGTCACCAAATTTCCCAATTTTCCCTTTTTTGGGGGTTTTTTGCAATTGCATTTCTTTTGATCATGTCTCCTTTCCAGAGTGTTTGTAAGCCTTTCTTTGCAGGGTCGCAAGATTTGTTTTCCCTTCCCGAAAGGAAATGAAATTTCCTTTCGGGAAGGGAAACCAAATCTTGCGATTTTAATGGGGATCAATTGGACAAGCTTTGGGGCAAGTCCCTGCGCTTGTTGGGCTGTCATGCCTTTTCATGGCTTTGGCTCTGGCTGAGATTTTTTTTTTTTTTTTTTTTTTTTTTTAATGCATCCGTGCCATGTCCCTCATATCTTCCCCACCAAGTTGTGTCTGCCTCCTTGGATTTTGTTTTGCTTTTACAACACCTGTCAGCATCCTTTTGGCCTCTTTTGGTGCTTTGCACTGCACCTGGCTTCTGCCCTGACCACTTTCTTGTAGTCACCAAATTTTCCATTTTTCTTTTTTTTTTTTTCCAATTTTGTTTCCTTTGATCATATCTCCATTCCAGAGTGTGTGTAAGCCCTTCTTATTTGTTTTGGCCTTCAGCGGGGATCAATTCTGGCAAGGCTTGGTGTATGTTGTGCGTGTCCTTGCAGTTGTTTGCATGCCATGCCTTTTCATGGCTTTGACTTTGGCTGAGATTTTTTTTTTCTTTTCTTTTTTTTGAATGCATCCCTGCCATGTCCCTCATATCTTCCCAACCAAGTTGTTTGCACCTCCTTGGATTTTTTTTTGCTTTTACAACACCTTTCAGGTTATTTTTGGCCTCTTTTGGTGCTTTGCACTGCACCTGGCTTCTGCCCAGACCACTTTCTTGTAGTCACCAAATTTTCCATTTTTCTTTTTTTTTTTTTTTAAATTTTGTTTCCTTTTATCATATCTCCATTCCAGAGTGTGTGTAAGCCACTCTTATTTGTTTTGGCCTTCAGCAGGGATCAGTTCTGGCAAGGCTTGGTGTATGTTGTGCGTGTCCCTGCAGTTGTTTGCATGCCATGCCTTTTCATGGCTTTGACTTTGGCTGAGATTTTGTTTTTTCTTTTCTTTTTTTTGAATGCATCCGTGCCATGTCCCTCATATCTTCCCAACCAAGTTGTTTGCACCTCCTGGGATTTTGTTTTGCTTTTACAACACCTGTCAGCATCCTTTTGGCCTCTTTTGGTGCTTTGCACTGCACCTGGCTTCTGCCCAGACCACTTTCTTGTAGTCACCAAATTTCCCAATTTTCCCTTTTTTGGGGGTTTTTTGGAATTGCATTTCTTTTGATCATGTCTCCTTTCCAGAGTGTTTGTAAGCCTTTCTTTGCAGGGTCGCAAGATTTGGTTTCCCTTCCCGAAAGGAAATGAAATTTCCTTTCGGGAAGGGAAACCAAATCTTGCGATTTTAATGGGGATCAATTGGACAAGCTTTGGGGCAAGTCCCTGCACTTGTTGGGCTGTCATGCCTTTTCATGGCTTTGGCTCTGGCTGAGATTTTTTTTTTTTTTTTTTTTTTTAATGCATCCGTGCCATGTCCCTCATATCTTCCCCACCAAGTTGTGTCTGCCTCCTTGGATTTTGTTTTGCTTTTACAACACCTGTCAGCATCCTTTTGGCCTCTTTTGGTGCTTTGCACTGCACCTGGCTTCTGCCCTGACCACTTTCTTGTAGTCACCAAATTTTCCATTTTTCTTTTTTTTTTTTTCCAATTTTGTTTCCATTGATCATATCTCCATTCCAGAGTGTGTGTAAGCCCTTCTTATTTGTTTTGGCCTTCAGCAGGGAGCAATTCTGGCAAGGCTTGGTGTATGTTGTGCGTGTCCTTGCAGTTGTTTGCATGCCATGCCTATTCATGGCTTTGACTTTGGCTGAGATTTTTTTTTTTTCTTCTTTTTTTTTTTAATGCATCCTTGCCATGTCCCTCATATCTTCCCCACCAAGTTGTGTCTGCCTCCTTGGATTTTGTTTTGCTTTTGCAACACCTGTCAGCATCCTTTTGGCCTCTTTTGGTGCTTTGCACTGCACCTGGCTTCTGCCCAGACCACTTTCTTGTAGTCACCAAATTTTCCATTTTTCTTTTTTTTTTTTTTCAATTTTGTTTCCTTTGATCATATCTCCATTCCAGAGTGTGTGTAAGCCGCTCTTATTTGTTTTGGCCTTCAGCAGGGAGCAATTCTGGCAAGGCTTGCTGTATGTTGTGCGTGTCCCTGCAGTTGTTTGCATGCCATGCCTTTTCATGGCTTTGACTTTGGCTGAGATTTTTTTTTTTTTTTTTTTTTTAAGTATCCAGGCAATGTTGCTCATATCTTCCCAACCAAGTTGTGTCTGCCTCCTTGATTTTTGCCCTTTTTTTACAACACCTCTCAGGTTATTTTTGGCCTCTTTTGGTGCTTTGCACTGCACCTGGCTTCTGCCCAGACCACTTTCTTGTAGTCACCAAATTTCCCAATTTTCCCTTTTTTGGGGGTTTTTTGCAATTGCATTTCTTTTGATCATGTCTCCTTTCCAGAGTGTTTGTAAGCCTTTCTTTGCAGGGTCGCAAGATTTGGTTTCCCTTCCCGAAAGGAAATGAAATTTCCTTTCGGGAAGGGAAACCAAATCTTGCGATTTTAATGGGGATCAATTGGACAAGCTTTGGGGCAAGTCCCTGCACTTGTTGGGCTGTCATGCCTTTTCATGGCTTTGGCTCTGGCTGAGATTTTTTTTTTTTTTTTTTTTTTTTGAATGCCTCCGTGCCATGTCCCTCATATCTTCCCCACCAAGTTGTGTCTGCCTCCTTGGATTTTGTTTTGCTTTTGCAACACCTGTCAGCATCCTTTTGGCCTCTTTTGGTGCTTTGCACTGCACCTGGCTTCTGCCCAGACCACTTTCTTGTAGTCACCAAATTTTCCATTTTTCTTTTTTTTTTTTTTCAATTTTGTTTCCTTTGATCATATCTCCATTCCAGAGTGTGTGTAAGCCCTTCTTATTTGTTTTGGCCTTCAGCGGGGATCAATTCTGGCAAGGCTTGCTGTATGTTGTGCGTGTCCTTGCAGTTGTTTGCATGCCATGCCTTTTCATGGCTTTGACTTTGGCTGAGATTTTTTTTTTTCTTTTCTTTTTTTTGAATGCATCCGTGCCATGTCCCTCATATCTTCCCAACCAAGTTGTTTGCACCTCCTGGGATTTTGTTTTGCTTTTACAACACCTGTCAGCATCCTTTTGGCCTCTTTTGGTGCTTTGCACTGCACCTGGCTTCTGCCCAGACCACTTTCTTGTAGTCACCAAATTTCCCAATTTTCCCTTTTTTGGGGGTTTTTTGCAATTGCATTTCTTTTGATCATGTCTCCTTTCCAGAGTGTTTGTAAGCCTTTCTTTGCAGGGTCGCAAGATTTGCTTTCCCTTCCCGAAAGGAAATGAAATTTCCTTTCGGGAAGGGAAACCAAATCTTGCGATTTTAATGGGGATCAATTGGACAAGCTTTGGGGCAAGTCCCTGCACTTGTTGGGCTGTCATGCCTTTTCATGGCTTTGGCTCTGGCTGAGATTTTTTTTTTTTTTTTTTTTTTTTTTTTAATGCATCCTTGCCATGTCCCTCATATCTTCCCCAACAAGTTGTGTCTGCCTCCTTGGATTTTGTTTTGCTTTTACAACACCTGTCAGCATCCTTTTGGCCTCTTTTGGTGCTTTGCACTGCACCTGGCTTCTGCCCAGACCACTTTCTTGTAGTCACCAAATTTTCCATTTTTCTTTTTTTTTTTTTTCAATTTTGTTTCCTTTGATCATATCTCCATTCCAGAGTGTGTGTAAGCCCTTCTTATTTGTTTTGGCCTTCAGCACGGATCAATTCTGGCAAGGCTTGGTGTATGTTGTGTATGTTGTGCGTGTCCTTGCAGTTGTTTGCATGCCATGCCTTTTCATGGCTTTGACTTTGGCTGAGATTTTGTTTTTTCTTTTCTTTTTTTTGAATGCATCCGTGCCATGTCCCTCATATCTTCCCAACCAAGTTGTTTGCACGTCCTGGGATTTTGTTTTGCTTTTACAACACCTGTCAGCATCCTTTTGGCCTCTTTTGGTGCTTTGCACTGCACCTGGCTTCTGCCCAGACCACTTTCTTGTAGTCACCAAATTTTCCATTTCTCTTTTTTTTTTTTTTCAATTTTGTTTCCTTTGATCATATCTCCATTCCAGAGTGTGTGTAAGCCCTTCTTATTTGTTTTGGCCTTCAGCGGGGATCAATTCTGGCAAGGCTTGCTGTATGTTGTGCGTGTCCTTGCAGTTGTTTGCATGCCATGCCTTTTCATGGCTTTGACTTTGGCTGAGATTTTTTTTTTTCTTTTCTTTTTTTTGAATGCATCCGTGCCATGTCCCTCATATCTTCCCAACCAAGTTGTTTGCACCTCCTGGGATTTTGTTTTGCTTTTACAACACCTGTCAGCATCCTTTTGGCCTCTTTTGGTGCTTTGCACTGCACCTGGCTTCTGCCCAGACCACTTTCTTGTAGTCACCAAATTTCCCAATTTTCCCTTTTTTGGGGGTTTTTTGCAATTGCATTTCTTTTGATCATGTCTCCTTTCCAGAGTGTTTGTAAGCCTTTCTTTGCAGGGTCGCAAGATTTGCTTTCCCTTCCCGAAAGGAAATGAAATTTCCTTTCGGGAAGGGAAAGCAAATCTTGCGATTTTAATGGGGATCAATTGGACAAGCTTTGGGGCAAGTCCCTGCACTTGTTGGGCTGTCATGCCTTTTCATGGCTTTGGCTCTGGCTGAGATTTTTTTTTTTTTTTTTTTTTTTTTTTAATGCATCCTTGCCATGTCCCTCATATCTTCCCCAACAAGTTGTGTCTGCCTCCTTGGATTTTGTTTTGCTTTTACAACACCTGTCAGAATCCTTTTGGCCTCTTTTGGTGCTTTGCACTGCACCTGGCTTCTGCCCAGACCACTTTCTTGTAGTCACCAAATTTTCCATTTTTCTTTTTTTTTTTTTTCAATTTTGTTTCCTTTGATCATATCTCCATTCCAGAG
This sequence comes from Haemorhous mexicanus, assembly GCF_027477595.1. Lineage (NCBI taxonomy): Eukaryota > Metazoa > Chordata > Aves > Passeriformes > Fringillidae > Haemorhous > Haemorhous mexicanus. Next base: position 82,932,174 of record NC_082343.1, on the reverse strand, counting down.
TGTGTGTAAGCCCTTCTTATTTGTTTTGGCCTTCAGCACGGATCAATTCTGGCAAGGCTTGGTGTATGTTGTGTATGTTGTGCGTGTCCTTGCAGTTGTTTGCATGCCATGCCTTTTCATGGCTTTGACTTTGGCTGAGATTTTGTTTTTTCTTTTCTTTTTTTTGAATGCATCCGTGCCATGTCCCTCATATCTTCCCAACCAAGTTGTTTGCACGTCCTGGGATTTTGTTTTGCTTTTACAACACCTGTCAGCATCCTTTTGGCCTCTTTTGGTGCTTTGCACTGCACCTGGCTTCTGCCCAGACCACTTTCTTGTAGTCACCAAATTTTCCATTTCTCTTTTTTTTTTTTTTCAATTTTGTTTCCTTTGATCATATCTCCATTCCAGAGTGTGTGTAAGCTCTTCTTATTTGTTGTGGCCTTCAGCAGGGATCAGTTCTGGCAAGGCTTGCTGTATGTTGTGCGTGTCCCTGCAGTTGTTTGCATGCCATGCCTTTTCATGGCTTTGACTTTGGCTGAGATTTTTTTTTTTTCTTTTTTTAAGTATCCATGCAATGTTGCTCATATCTTCCCCACCAAGTTGTGTCTGCCTCCTTGATTTTTGCCCTTTTTTTACAACACCTGTCAGGTTATTTTTGGCCTCTTTTGGTGCTTTGCACTGCACCTGGCTTCTGCCCAGACCACTTTCTTGTAGTCACCAAATTTCCCAATTTTCCCCTTTTTGGGGTTTTTTTGCAATTGCATTTCTTTTGATCATGTCTCCTTTCCAGAGTGTTTGTAAGCCTTTCTTTGCAGGGTCGCAAGATTTGGTTTCCCTTCCCGAAAGGAAATGAAATTTCCTTTCGGGAAGGGAAAGCAAATCTTGCGATTTTAATGGGGATCAATTGGACAAGCTTTGGGGCAAGTCCCTGCATTTGTTGGGCTGTCATGCCTTTTCATGGCTTTGGCTCTGGCTGAGATTTTTTTTTTTTTTTTTTTTTTTTTTAATGCATCCGTGCCATGTCCCTCATATCTTCCCCACCAAGTTGTGTCTGCCTCCTTGGATTTTGTTTTGCTTTTACAACACCTGTCAGCATCCTTTTGGCCTCTTTTGGTGCTTTGCACTGCACCTGGCTTCTGCCCAGACCACTTTCTTGTAGTCACCAAATTTTCCATTTTTCTTTTTTTTTTTTTCCAATTTTGTTTCCTTTGATCATATCTCCATTCCAGAGTGTGTGTAAGCCCTTCTTATTTGTTTTGGCCTTCAGCAGGGAGCAATTCTGGCAAGGCTTGCTGTATGTTGTGCGTGTCCCCGCAGTTGTTTGCATGCCATGCCTTTTCATGGCTTTGACTTTGGCTGAGATTTTTTTTTTCTTTTCTTTTTTTTGAATGCATCCCTGCCATGTCCCTCATATCTTCCCAACCAAGTTGTTTGCACCTCCTGGGATTTTGTTTTGCTTTTACAACACCTGTCAGCATCCTTTTGGCCTCTTTTGGTGCTTTGCACTGCACCTGGCTTCTGCCCAGACCACTTTCTTGTAGTCACCAAATTTTCCATTTCTCTTTTTTTTTTTTTTCAATTTTGTTTCCTTTGATCATATCTCCATTCCAGAGTGTGTGTAAGCCCTTCTTATTTGTTTTGGCCTTCAGCAGGGATCAGTTCTGGCAAGGCTTGCTGTATGTTGTGCGTGTCCCTGCAGTTGTTTGCATGCCATGCCTTTTCATGGCTTTGACTTTGGCTGAGATTTTTTTTTTTTCTTTTTTTAAGTATCCATGCAATGTTGCTCATATCTTCCCCACCAAGTTGTGTCTGCCTCCTTGATTTTTGCCCTTTTTTTACAACACCTGTCAGGTTATTTTTGGCCTCTTTTGGTGCTTTGCACTGCACCTGGCTTCTGCCCAGACCACTTTCTTGTAGTCACCAAATTTCCCAATTTTCCCCTTTTTGGGGTTTTTTTGCAATTGCATTTCTTTTGATCATGTCTCCTTTCCAGAGTGTTTGTAAGCCTTTCTTTGCAGGGTCGCAAGATTTGCTTTCCCTTCCCGAAAGGAAATGAAATTTCCTTTCGGGAAGGGAAAGCAAATCTTGCGATTTTAATGGGGATCAATTGGACAAGCTTTGGGGCAAGTCCCTGCATTTGTTGGGCTGTCATGCCTTTTCATGGCTTTGGCTCTGGCTGAGATTTTTTTTTTTTTTTTTTTTTTTTTTAATGCATCCGTGCCATGTCCCTCATATCTTCCCCACCAAGTTGTGTCTGCCTCCTTGGATTTTGTTTTGCTTTTACAACACCTGTCAGCATCCTTTTGGCCTCTTTTGGTGCTTTGCACTGCACCTGGCTTCTGCCCAGACCACTTTCTTGTAGTCACCAAATTTTCCATTTTTCTTTTTTTTTTTTTCCAATTTTGTTTCCTTTGATCATATCTCCATTCCAGAGTGTGTGTAAGCCCTTCTTATTTGTTTTGGCCTTCAGCAGGGAGCAATTCTGGCAAGGCTTGCTGTATGTTGTGCGTGTCCCCGCAGTTGTTTGCATGCCATGCCTTTTCATGGCTTTGACTTTGGCTGAGATTTTTTTTTTCTTTTCTTTTTTTTGAATGCATCCCTGCCATGTCCCTCATATCTTCCCAACCAAGTTGTTTGCACCTCCTGGGATTTTGTTTTGCTTTTACAACACCTGTCAGCATCCTTTTGGCCTCTTTTTGTGCTTTGCACTGCACCTGGCTTCTGCCCTGACCACTTTCTTGTAGTCACCAAATTTTCCATTTTTCTTTTTTTTTTTTTTTCAATTTTGTTTCCTTTTATCATATCTCCATTCCAGAGTGTGTGTAAGCCGCTCTTATTTGTTTTGGCCTTCAGCAGGGAGCAATTCTGGCAAGGCTTGCTGTATGTTGTGCGTGTCCCTGCAGTTGTTTGCATGCCATGCCTTTTCATGGCTTTGACTTTGGCTGAGATTTTTTTTTTTTTTTTTTTTTTAAGTATCCATGCAATGTTGCTCATATCTTCCCAACCAAGTTGTGTCTGCCTCCTTGATTTTTGCCCTTTTTTTACAACACCTCTCAGGTTATTTTTGGCCTCTTTTGGTGCTTTGCACTGCACCTGGCTTCTGCCCAGACCACTTTCTTGTAGTCACCAAATTTCCCAATTTTCCCTTTTTTGGGGGTTTTTTGCAATTGCATTTCTTTTGATCATGTCTCCTTTCCAGAGTGTTTGTAAGCCTTTCTTTGCAGGGTCGCAAGATTTGGTTTCCCTTCCCGAAAGGAAATGAAATTTCCTTTCGGGAAGGGAAACCAAATCTTGCGATTTTAATGGGGATCAATTGGACAAGCTTTGGGGCAAGTCCCTGCACTTGTTGGGCTGTCATGCCTTTTCATGGCTTTGGCTCTGGCTGAGATTTTTTTTTTTTTTTTTTTTTTTTGAATGCATCCGTGCCATGTCCCTCATATCTTCCCCACCAAGTTGTGTCTGCCTCCTTGGATTTTGTTTTGCTTTTACAACACCTGTCAGCATCCTTTTGGCCTCTTTTGGTGCTTTGCACTGCACCTGGCTTCTGCCCAGACCACTTTCTTGTAGTCACCAAATTTTCCATTTTCCTTTTTTTTTTTTTTCAATTTTGTTTCCTTTGATCATATCTCCATTCCAGAGTGTGTGTAAGCCCTTCTTATTTGTTTTGGCCTTCAGAAAGGAGCAATTCTGGCAAGGCTTGGTGTATGTTGTGCGTGTCCCTGCAGTTGTTTGCATGCCATGCCTTTTCATGGCTTTGACTTTAGCTGAGATTTTTTTTTTTCTTTTCTTTTTTTTGAATGCATCCGTGCCATGTCCCTCATATCTTCCCAACCAAGTTGTTTGCACCTCCTGGGATTTTGTTTTGCTTTTACAACACCTGTCAGCATCCTTTTGGCCTCTTTTGGTGCTTTGCACTGCACCTGGCTTCTGCCCAGACCACTTTCTTGTAGTCACCGAATTTCCCAATTTTCCCTTTTTTGGGGGTTTTTTGCAATTGCATTTCTTTTGATCATGTCTCCTTTCCAGAGTGTTTGTAAGCCTTTCTTTGCAGGGTCGCAAGATTTGGTTTCCCTTCCCGAAAGGAAATGAAATTTCCTTTCGGGAAGGGAAACCAAATCTTGCGATTTTAATGGCGATCAATTGGACAAGCTTTGGTGCAAGTCCCTGCACTTGTTGGGCTGTCATGCCTTTTCATGGCTTTGGCTCTGGCTGAGATTTTTTTTTTTTTTTTTTTTTTTTGAATGCATCCGTGCCATGTCCCTCATATCTTCCCCACCAAGTTGTGTCTGCCTCCTTGGATTTTGTTTTGCTTTTACAACACCTGTCAGCATCCTTTTGCCCTCTTTTGGTGCTTTGCACTGCACCTGGCTTCTGCCCAGACCACTTTCTTGTAGTCACCAAATTTTCCATTTTTCTTTTTTTTTTTTTTCCAATTTTGTTTCCTTTGATCATATCTCCATTCCAGAATGTGTGTAAGCCGCTCTTATTTGTTTTGGCCTTCAGCAGGGAGCAATTCTGGCAAGGCTTGCTGTATGTTGTGCGTGTCCCTGCAGTTGTTTGCATGCCATGCCTTTTCATGGCTTTGACTTTGGCTGAGATTTTTTTTTTTCTTTTCTTTTTTTTGAATGCATCCTTGCCATGTCCCTCATATCTTCCCAACCAAGTTGTTTGCACCTCCTGGGATTTTGTTTTGCTTTTACAACACCTGTCAGCATCCTTTTGGCCTCTTTTGGTGCTTTGCACTGCACCTGGCTTCTGCCCAGACCACTTTCTTGTAGTCAGCAAATTTCCCAATTTTCCCTTTTTTGGGGGTTTTTTGCAATTGCATTTCTTTTGATCATGTCTCCTTTCCAGAGTGTTTGTAAGCCTTTCTTTGCAGGGTCGCAAGATTTGCTTTCCCTTCCCGAAAGGAAATGAAATTTCCTTTCGGGAAGGGAAACCAAATCTTGCGATTTTAATGGGGTTCAATTGGACAAGCTTTGGGGCAAGTCCCTGCGCTTGTTGGGCTGTCATGCCTTTTCATGGCTTTGGCTCTGGCTGAGATTTTTTTTTTTTTTTTTTTTTTTTTTTAATGCATCCGTGCCATGTCCCTCATATCTTCCCCACCAAGTTGTGTCTGCCTTCTTGGATTTTGTTTTGCTTTTACAACACCTGTCAGCATCCTTTTGGCCTCTTTTGGTGCTTTGCACTGCACCTGGCTTCTGCCCAGACCACTTTCTTGTAGTCACCAAATTTTCCATTTTTCTTTTTTTTTTTTTTCAATTTTGTTTCCTTTGATCATATCTCCATTCCAGAGTGTGTGTAAGCCCTTCTTATTTGTTTTGGCCTTCAGCGGGGATCAATTCTGGCAAGGCTTGCTGTATGTTGTGCGTGTCCTTGCAGTTGTTTGCATGCCATGCCTTTTCATGGCTTTGACTTTGGCTGAGATTTTTTTTTTTCTTTTCTTTTTTTTGAATGCATCCGTGCCATGTCCCTCATATCTTCCCAACCAAGTTGTTTGCACCTCCTGGGATTTTGTTTTGCTTTTACAACACCTGTCAGCATCCTTTTGGCCTCTTTTGGTGCTTTGCACTGCACCTGGCTTCTGCCCAGACCACTTTCTTGTAGTCACCAAATTTCCCAATTTTCCCTTTTTTGGGGGTTTTTTGCAATTGCATTTCTTTTGATCATGTCTCCTTTCCAGAGTGTTTGTAAGCCTTTCTTTGCAGGGTCGCAAGATTTGCTTTCCCTTCCCGAAAGGAAATGAAATTTCCTTTCGGGAAGGGAAAGCAAATCTTGCGATTTTAATGGCGATCAATTGGACAAGCTTTGGGGCAAGTCCCTGCACTTGTTGGGCTGTCATGCCTTTTCATGGCTTTGGCTCTGGCTGAGATTTTTTTTTTTTTTTTTCTTTTTTTGAATGCATCCGTGCCATGTCCCTCATATCTTCCCCACCAAGTTGTGTCTGCCTCCTTGGATTTTGTTTTGCTTTTGCAACACCTGTCAGCATCCTTTTGGCCTCTTTTGGTGCTTTGCACTGCACCTGGCTTCTGCCCAGACCACTTTCTTGTAGTCACCAAATTTTCCATTTTTCTTTTTTTTTTTTTTCAGTTTTGTTTCCTTTGATCATATCTCCATTCCAGAGTGTGTGTAAGCCCTTCTTATTTGTTTTGGCCTTCAGCAGGGATCAGTTGTGGCAAGGCTTGCTGTATGTTGTGCGTGTCATTGCAGTTGTTTGCATGCCATGCCTTTCCATGGCTTTGACTTTGGCCGAGATTTTTTTTTTTCTTTTTTTAAGTATCCATGCAATGTTGCTCATATCTTCCCCACCAAGTTGTGTCTGCCTCCTTGATTTTTGCCCTTTTTTTACAACTCCTCTCAGGTTATTTTTGGCCTCTTTTGGTGCTTTGCACTTCACCTGGCTTCTGCCCAGACCACTTTCTTGTAGTCACCAAATTTCCCAATTTTCCCTTTTTTGGGGGTTTTTTGCAATTGCATTTCTTTTGATCATGTCTCCTTTCCAGAGTGTTTGTAAGCCTTTCTTTGCAGGGTCGCAAGATTTGGTTTCCCTTCCCGAAAGGAAATGAAATTTCCTTTCGGGAAGGGAAACCAAATCTTGCGATTTTAATGGGGATCAATTGGACAAGCTTTGGGGCAAGTCCCTGCACTTGTTGGGCTGTCATGCCTTTTCATGGCTTTGGCTCTGGCTGAGATTTTTTTTTTTTTTTTTTTTTTTTTGAATGCATCCGTGCCATGTCCCTCATATCTTCCCCACCAAGTTGTGTCTGCCTCCTTGGATTTTGTTTTGCTTTTGCAACACCTGTCAGCATCCTTTTGGCCTCTTTTGGTGCTTTGCACTGCACCTGGCTTCTGCCCAGACCACTTTCTTGTAGTCACCAAATTTTCCATTTTTCTTTTTTTTTTTTTTCAATTTTGTTTCCTTTGATCATATCTCCATTCCAGAGTGTGTGTAAGCCCTTCTTATTTGTTTTGGCCTTCAGCGGGGATCAATTCTGGCAAGGCTTGGTGTATGTTGTGCGTGTCCCTGCAGTTGTTTGCATGCCATGCCTTTTCATGGCTTTGACTTTGGCTGAGATTTTTTATTTCTTTTCTTTTTTTTGAATGCATCCCTGCCATGTCCCTCATATCTTCCCAACCAAGTTGTTTGCACCTCCTTGGATTTTGTTTTGCTTTTACAACACCTGTCAGGTTATTTCTGGCCTCTTTTGGTGCTTTGCACTGCACCTGGCTTCTGCCCAGACCACTTTCTTGTAGTCACCAAGTTTTCCATTTTTCTTTTTTTTTTTTTTCAATTTTGTTTCCTTTGATCATATCTCCATTCCAGAGTGTGTGTAAGCCGCTCTTATTTGTTTTGGCCTTCAGCAGGGAGCAATTCTGGCAAGGCTTGGTGTATGTTGTGCGTGTCCCTGCAGTTGTTTGCATGCCATGCCTTTTCATGGCTTTGACTTTGGCTGAGATTTTTTTTTTTCTTTTCTTTTTTTTGAATGCATCCTTGCCATGTCCCTCATATCTTCCCAACCAAGTTTTTTGCACCTCCTGGGATTTTGTTTTGCTTTTACAACACCTGTCAGCATCCTTTTGGCCTCTTTTGGTGCTTTGCACTGCACCTGGCTTCTGCCCAGACCACTTTCTTGTAGTCACCAAATTTCCCAATTTTCCCTTTTTTGGGGGTTTTTTGCAATTGCATTTCTTTTGATCATGTCTCCTTTCCAGAGTGTTTGTAAGCCTTTCTTTGCAGGGTCGCAAGATTTGCTTTCCCTTCCCGAAAGGAAATGAAATTTCCTTTCGGGAAGGGAAACCAAATCTTGCGATTTTAATGGGGATCAATTGGACAAGCTTTGGGGCAAGTCCCTGCACTTGTTGGGCTGTCATGCCTTTTCATGGCTTTGGCTCTGGCTGAGATTTTTTTTTTTTTTTTTTTTTTTTTGAATGCCTCCGTGCCATGTCCCTCATATCTTCCCCACCAAGTTGTGTCTGCCTCCTTGGATTTTGTTTTGCTTTTGCAACACCTGTCAGCATCCTTTTGGCCTCTTTTGGTGCTTTGCACTGCACCTGGCTTCTGCCCAGACCACTTTCTTGTAGTCACCAAATTTTCCATTTTTCTTTTTTTTTTTTTCAATTTTGTTTCCTTTGATCATATCTCCATTCCAGAGTGTGTGTAAGCCCTTCTTATTTGTTTTGGCCTTCAGCGGGGATCAATTCTGGCAAGGCTTGCTGTATGTTGTGCGTGTCCTTGCAGTTGTTTGCATGCCATGCCTTTTCATGGCTTTGACTTTGGCCGAGATTTTTTTTTTTCTTTTTTTAAGTATCCATGCAATGTTGCTCATATCTTCCCCACCAAGTTGTGTCTGCCTCCTTGATTTTTGCCCTTTTTTTACAACTCCTCTCAGGTTATTTTTGGCCTCTTTTGGTGCTTTGCACTTCACCTGGCTTCTGCCCAGACCACTTTCTTGTAGTCACCAAATTTCCCAATTTTCCCTTTTTTGGGGTTTTTTGCAATTGCATTTCTTTTGATCATGTCTCCTTTCCAGAGTGTTTGTAAGCCTTTCTTTGCAGGGTCGCAAGATTTGGTTTCCCTTCCCGAAAGGAAATGAAATTTCCTTTCGGGAAGGGAAACCAAATCTTGCGATTTTAATGGGGATCAATTGGACAAGCTTTGGGGCAAGTCCCTGCACTTGTTGGGCTGTCATGCCTTTTCATGGCTTTGGCTCTGGCTGAGATTTTTTTTTTTTTTTTTTTTTTAATGCATCCGTGCCATGTCCCTCATATCTTCCCCACCAAGTTGTGTCTGCCTCCTTGGATTTTGTTTTGCTTTTACAACACCTGTCAGCATCCTTTTGGCCTCTTTTGGTGCTTTGCACTGCACCTGGCTTCTGCCCAGACCACTTTCTTGTAGTCACCAAATTTCCCAATTTTCCCTTTTTTGGGGGTTTTTTGCAATTGCATTTCTTTTGATCATGTCTCCTTTCCAGAGTGTTTGTAAGCCTTTCTTTGCAGGGTCGCAAGATTTGTTTTCCCTTCCCGAAAGGAAATGAAATTTCCTTTCGGGAAGGGAAACCAAATCTTGCGATTTTAATGGGGATCAATTGGACAAGCTTTGGGGCAAGTCCCTGCGCTTGTTGGGCTGTCATGCCTTTTCATGGCTTTGGCTCTGGCTGAGATTTTTTTTTTTTTTTTTTTTTTTTTTTAATGCATCCGTGCCATGTCCCTCATATCTTCCCCACCAAGTTGTGTCTGCCTCCTTGGATTTTGTTTTGCTTTTACAACACCTGTCAGCATCCTTTTGGCCTCTTTTGGTGCTTTGCACTGCACCTGGCTTCTGCCCTGACCACTTTCTTGTAGTCACCAAATTTTCCATTTTTCTTTTTTTTTTTTTCCAATTTTGTTTCCTTTGATCATATCTCCATTCCAGAGTGTGTGTAAGCCCTTCTTATTTGTTTTGGCCTTCAGCGGGGATCAATTCTGGCAAGGCTTGGTGTATGTTGTGCGTGTCCTTGCAGTTGTTTGCATGCCATGCCTTTTCATGGCTTTGACTTTGGCTGAGATTTTTTTTTTCTTTTCTTTTTTTTGAATGCATCCCTGCCATGTCCCTCATATCTTCCCAACCAAGTTGTTTGCACCTCCTTGGATTTTTTTTTGCTTTTACAACACCTTTCAGGTTATTTTTGGCCTCTTTTGGTGCTTTGCACTGCACCTGGCTTCTGCCCAGACCACTTTCTTGTAGTCACCAAATTTTCCATTTTTCTTTTTTTTTTTTTTTAAATTTTGTTTCCTTTTATCATATCTCCATTCCAGAGTGTGTGTAAGCCACTCTTATTTGTTTTGGCCTTCAGCAGGGATCAGTTCTGGCAAGGCTTGGTGTATGTTGTGCGTGTCCCTGCAGTTGTTTGCATGCCATGCCTTTTCATGGCTTTGACTTTGGCTGAGATTTTGTTTTTTCTTTTCTTTTTTTTGAATGCATCCGTGCCATGTCCCTCATATCTTCCCAACCAAGTTGTTTGCACCTCCTGGGATTTTGTTTTGCTTTTACAACACCTGTCAGCATCCTTTTGGCCTCTTTTGGTGCTTTGCACTGCACCTGGCTTCTGCCCAGACCACTTTCTTGTAGTCACCAAATTTCCCAATTTTCCCTTTTTTGGGGGTTTTTTGGAATTGCATTTCTTTTGATCATGTCTCCTTTCCAGAGTGTTTGTAAGCCTTTCTTTGCAGGGTCGCAAGATTTGGTTTCCCTTCCCGAAAGGAAATGAAATTTCCTTTCGGGAAGGGAAACCAAATCTTGCGATTTTAATGGGGATCAATTGGACAAGCTTTGGGGCAAGTCCCTGCACTTGTTGGGCTGTCATGCCTTTTCATGGCTTTGGCTCTGGCTGAGATTTTTTTTTTTTTTTTTTTTTTTAATGCATCCGTGCCATGTCCCTCATATCTTCCCCACCAAGTTGTGTCTGCCTCCTTGGATTTTGTTTTGCTTTTACAACACCTGTCAGCATCCTTTTGGCCTCTTTTGGTGCTTTGCACTGCACCTGGCTTCTGCCCTGACCACTTTCTTGTAGTCACCAAATTTTCCATTTTTCTTTTTTTTTTTTTCCAATTTTGTTTCCATTGATCATATCTCCATTCCAGAGTGTGTGTAAGCCCTTCTTATTTGTTTTGGCCTTCAGCAGGGAGCAATTCTGGCAAGGCTTGGTGTATGTTGTGCGTGTCCTTGCAGTTGTTTGCATGCCATGCCTATTCATGGCTTTGACTTTGGCTGAGATTTTTTTTTTTTCTTCTTTTTTTTTTTAATGCATCCTTGCCATGTCCCTCATATCTTCCCCACCAAGTTGTGTCTGCCTCCTTGGATTTTGTTTTGCTTTTGCAACACCTGTCAGCATCCTTTTGGCCTCTTTTGGTGCTTTGCACTGCACCTGGCTTCTGCCCAGACCACTTTCTTGTAGTCACCAAATTTTCCATTTTTCTTTTTTTTTTTTTTCAATTTTGTTTCCTTTGATCATATCTCCATTCCAGAGTGTGTGTAAGCCGCTCTTATTTGTTTTGGCCTTCAGCAGGGAGCAATTCTGGCAAGGCTTGCTGTATGTTGTGCGTGTCCCTGCAGTTGTTTGCATGCCATGCCTTTTCATGGCTTTGACTTTGGCTGAGATTTTTTTTTTTTTTTTTTTTTTAAGTATCCAGGCAATGTTGCTCATATCTTCCCAACCAAGTTGTGTCTGCCTCCTTGATTTTTGCCCTTTTTTTACAACACCTCTCAGGTTATTTTTGGCCTCTTTTGGTGCTTTGCACTGCACCTGGCTTCTGCCCAGACCACTTTCTTGTAGTCACCAAATTTCCCAATTTTCCCTTTTTTGGGGGTTTTTTGCAATTGCATTTCTTTTGATCATGTCTCCTTTCCAGAGTGTTTGTAAGCCTTTCTTTGCAGGGTCGCAAGATTTGGTTTCCCTTCCCGAAAGGAAATGAAATTTCCTTTCGGGAAGGGAAACCAAATCTTGCGATTTTAATGGGGATCAATTGGACAAGCTTTGGGGCAAGTCCCTGCACTTGTTGGGCTGTCATGCCTTTTCATGGCTTTGGCTCTGGCTGAGATTTTTTTTTTTTTTTTTTTTTTTTGAATGCCTCCGTGCCATGTCCCTCATATCTTCCCCACCAAGTTGTGTCTGCCTCCTTGGATTTTGTTTTGCTTTTGCAACACCTGTCAGCATCCTTTTGGCCTCTTTTGGTGCTTTGCACTGCACCTGGCTTCTGCCCAGACCACTTTCTTGTAGTCACCAAATTTTCCATTTTTCTTTTTTTTTTTTTTCAATTTTGTTTCCTTTGATCATATCTCCATTCCAGAGTGTGTGTAAGCCCTTCTTATTTGTTTTGGCCTTCAGCGGGGATCAATTCTGGCAAGGCTTGCTGTATGTTGTGCGTGTCCTTGCAGTTGTTTGCATGCCATGCCTTTTCATGGCTTTGACTTTGGCTGAGATTTTTTTTTTTCTTTTCTTTTTTTTGAATGCATCCGTGCCATGTCCCTCATATCTTCCCAACCAAGTTGTTTGCACCTCCTGGGATTTTGTTTTGCTTTTACAACACCTGTCAGCATCCTTTTGGCCTCTTTTGGTGCTTTGCACTGCACCTGGCTTCTGCCCAGACCACTTTCTTGTAGTCACCAAATTTCCCAATTTTCCCTTTTTTGGGGGTTTTTTGCAATTGCATTTCTTTTGATCATGTCTCCTTTCCAGAGTGTTTGTAAGCCTTTCTTTGCAGGGTCGCAAGATTTGCTTTCCCTTCCCGAAAGGAAATGAAATTTCCTTTCGGGAAGGGAAACCAAATCTTGCGATTTTAATGGGGATCAATTGGACAAGCTTTGGGGCAAGTCCCTGCACTTGTTGGGCTGTCATGCCTTTTCATGGCTTTGGCTCTGGCTGAGATTTTTTTTTTTTTTTTTTTTTTTTTTTTAATGCATCCTTGCCATGTCCCTCATATCTTCCCCAACAAGTTGTGTCTGCCTCCTTGGATTTTGTTTTGCTTTTACAACACCTGTCAGCATCCTTTTGGCCTCTTTTGGTGCTTTGCACTGCACCTGGCTTCTGCCCAGACCACTTTCTTGTAGTCACCAAATTTTCCATTTTTCTTTTTTTTTTTTTTCAATTTTGTTTCCTTTGATCATATCTCCATTCCAGAGTGTGTGTAAGCCCTTCTTATTTGTTTTGGCCTTCAGCACGGATCAATTCTGGCAAGGCTTGGTGTATGTTGTGTATGTTGTGCGTGTCCTTGCAGTTGTTTGCATGCCATGCCTTTTCATGGCTTTGACTTTGGCTGAGATTTTGTTTTTTCTTTTCTTTTTTTTGAATGCATCCGTGCCATGTCCCTCATATCTTCCCAACCAAGTTGTTTGCACGTCCTGGGATTTTGTTTTGCTTTTACAACACCTGTCAGCATCCTTTTGGCCTCTTTTGGTGCTTTGCACTGCACCTGGCTTCTGCCCAGACCACTTTCTTGTAGTCACCAAATTTTCCATTTCTCTTTTTTTTTTTTTTCAATTTTGTTTCCTTTGATCATATCTCCATTCCAGAGTGTGTGTAAGCCCTTCTTATTTGTTTTGGCCTTCAGCGGGGATCAATTCTGGCAAGGCTTGCTGTATGTTGTGCGTGTCCTTGCAGTTGTTTGCATGCCATGCCTTTTCATGGCTTTGACTTTGGCTGAGATTTTTTTTTTTCTTTTCTTTTTTTTGAATGCATCCGTGCCATGTCCCTCATATCTTCCCAACCAAGTTGTTTGCACCTCCTGGGATTTTGTTTTGCTTTTACAACACCTGTCAGCATCCTTTTGGCCTCTTTTGGTGCTTTGCACTGCACCTGGCTTCTGCCCAGACCACTTTCTTGTAGTCACCAAATTTCCCAATTTTCCCTTTTTTGGGGGTTTTTTGCAATTGCATTTCTTTTGATCATGTCTCCTTTCCAGAGTGTTTGTAAGCCTTTCTTTGCAGGGTCGCAAGATTTGCTTTCCCTTCCCGAAAGGAAATGAAATTTCCTTTCGGGAAGGGAAAGCAAATCTTGCGATTTTAATGGGGATCAATTGGACAAGCTTTGGGGCAAGTCCCTGCACTTGTTGGGCTGTCATGCCTTTTCATGGCTTTGGCTCTGGCTGAGATTTTTTTTTTTTTTTTTTTTTTTTTTTAATGCATCCTTGCCATGTCCCTCATATCTTCCCCAACAAGTTGTGTCTGCCTCCTTGGATTTTGTTTTGCTTTTACAACACCTGTCAGAATCCTTTTGGCCTCTTTTGGTGCTTTGCACTGCACCTGGCTTCTGCCCAGACCACTTTCTTGTAGTCACCAAATTTTCCATTTTTCTTTTTTTTTTTTTTCAATTTTGTTTCCTTTGATCATATCTCCATTCCAGAGTGTGTGTAAGCCCTTCTTATTTGTTTTGGCCTTCAGCACGGATCAATTCTGGCAAGGCTTGGTGTATGTTGTGTATGTTGTGCGTGTCCTTGCAGTTGTTTGCATGCCATGCCTTTTCATGGCTTTGACTTTGGCTGAGATTTTGTTTTTTCTTTTCTTTTTTTTGAATGCATCCGTGCCATGTCCCTCATATCTTCCCAACCAAGTTGTTTGCACGTCCTGGGATTTTGTTTTGCTTTTACAACACCTGTCAGCATCCTTTTGGCCTCTTTTGGTGCTTTGCACTGCACCTGGCTTCTGCCCAGACCACTTTCTTGTAGTCACCAAATTTTCCATTTTCCTTTTTTTTTTTTTTCAATTTTGTTTCCTTTGATCATATCTCCATTCCAGAGTGTGTGTAAGCCCTTCTTATTTGTTTTGGCCTTCAGAAAGGAGCAATTCTGGCAAGGCTTGGTGTATGTTGTGCGTGTCCCTGCAGTTGTTTGCATGCCATGCCTTTTCATGGCTTTGACTTTAGCTGAGATTTTTTTTTTTCTTTTCTTTTTTTTGAATGCATCCGTGCCATGTCCCTCATATCTTCCCAACCAAGTTGTTTGCACCTCCTGGGATTTTGTTTTGCTTTTACAACACCTGTCAGCATCCTTTTGGCCTCTTTTGGTGCTTTGCACTGCACCTGGCTTCTGCCCAGACCACTTTCTTGTAGTCACCGAATTTCCCAATTTTCCCTTTTTTGGGGGTTTTTTGCAATTGCATTTCTTTTGATCATGTCTCCTTTCCAGAGTGTTTGTAAGCCTTTCTTTGCAGGGTCGCAAGATTTGGTTTCCCTTCCCGAAAGGAAATGAAATTTCCTTTCGGGAAGGGAAACCAAATCTTGCGATTTTAATGGCGATCAATTGGACAAGCTTTGGTGCAAGTCCCTGCACTTGTTGGGCTGTCATGCCTTTTCATGGCTTTGGCTCTGGCTGAGATTTTTTTTTTTTTTTTTTTTTTTGAATGCATCCGTGCCATGTCCCTCATATCTTCCCCACCAAGTTGTGTCTGCCTCCTTGGATTTTGTTTTGCTTTTACAACACCTGTCAGCATCCTTTTGCCCTCTTTTGGTGCTTTGCACTGCACCTGGCTTCTGCCCAGACCACTTTCTTGTAGTCACCAAATTTTCCATTTTTCTTTTTTTTTTTTTTCCAATTTTGTTTCCTTTGATCATATCTCCATTCCAGAATGTGTGTAAGCCGCTCTTATTTGTTTTGGCCTTCAGCAGGGAGCAATTCTGGCAAGGCTTGCTGTATGTTGTGCGTGTCCCTGCAGTTGTTTGCATGCCATGCCTTTTCATGGCTTTGACTTTGGCTGAGATTTTTTTTTTTCTTTTCTTTTTTTTGAATGCATCCTTGCCATGTCCCTCATATCTTCCCAACCAAGTTGTTTGCACCTCCTGGGATTTTGTTTTGCTTTTACAACACCTGTCAGCATCCTTTTGGCCTCTTTTGGTGCTTTGCACTGCACCTGGCTTCTGCCCAGACCACTTTCTTGTAGTCAGCAAATTTCCCAATTTTCCCTTTTTTGGGGGTTTTTTGCAATTGCATTTCTTTTGATCATGTCTCCTTTCCAGAGTGTTTGTAAGCCTTTCTTTGCAGGGTCGCAAGATTTGCTTTCCCTTCCCGAAAGGAAATGAAATTTCCTTTCGGGAAGGGAAACCAAATCTTGCGATTTTAATGGGGTTCAATTGGACAAGCTTTGGGGCAAGTCCCTGCGCTTGTTGGGCTGTCATGCCTTTTCATGGCTTTGGCTCTGGCTGAGATTTTTTTTTTTTTTTTTTTTTTTTTTTAATGCATCCGTGCCATGTCCCTCATATCTTCCCCACCAAGTTGTGTCTGCCTTCTTGGATTTTGTTTTGCTTTTACAACACCTGTCAGCATCCTTTTGGCCTCTTTTGGTGCTTTGCACTGCACCTGGCTTCTGCCCAGACCACTTTCTTGTAGTCACCAAATTTTCCATTTTTCTTTTTTTTTTTTTTCAATTTTGTTTCCTTTGATCATATCTCCATTCCAGAGTGTGTGTAAGCCCTTCTTATTTGTTTTGGCCTTCAGCGGGGATCAATTCTGGCAAGGCTTGCTGTATGTTGTGCGTGTCCTTGCAGTTGTTTGCATGCCATGCCTTTTCATGGCTTTGACTTTGGCTGAGATTTTTTTTTTTCTTTTCTTTTTTTTGAATGCATCCGTGCCATGTCCCTCATATCTTCCCAACCAAGTTGTTTGCACCTCCTGGGATTTTGTTTTGCTTTTACAACACCTGTCAGCATCCTTTTGGCCTCTTTTGGTGCTTTGCACTGCACCTGGCTTCTGCCCAGACCACTTTCTTGTAGTCACCAAATTTCCCAATTTTCCCTTTTTTGGGGGTTTTTTGCAATTGCATTTCTTTTGATCATGTCTCCTTTCCAGAGTGTTTGTAAGCCTTTCTTTGCAGGGTCGCAAGATTTGCTTTCCCTTCCCGAAAGGAAATGAAATTTCCTTTCGGGAAGGGAAAGCAAATCTTGCGATTTTAATGGCGATCAATTGGACAAGCTTTGGGGCAAGTCCCTGCACTTGTTGGGCTGTCATGCCTTTTCATGGCTTTGGCTCTGGCTGAGATTTTTTTTTTTTTTTTTCTTTTTTTGAATGCATCCGTGCCATGTCCCTCATATCTTCCCCACCAAGTTGTGTCTGCCTCCTTGGATTTTGTTTTGCTTTTGCAACACCTGTCAGCATCCTTTTGGCCTCTTTTGGTGCTTTGCACTGCACCTGGCTTCTGCCCAGACCACTTTCTTGTAGTCACCAAATTTTCCATTTTTCTTTTTTTTTTTTTTCAGTTTTGTTTCCTTTGATCATATCTCCATTCCAGAGTGTGTGTAAGCCCTTCTTATTTGTTTTGGCCTTCAGCAGGGATCAGTTGTGGCAAGGCTTGCTGTATGTTGTGCGTGTCATTGCAGTTGTTTGCATGCCATGCCTTTCCATGGCTTTGACTTTGGCCGAGATTTTTTTTTTTCTTTTTTTAAGTATCCATGCAATGTTGCTCATATCTTCCCCACCAAGTTGTGTCTGCCTCCTTGATTTTTGCCCTTTTTTTACAACTCCTCTCAGGTTATTTTTGGCCTCTTTTGGTGCTTTGCACTTCACCTGGCTTCTGCCCAGACCACTTTCTTGTAGTCACCAAATTTCCCAATTTTCCCTTTTTTGGGGGTTTTTTGCAATTGCATTTCTTTTGATCATGTCTCCTTTCCAGAGTGTTTGTAAGCCTTTCTTTGCAGGGTCGCAAGATTTGGTTTCCCTTCCCGAAAGGAAATGAAATTTCCTTTCGGGAAGGGAAACCAAATCTTGCGATTTTAATGGGGATCAATTGGACAAGCTTTGGGGCAAGTCCCTGCACTTGTTGGGCTGTCATGCCTTTTCATGGCTTTGGCTCTGGCTGAGATTTTTTTTTTTTTTTTTTTTTTTTTGAATGCATCCGTGCCATGTCCCTCATATCTTCCCCACCAAGTTGTGTCTGCCTCCTTGGATTTTGTTTTGCTTTTGCAACACCTGTCAGCATCCTTTTGGCCTCTTTTGGTGCTTTGCACTGCACCTGGCTTCTGCCCAGACCACTTTCTTGTAGTCACCAAATTTTCCATTTTTCTTTTTTTTTTTTTTCAATTTTGTTTCCTTTGATCATATCTCCATTCCAGAGTGTGTGTAAGCCCTTCTTATTTGTTTTGGCCTTCAGCGGGGATCAATTCTGGCAAGGCTTGGTGTATGTTGTGCGTGTCCCTGCAGTTGTTTGCATGCCATGCCTTTTCATGGCTTTGACTTTGGCTGAGATTTTTTATTTCTTTTCTTTTTTTTGAATGCATCCCTGCCATGTCCCTCATATCTTCCCAACCAAGTTGTTTGCACCTCCTTGGATTTTGTTTTGCTTTTACAACACCTGTCAGGTTATTTCTGGCCTCTTTTGGTGCTTTGCACTGCACCTGGCTTCTGCCCAGACCACTTTCTTGTAGTCACCAAGTTTTCCATTTTTCTTTTTTTTTTTTTTCAATTTTGTTTCCTTTGATCATATCTCCATTCCAGAGTGTGTGTAAGCCGCTCTTATTTGTTTTGGCCTTCAGCAGGGAGCAATTCTGGCAAGGCTTGGTGTATGTTGTGCGTGTCCCTGCAGTTGTTTGCATGCCATGCCTTTTCATGGCTTTGACTTTGGCTGAGATTTTTTTTTTTCTTTTCTTTTTTTTGAATGCATCCTTGCCATGTCCCTCATATCTTCCCAACCAAGTTTTTTGCACCTCCTGGGATTTTGTTTTGCTTTTACAACACCTGTCAGCATCCTTTTGGCCTCTTTTGGTGCTTTGCACTGCACCTGGCTTCTGCCCAGACCACTTTCTTGTAGTCACCAAATTTCCCAATTTTCCCTTTTTTGGGGGTTTTTTGCAATTGCATTTCTTTTGATCATGTCTCCTTTCCAGAGTGTTTGTAAGCCTTTCTTTGCAGGGTCGCAAGATTTGCTTTCCCTTCCCGAAAGGAAATGAAATTTCCTTTCGGGAAGGGAAACCAAATCTTGCGATTTTAATGGGGATCAATTGGACAAGCTTTGGGGCAAGTCCCTGCACTTGTTGGGCTGTCATGCCTTTTCATGGCTTTGGCTCTGGCTGAGATTTTTTTTTTTTTTTTTTTTTTTTTGAATGCCTCCGTGCCATGTCCCTCATATCTTCCCCACCAAGTTGTGTCTGCCTCCTTGGATTTTGTTTTGCTTTTGCAACACCTGTCAGCATCCTTTTGGCCTCTTTTGGTGCTTTGCACTGCACCTGGCTTCTGCCCAGACCACTTTCTTGTAGTCACCAAATTTTCCATTTTTCTTTTTTTTTTTTTCAATTTTGTTTCCTTTGATCATATCTCCATTCCAGAGTGTGTGTAAGCCCTTCTTATTTGTTTTGGCCTTCAGCGGGGATCAATTCTGGCAAGGCTTGCTGTATGTTGTGCGTGTCCTTGCAGTTGTTTGCATGCCATGCCTTTTCATGGCTTTGACTTTGGCTGAGATTTTTTTTTTTCTTTTCTTTTTTTTGAATGCATCCGTGCCATGTCCCTCATATCTTCCCAACCAAGTTGTTTGCACCTCCTGGGATTTTGTTTTGCTTTTACAACACCTGTCAGCATCCTTTTGGCCTCTTTTGGTGCTTTGCACTGCACCTGGCTTCTGCCCAGACCACTTTCTTGTAGTCACCAAATTTCCCAATTTTCCCTTTTTTGGGGGTTTTTTGCAATTGCATTTCTTTTGATCATGTCTCCTTTCCAGAGTGTTTGTAAGCCTTTCTTTGCAGGGTCGCAAGATTTGCTTTCCCTTCCCGAAAGGAAATGAAATTTCCTTTCGGGAAGGGAAAGCAAATCTTGCGATTTTAATGGGGATCAATTGGACAAGCTTTGGGGCAAGTCCCTGCACTTGTTGGGCTGTCATGCCTTTTCATGGCTTTGGCTCTGGCTGAGATTTTTTTTTTTTTTTTTTTTTTTTTTTTAATGCATCCTTGCCATGTCCCTCATATCTTCCCCAACAAGTTGTGTCTGCCTCCTTGGATTTTGTTTTGCTTTTACAACACCTGTCAGCATCCTTTTGGCCTCTTTTGGTGCTTTGCACTGCACCTGGCTTCTGCCCAGACCACTTTCTTGTAGTCACCAAATTTTCCATTTTTCTTTTTTTTTTTTTTCAATTTTGTTTCCTTTGATCATATCTCCATTCCAGAGTGTGTGTAAGCCCTTCTTATTTGTTTTGGCCTTCAGCACGGATCAATTCTGGCAAGGCTTGGTGTATGTTGTGTATGTTGTGCGTGTCCTTGCAGTTGTTTGCATGCCATGCCTTTTCATGGCTTTGACTTTGGCTGAGATTTTGTTTTTTCTTTTCTTTTTTTTGAATGCATCCGTGCCATGTCCCTCATATCTTCCCAACCAAGTTGTTTGCACGTCCTGGGATTTTGTTTTGCTTTTACAACACCTGTCAGCATCCTTTTGGCCTCTTTTGGTGCTTTGCACTGCACCTGGCTTCTGCCCAGACCACTTTCTTGTAGTCACCAAATTTTCCATTTCTCTTTTTTTTTTTTTTCAATTTTGTTTCCTTTGATCATATCTCCATTCCAGAGTGTGTGTAAGCCCTTCTTATTTGTTTTGGCCTTCAGCAGGGATCAGTTCTGGCAAGGCTTGCTGTATGTTGTGCGTGTCCCTGCAGTTGTTTGCATGCCATGCCTTTTCATGGCTTTGACTTTGGCTGAGATTTTTTTTTTTTCTTTTTTTAAGTATCCATGCAATGTTGCTCATATCTTCCCCACCAAGTTGTGTCTGCCTCCTTGATTTTTGCCCTTTTTTTACAACACCTGTCAGGTTATTTTTGGCCTCTTTTGGTGCTTTGCACTGCACCTGGCTTCTGCCCAGACCACTTTCTTGTAGTCACCAAATTTCCCAATTTTCCCCTTTTTGGGGTTTTTTTGCAATTGCATTTCTTTTGATCATGTCTCCTTTCCAGAGTGTTTGTAAGCCTTTCTTTGCAGGGTCGCAAGATTTGCTTTCCCTTCCCGAAAGGAAATGAAATTTCCTTTCGGGAAGGGAAACCAAATCTTGCGATTTTAATGGGGATCAATTGGACAAGCTTTGGGGCAAGTCCCTGCATTTGTTGGGCTGTCATGCCTTTTCATGGCTTTGGCTCTGGCTGAGATTTTTTTTTTTTTTTTTTTTTTTTTTTTAATGCATCCGTGCCATGTCCCTCATATCTTCCCCACCAAGTTGTGTCTGCCTCCTTGGATTTTGTTTTGCTTTTACAACACCTGTCAGCATCCTTTTGGCCTCTTTTGGTGCTTTGCACTGCACCTGGCTTCTGCCCAGACCACTTTCTTGTAGTCACCAAATTTTCCATTTTTCTTTTTTTTTTTTTCCAATTTTGTTTCCTTTGATCATATCTCCATTCCAGAGTGTGTGTAAGCCCTTCTTATTTGTTTTGGCCTTCAGCAGGGAGCAATTCTGGCAAGGCTTGCTGTATGTTGTGCGTGTCCCCGCAGTTGTTTGCATGCCATGCCTTTTCATGGCTTTGACTTTGGCTGAGATTTTTTTTTTCTTTTCTTTTTTTTGAATGCATCCCTGCCATGTCCCTCATATCTTCCCAACCAAGTTGTTTGCACGTCCTGGGAGTTTGTTTTGCTTTTACAACACCTGTCAGCATCTTTTTGGCCTCTTTTGGTGCTTTGCACTGCACCTGGCTTCTGCCCAGACCACTTTCTTGTAGTCACCAAATTTTCCATTTTTCTTTTTTTTTTTTTTCAATTTTGTTTCCTTTGATCATATCTCCATTCCAGAGTGTGTGTAAGCCCTTCTTATTTGTTTTGGCCTTCAGCAGGGATCAGTTCTGGCAAGGCTTGGTGTATGTTGTGCGTGTCCCTGCAGTTGTTTGCATGCCATGCCTTTTCATGGCTTTGACTTTGGCTGAGATTTTTTTTTTTTCTTTTTTTAAGTATCCATGCAATGTAGCTCATATCTTCCCCACCAAGTTGTGTCTGCCTCCTTGATTTTTGCCCTTTTTTTACAACACCTGTCAGGTTATTTTTGGCCTCTTTTGGTGCTTTGCACTGCACCTGGCTTCTGCCCAGACCACTTTCTTGTAGTCACCAAATTTCCCAATTTTCCCTTTTTTGGGGGTTTTTTGCAATTGCATTTCTTTTGATCATGTCTCCTTTCCAGAGTGTTTGTAAGCCTTTCTTTGCAGGGTCGCAAGATTTGCTTTCCCTTCCCGAAAGGAAATGAAATTTCCTTTCGGGAAGGGAAACCAAATCTTGCGATTTTAATGGGGATCAATTGGACAAGCTTTGTGGCAAGTCCCTGCGCTTGTTGGGCTGTCATGCCTTTTCATGGCTTTGGCTCTGGCTGAGATTTTTTTTTTTTTTTTTTTTTTTTTTAATGCATCCGTGCCATGTCCCTCATATCTTCCCCACCAAGTTGTGTCTGCCTCCTTGGATTTTGTTTTGCTTTTACAACACCTGTCAGCATCCTTTTGGCCTCTTTTGGTGCTTTGCACTGCACCTGGCTTCTGCCCAGACCACTTTCTTGTTGTCACCAAATTTTCCATTTTTCTTTTTTTTTTTTTTCAATTTTGTTTCCTTTGATCATATCTCCATTCCAGAATGTGTGTAAGCCCTTCTTATTTGTTTTGGCCTTCAGCGGGGATCAATTCTGGCAAGGCTTGGTGTATGTTGTGCGTGTCCCTGCAGTTGTTTGCATGCCATGCCTTTTCATGGCTTTGACTTTGGCTGAGATTTTTTTTTTTCTTTTCTTTTTTTTGAATGCATCCGTGCCATGTCCCTAATATCTTCCCAACCAAGTTGTTTGCACCTCCTGGGATTTTGTTTTGCTTTTACAACACCTGTCAGCATCCTTTTGGCCTCTTTTGGTGCTTTGCACTGCACCTGGCTTCTGCCCAGACCACTTTCTTGTAGTCACCAAATTTTCCATTTTTCTTTTTTTTTTTTTCCAATTTTGTTTCCTTTGATCATATCTCCATTCCAGAGTGTGTGTAAGCCCTTCTTATTTGTTTTGGCCTTCAGCAGGGAGCAATTCTGGCAAGGCTTGGTGTATGTTGTGCGTGTCCTTGCAGTTGTTTGCATGCCATGCCTTTTCATGGCTTTGACTTTGGCTGAGATTTTTTTTTTTCTTTTCTTTTTTTTGAATGCATCCTTGCCATGTCCCTCATATCTTCCCAACAAAGTTGTTTGCACCTCCTGGGATTTTGTTTTGCTTTTACAACACCTGTCAGCATCCTTTTGGCCTCTTTTGGTGCTTTGCACTGCACCTGGCTTCTGCCCAGACCACTTTCCTGTAGTCACCAAATTTCCCAATTTTCCCTTTTTTGGGGGTTTTTTGCAATTGCATTTCTTTTGATCATGTCTCCTTTCCAGAGTGTTTGTAAGCCTTTCTTTGCAGGGTCGCAAGATTTGGTTTCCCTTCCCGAAAGGAAATGAAATTTCCTTTCCTTTCGGGAAGGGAAACCAAATCTTGCGATTTTAATGGGGATCAATTGGACAAGCTTTGGGGCAAGTCCCTGCGCTTGTTGGGCTGTCATGCCTTTTCATGGCTTTGGCTCTGGCTGAGATTTTTTTTTTTTTTTTTTTTTTAATGCATCCGTGCCATGTCCCTCATATCTTCCCCACCAAGTTGTGTCTGCCTCCTTGGATTTTGTTTTGCTTTTACAACACCTGTCAGCATCCTTTTGGCCTCTTTTGGTGCTTTGCACTGCACCTGGCTTCTGCCCAGACCACTTTCTTGTAGTCACCAAATTTTCCATTTTCCTTTTTTTTTTTTTTCAATTTTGTTTCCTTTGATCATATCTCCATTCCAGAGTGTGTGTAAGCCCTTCTTATTTGTTTTGGCCTTCAGAAAGGAGCAATTCTGGCAAGGCTTGGTGTATGTTGTGCGTGTCCCTGCAGTTGTTTGCATGCCATGCCTTTTCATGGCTTTGACTTTAACTGAGATTTTTTTTTTTCTTTTCTTTTTTTTGAATGCATCCGTGCCATGTCCCTCATATCTTCCCAACCAAGTTGTTTGCACCTCCTGGGATTTTGTTTTGCTTTTACAACACCTGTCAGCATCCTTTTGGCCTCTTTTGGTGCTTTGCACTGCACCTGGCTTCTGCCCAGACCACTTTCTTGTAGTCACCAAATTTTCCATTTTTCTTTTTTTTTTTTTCCAATTTTGTTTCCTTTGATCATATCTCCATTCCAGAGTGTGTGTAAGCCGCTCTTATTTGTTTTGGCCTTCAGCAGGGAGCAATTCTGGCAAGGCTTGCTGTATGTTGTGCGTGTCCCTGCAGTTGTTTGCATGCCATGCCTTTTCATGGCTTTGACTTTGGCTGAGATTTTTTTTTTTTTTTTTTTTTTTAAGTATCCATGCAATGTTGCTCATATCTTCCCAACCAAGTTGTGTCTGCCTCCTTGATTTTTGCCCTTTTTTTACAACACCTCTCAGGTTATTTTTGGCCTCTTTTGGTGCTTTGCACTGCACCTGGCTTCTGCCCAGACCACTTTCTTGTAGTCACCAAATTTCCCAATTTTCCCTTTTTTGGGGGTTTTTTGCAATTGCATTTCTTTTGATCATGTCTCCTTTCCAGAGTGTTTGTAAGCCTTTCTTTGCAGGGTCGCAAGATTTGGTTTCCCTTCCCGAAAGGAAATGAAATTTCCTTTCGGGAAGGGAAACCAAATCTTGCGATTTTAATGGCGATCAATTGGACAAGCTTTGGGGCAAGTCCCTGCACTTGTTGGGCTGTCATGCCTTTTCATGGCTTTGGCTCTGGCTGAGATTTTTTTTTTTTTTTTTTTTTTAATGCATCCGTGCCATGTCCCTCATATCTTCCCCACCAAGTTGTGTCTGCCTCCTTGGATTTTGTTTTGCTTTTACAACACCTGTCAGCATCCTTTTGGCCTCTTTTGGTGCTTTGCACTGCACCTGGCTTCTGCCCAGACCACTTTCTTGTAGTCACCAAATTTTCCATTTTCCTTTTTTTTTTTTTTCAATTTTGTTTCCTTTGATCA
Source organism: Haemorhous mexicanus (assembly GCF_027477595.1). NCBI lineage: Eukaryota > Metazoa > Chordata > Aves > Passeriformes > Fringillidae > Haemorhous > Haemorhous mexicanus. The sequence continues at coordinate 82,907,761 of NC_082343.1, read as the reverse complement.
TATCTCCATTCCAGAGTGTGTGTAAGCCCTTCTTATTTGTTTTGGCCTTCAGAAAGGAGCAATTCTGGCAAGGCTTGGTGTATGTTGTGCGTGTCCCTGCAGTTGTTTGCATGCCATGCCTTTTCATGGCTTTGACTTTAGCTGAGATTTTTTTTTTTCTTTTCTTTTTTTTGAATGCATCCGTGCCATGTCCCTCATATCTTCCCAACCAAGTTGTTTGCACCTCCTGGGATTTTGTTTTGCTTTTACAACACCTGTCAGCATCCTTTTGGCCTCTTTTGGTGCTTTGCACTGCACCTGGCTTCTGCCCAGACCACTTTCTTGTAGTCACCGAATTTCCCAATTTTCCCTTTTTTGGGGGTTTTTTGCAATTGCATTTCTTTTGATCATGTCTCCTTTCCAGAGTGTTTGTAAGCCTTTCTTTGCAGGGTCGCAAGATTTGGTTTCCCTTCCCGAAAGGAAATGAAATTTCCTTTCGGGAAGGGAAACCAAATCTTGCGATTTTAATGGCGATCAATTGGACAAGCTTTGGTGCAAGTCCCTGCACTTGTTGGGCTGTCATGCCTTTTCATGGCTTTGGCTCTGGCTGAGATTTTTTTTTTTTTTTTTTTTTTTTTAATGCATCCGTGCCATGTCCCTCATATCTTCCCCACCAAGTTGTGTCTGCCTCCTTGGATTTTGTTTTGCTTTTACAACACCTGTCAGCATCCTTTTGCCCTCTTTTGGTGCTTTGCACTGCACCTGGCTTCTGCCCAGACCAATTTCTTGTAGTCACCAAATTTTCCATTTTTCTTTTTTTTTTTTTCCAATTTTGTTTCCTTTGATCATATCTCCATTCCAGAATGTGTGTAAGCCGCTCTTATTTGTTTTGGCCTTCAGCAGGGAGCAATTCTGGCAAGGCTTGCTGTATGTTGTGCGTGTCCCTGCAGTTGTTTGCATGCCATGCCTTTTCATGGCTTTGACTTTGGCTGAGATTTTTTTTTTTCTTTTCTTTTTTTTGAATGCATCCTTGCCATGTCCCTCATATCTTCCCAACCAAGTTGTTTGCACCTCCTGGGATTTTGTTTTGCTTTTACAACACCTGTCAGCATCCTTTTGGCCTCTTTTGGTGCTTTGCACTGCACCTGGCTTCTGCCCAGACCACTTTCTTGTAGTCACCAAATTTCCCAATTTTCCCTTTTTTGGGGGTTTTTTGCAATTGCATTTCTTTTGATCATGTCTCCTTTCCAGAGTGTTTGTAAGCCTTTCTTTGCAGGGTCGCAAGATTTGGTTTCCCTTCCCGAAAGGAAATGAAATTTCCTTTCGGGAAGGGAAACCAAATCTTGCGATTTTAATGGGGATCAATTGGACAAGCTTTGGGGCAAGTCCCTGCGCTTGTTGGGCTGTCATGCCTTTTCATGGCTTTGGCTCTGGCTGAGATTTTTTTTTTCTTTTTTTTTTTTTTAATGCATCCGTGCCATGTCCCTCATATCTTCCCCACCAAGTTGTGTCTGCCTCCTTGGATTTTGTTTTGCTTTTACAACACCTGTCAGCATTCTTTTGGCCTCTTTTGGTGCTTTGCACTGCACCTGGCTTCTGCCCAGACCACTTTCTTGTAGTCACCAAATTTTCCATTTTTCTTTTTTTTTTTTTTCAATTTTGTTTCCTTTGATCATATCTCCATTCCAGAGTGTGTGTAAGCCCTTCTTATTTGTTTTGGCCTTCAGCGGGGATCAATTCTGGCAAGGCTTGGTGTATGTTGTGCGTGTCCTTGCAGTTGTTTGCATGCCATGACTTTTCATGGCTTTGACTTTGGCTGAGATTTTTTTTTTTCTTTTTTTTTTTTTGAATGCATCCGTGCCATGTCCCTCATATCTTCCCAACCAGGTTTTTTGCACGTCCTGGGAGTTTGTTTTGCTTTTACAACACCTGTCAGCATCCTTTTGGCCTCTTTTGGTGCTTTGCACTGCACCTGGCTTCTGCCCAGACCACTTTCTTGTAGTCACCAAATTTTCCATTTTTCTTTTTTTTTTTTTTCAATTTTGTTTCCTTTGATCATATCTCCATTCCAGAGTGTGTGTAAGCCCTTCTTATTTGTTTTGGCCTTCAGCAGGGATCAGTTGTGGCAAGGCTTGGTGTATGTTGTGCGTGTCCCTGCAGTTGTTTGCATGCCATGCCTTTTCATGGCTTTGACTTTGGCTGAGATTTTTTTTTTTTCTTTTTTTAAGTATCCATGCAATGTAGCTCATATCTTCCCCACCAAGTTGTGTCTGCCTCCTTGATTTTTGCCCTTTTTTTACAACACCTGTCAGGTTATTTTTGGCCTCTTTTGGTGCTTTGCACTGCACCTGGCTTCTGCCCAGACCACTTTCTTGTAGTCACCAAATTTCCCAATTTTCCCTTTTTTGGGGGTTTTTTGCAATTGCATTTCTTTTGATCATGTCTCCTTTCCAGAGTGTTTGTAAGCCTTTCTTTGCAGGGTCGCAAGATTTGCTTTCCCTTCCCGAAAGGAAATGAAATTTCCTTTCGGGAAGGGAAAGCAAATCTTGCGATTTTAATGGGGATCAATTGGACAAGCTTTGTGGCAAGTCCCTGCGCTTGTTGGGCTGTCATGCCTTTTCATGGCTTTGGCTCTGGCTGAGATTTTTTTTTTTTTTTTTTTTTTTTTTAATGCATCCGTGCCATGTCCCTCATATCTTCCCCACCAAGTTGTGTCTGCCTCCTTGGATTTTGTTTTGCTTTTACAACACCTGTCAGCATCCTTTTGGCCTCTTTTGGTGCTTTGCACTGCACCTGGCTTCTGCCCAGACCACTTTCTTGTTGTCACCAAATTTTCCATTTTTCTTTTTTTTTTTTTTCAATTTTGTTTCCTTTGATCATATCTCCATTCCAGAATGTGTGTAAGCCCTTCTTATTTGTTTTGGCCTTCAGCGGGGATCAATTCTGGCAAGGCTTGGTGTATGTTGTGCGTGTCCCTGCAGTTGTTTGCATGCCATGCCTTTTCATGGCTTTGACTTTGGCTGAGATTTTTTTTTTTCTTTTCTTTTTTTTGAATGCATCCGTGCCATGTCCCTAATATCTTCCCAACCAAGTTGTTTGCACCTCCTGGGATTTTGTTTTGCTTTTACAACACCTGTCAGCATCCTTTTGGCCTCTTTTGGTGCTTTGCACTGCACCTGGCTTCTGCCCAGACCACTTTCTTGTAGTCACCAAATTTTCCATTTTTCTTTTTTTTTTTTTCCAATTTTGTTTCCTTTGATCATATCTCCATTCCAGAGTGTGTGTAAGCCCTTCTTATTTGTTTTGGCCTTCAGCAGGGAGCAATTCTGGCAAGGCTTGGTGTATGTTGTGCGTGTCCTTGCAGTTGTTTGCATGCCATGCCTTTTCATGGCTTTGACTTTGGCTGAGATTTTTTTTTTTCTTTTCTTTTTTTTGAATGCATCCTTGCCATGTCCCTCATATCTTCCCAACAAAGTTGTTTGCACCTCCTGGGATTTTGTTTTGCTTTTACAACACCTGTCAGCATCCTTTTGGCCTCTTTTGGTGCTTTGCACTGCACCTGGCTTCTGCCCAGACCACTTTCCTGTAGTCACCAAATTTCCCAATTTTCCCTTTTTTGGGGGTTTTTTGCAATTGCATTTCTTTTGATCATGTCTCCTTTCCAGAGTGTTTGTAAGCCTTTCTTTGCAGGGTCGCAAGATTTGGTTTCCCTTCCCGAAAGGAAATGAAATTTCCTTTCCTTTCGGGAAGGGAAACCAAATCTTGCGATTTTAATGGGGATCAATTGGACAAGCTTTGGGGCAAGTCCCTGCGCTTGTTGGGCTGTCATGCCTTTTCATGGCTTTGGCTCTGGCTGAGATTTTATTTATTTTTTTTTTTTTTTTTAATGCATCCGTGCCATGTCCCTCATATCTTCCCCACCAAGTTGTGTCTGCCTCCTTGGATTTTGTTTTGCTTTTACAACACCTGTCAGCATCCTTTTGGCCTCTTTTGGTGCTTTGCACTGCACCTGGCTTCTGCCCAGACCACTTTCTTGTAGTCACCAAATTTTCCATTTTTCTTTTTCTTTTTTTTCAATTTTGTTTCCTTTGATCATATCTCCATTCCAGAATGTGTGTAAGCCCTTCTTATTTGTTTTGGCCTTCAGCGGGGATCAATTCTGGCAAGGCTTGGTGTATGTTGTGCGTGTCCCTGCAGTTGTTTGCATGCCATGCCTTTTCATGGCTTTGACTTTGGCTGAGATTTTTTTTTTTCTTTTCTTTTTTTTGAATGCATCCGTGCCATGTCCCTAATATCTTCCCAACCAAGTTGTTTGCACCTCCTGGGATTTTGTTTTGCTTTTACAACACCTGTCAGCATCCTTTTGGCCTCTTTTGGTGCTTTGCACTGCACCTGGCTTCTGCCCAGACCACTTTCTTGTAGTCACCAAATTTTCCATTTTTCTTTTTTTTTTTTTTCAATTTTGTTTCCTTTGATCATATCTCCATTCCAGAGTGTGTGTAAGCCCTTCTTATTTGTTTTGGCCTTCAGCAGGGATCAGCTCTGGCAAGGCTTGGTGTATGTTGTGCGTGTCCCTGCAGTTGTTTGCATGCCATGCCTTTTCATGGCTTTGACTTTGGCTGAGATTTTTTTTTTTTTTTTTTTTTAAGTATCCATGCAATGTTGCTCATATCTTCCCAACCAAGTTGTGTCTTCCTCCTTGATTTTTGCCCTTTTTTTACAACACCTCTCAGGTTATTTTTGGCCTCTTTTGGTGCTTTGCACTGCACCTGGCTTCTGCCCAGACCACTTTCTTGTAGTCACCAAATTTCCCAATTTTCCCTTTTTTGGGGGTTTTTTGCAATTGCATTTCTTTTGATCATGTCTCCTTTCCAGAGTGTTTGTAAGCCTTTCTTTGCAGGGTCGCAAGATTTGGTTTCCCTTCCCGAAAGGAAATGAAATTTCCTTTCGGGAAGGGAAACCAAATCTTGCGATTTTAATGGCGATCAATTGGACAAGCTTTGGGGCAAGTCCCTGCACTTGTTGGGCTGTCATGCCTTTTCATGGCTTTGGCTCTGGCTGAGATTATTTTTTTTTTTTTTTTTTTTTTTTGAATGCATCCGTGCCATGTCCCTCATATCTTCCCCACCAAGTTGTGTCTGCCTCCTTGGATTTTGTTTTGCTTTTACAACACCTGTCAGCATCCTTTTGGCCTCTTTTGGTGCTTTGCACTGCACCTGGCTTCTGCCCAGACCACTTTCTTGTAGTCACCAAATTTTCCATTTTCCTTTTTTTTTTTTTTCAATTTTGTTTCCTTTGATCATATCTCCATTCCAGAGTGTGTGTAAGCCCTTCTTATTTGTTTTGGCCTTCAGAAAGGAGCAATTCTGGCAAGGCTTGGTGTATGTTGTGCGTGTCCCTGCAGTTGTTTGCATGCCATGCCTTTTCATGGCTTTGACTTTAGCTGAGATTTTTTTTTTTCTTTTCTTTTTTTTGAATGCATCCGTGCCATGTCCCTCATATCTTCCCAACCAAGTTGTTTGCACCTCCTGGGATTTTGTTTTGCTTTTACAACACCTGTCAGCATCCTTTTGGCCTCTTTTGGTGCTTTGCACTGCACCTGGCTTCTGCCCAGACCACTTTCTTGTAGTCACCAAATTTTCCATTTTCCTTTTTTTTTTTTTTCAATTTTGTTTCCTTTGATCATATCTCCATTCCAGAGTGTGTGTAAGCCCTTCTTATTTGTTTTGGCCTTCAGAAAGGAGCAATTCTGGCAAGGCTTGGTGTATGTTGTGCGTGTCCCTGCAGTTGTTTGCATGCCATGCCTTTTCATGGCTTTGACTTTAGCTGAGATTTTTTTTTTTCTTTTCTTTTTTTTGAATGCATCCGTGCCATGTCCCTCATATCTTCCCAACCAAGTTGTTTGCACCTCCTGGGATTTTGTTTTGCTTTTACAACACCTGTCAGCATCCTTTTGGCCTCTTTTGGTGCTTTGCACTGCACCTGGCTTCTGCCCAGACCACTTTCTTGTAGTCACCAAATTTCCCAATTTTCCCTTTTTTGGGGGTTTTTTGCAATTGCATTTCTTTTGATCATGTCTCCTTTCCAGAGTGTTTGTAAGCCTTTCTTTGCAGGGTCGCAAGATTTGGTTTCCCTTCCCGAAAGGAAATGAAATCTTGCGATTTTAATGGGGATCAATTGGACAAGCTTTGGGGCAAGTCCCTGCATTTGTTGGGCTGTCATGCCTTTTCATGGCTTTGGCTCTGGCTGAGATTTTTTTTTTTTTTTTTTTTTTTAATGCATCCGTGCCATGTCCCTCATATCTTCCCCACCAAGTTGTGTCTGCCTCCTTAGTTTTTGTTTTGCTTTTACAACACCTGTCAGCATCCTTTTGGCCTCTTTTGGTGCTTTGCACTGCACCTGGCTTCTGGCCAGACCACTTTCTTGTAGTCACCAAATTTTCCATTTTTCTTTTTTTTTTTTTCCAATTTTGTTTCCTTTGATCATATCTCCATTCCAGAATGTGTGTAAGCCCTTCTTATTTGTTTTGGCCTTCAGCGGGGATCAATTCTGGCAAGGCTTGGTGTATGTTGTGCGTGTCCTTGCAGTTGTTTGCATGCCATGCCTTTTCATGGCTTTGACTTTGGCTGAGATTTTTTTTTTTCTTTTTTTTTTTTTGAATGCATCCGTGCCATGTCCCTCATATCTTCCCAACCAGGTTTTTTGCACGTCCTGGGAGTTTGTTTTGCTTTTACAACACCTGTCAGCATCTTTTTGGCTTCTTTTGGTGCTTTGCACTGCACCTGGCTTCTGCCCAGACCACTTTCTTGTAGTCACCAAATTTTCCATTTTTCTTTTTTTTTTTTTTCAATTTTGTTTCCTTTGATCATATCTCCATTCCAGAGTGTGTGTAAGCCCTTCTTATTTGTTTTGGCCTTCAGCAGGGATCAGCTCTGGCAAGGCTTGGTGTATGTTGTGCGTGTCCCTGCAGTTGTTTGCATGCCATGCCTTTTCATGGCTTTGACTTTGGCTGAGATTTTTTTTTTTTCTTTTTTTAAGTATCCATGCAATGTTGCTCATATCTTCCCCACCAAGTTGTGTCTGCCTCCTTGATTTTTGCCCTTTTTTTACAACACCTCTCAGGTTATTTTTGGCCTCTTTTGGTGCTTTGCACTGCACCTGGCTTCTGCCCAGACCACTTTCTTGTAGTCACCAAATTTCCCAATTTTCCCTTTTTTGGGGGTTTTTTGCAATTGCATTTCTTTTGATCATGTCTCCTTTCCAGAGTGTTTGTAAGCCTTTCTTTGCAGGGTCGCAAGATTTGGTTTCCCTTCCCGAAAGGAAATGAAATTTCCTTTCGGGAAGGGAAACCAAATCTTGCGATTTTAATGGGGATCAATTGGACAAGCTTTGGGGCAAGTCCCTGCATTTGTTGGGCTGTCATGCCTTTTCATGGCTTTGGCTCTGGCTGAGATTTTTTTTTTTTTTTTTTTTTTTTAATGCATCCGTGCCATGTCCCTCATATCTTCCCCACCAAGTTGTGTCTGCCTCCTTGGATTTTGTTTTGCTTTTACAACACCTGTCAGCATCCTTTTGGCCTCTTTTGGTGCTTTGCACTGCACCTGGCTTCTGCCCAGACCACTTTCTTGTAGTCACCAAATTTTCCATTTTTCTTTTTTTTTTTTTTCAATTTTGTTTCCTTTGATCATATCTCCATTCCAGAGTGTGTGTAAGCCGCTCTTATTTGTTTTGGCCTTCAGCAGGGAGCAATTCTGGCAAGGCTTGGTGTATGTTGTGCGTGTCCCTGCAGTTGTTTGCATGCCATGCCTTTTCATGGCTTTGACTTTGGCTGAGATTTTTTTTTTTCTTTTTTTATTTTTGAATGCATCCGTGCCATGTCCCTCATATCTTCCCAACCAGGTTTTTTGCACATCCTGGGAGTTTGTTTTGCTTTTACAACACCTGTCAGCATCTTTTTGGCCTCTTTTGGTGCTTTGCACTGCACCTGGCTTCTGCCCAGACCACTTTCTTGTAGTCACCAAATTTTCCATTTTCCTTTTTTTTTTTTTTCAATTTTGTTTCCTTTGATCATATCTCCATTCCAGAGTGTGTGTAAGCCCTTCTTATTTGTTTTGGCCTTCCGCGGGGATCAATTCTGGCAAGGCTTGGTGTATGTTGTGCGTGTCCCTGCAGTTGTTTGCATGCCATGCCTTTTCATGGCTTTGACTTTGGCTGAGATTTTTATTTTTTTTTTTTTTTTTTTTTTAATGCATCCGTGCCATGTCTCTCATATCTTCCCAACCAAGTTGTTTGCACCTCCTGGGATTTTGTTTTGCTTTTACAACACCTGTCAGCATCCTTTTGGCCTCTTTTGGTGCTTTGCACTGCACCTGGCTTCTGCCCAGACCACTTTCTTGTAGTCACCAAATTTCCCAATTTTCCCTTTTTTGGGGGTTTTTTGCAATTGCATTTCTTTTGATCATGTCTCCTTTCCAGAGTGTTTGTAAGCCTTTCTTTGCAGGGTCGCAAGATTTGGTTTCCCTTCCCGAAAGGAAATGAAATTTCCTTTCGGGAAGGGAAACCAAATCTTGCGATTTTATGGCGATCAATTGGACAAGCTTTGGGGCAAGTCCCTGCACTTGTTTGGCTGTCATGCCTTTTCATGGCTTTGGCTCTGGCTGAGATTTTTTTTTTTTTTTTTTTTTTTTTTAATGCATCCGTGCCATGTCCCTCATATCTTCCCCACCAAGTTGTGTCTGCCTCCTTGGTTTTTGTTTTGCTTTTACAACACCTGTCAGCATCCTTTTGGCCTCTTTTGGTGCTTTGCACTGCACCTGGCTTCTGCCCAGACCACTTTCTTGTAGTCACCAAATTTCCCAATTTTCCCTTTTTTGGGGGTTTTTTGCAATTGCATTTCTTTTGATCATGTCTCCTTTCCAGAGTGTTTGTAAGCCTTTCTTTGCAGGGTCGCAAGATTTGGTTTCCCTTCCCGAAAGGAAATGAAATTTCCTTTCGGGAAGGGAAACCAAATCTTGCGATTTTAATGGCGATCAATTGGACAAGCTTTGGGGCAAGTCCCTGCACTTGTTGGGCTGTCATGCCTTTTCATGGCTTTGGCTCTGGCTGAGATTTTTTTATTTTTTTTTTTTTTTTTTAATGCATCCGTGCCATGTCCCTCATATCTTCCCCACCAAGTTGTGTCTGCCTCCTTGGATTTTGTTTTGCTTTTACAACACCTGTCAGCATCCTTTTGGCCTCTTTTGGTGCTTTGCACTGCACCTGGCTTCTGCCCAGACCACTTTCTTGTTGTCACCAAATTTTCCATTTTTCTTTTTTTTTTTTTTCAATTTTGTTTCCTTTGATCATATCTCCATTCCAGAGTGTGTGTAAGCCCTTCTTATTTGTTTTGGCCTTCAGCGGGGATCAATTCTGGCAAGGCTTGGTGTATGTTGTGCGTGTCCCTGCAGTTGTTTGCATGCCATGCCTTTTCATGGCTTTGACTTTGGCTGAGATTTTTTTTTTTCTTTTCTTTTTTTTGAATGCATCCGTGCCATGTCCCTCATATCTTCCCAACCAAGTTGTTTGCACCTCCTGGGATTTTGTTTTGCTTTTACAACACCTGTCAGCATCCTTTTGGCCTCTTTTGGTGCTTTGCACTGCACCTGGCTTCTGCCCAGACCACTTTCTTGTAGTCACCAAATTTCCCAATTTTCCCTTTTTTGGGGGTTTTTTGCAATTGCATTTCTTTTGATCATGTCTCCTTTCCAGAGTGTTTGTAAGCCTTTCTTTGCAGGGTCGCAAGATTTGCTTTCCCTTCCCGAAAGGAAATGAAATTTCCTTTCGGGAAGGGAAAGCAAATCTTGCGATTTTAATGGCGATCAATTGGACAAGCTTTGGGGCAAGTCCCTGCATTTGTTGGGCTGTCATGCCTTTTCATGGCTTTGGCTCTGGCTGAGTTTTTTTTTTTTTTTTTTTTTTTTTTTTTAATGCATCCGTGCCATGTCCCTCATATCTTCCCCACCAAGTTGTGTCTGCCTCCTTGGTTTTTGTTTTGCTTTTACAACACCTGTCAGCATCCTTTTGGCCTCTTTTGGTGCTTTGCACTGCACCTGGCTTCTGCCCAGACCACTTTCTTGTAGTCACCAAATTTTCCATTTTTCTTTTTTTTTTTTTTCAATTTTGTTTCCTTTGATCATATCTCCATTCCAGAGTGTGTGTAAGCCCTTCTTATTTGTTTTGGCCTTCCGCAGGGAGCAATTCTGGCAAGGCTTGGTGTATGTTGTGCGTGTCCCTGCAGTTGTTTGCATGCCATGCCTTTTCATGGCTTTGACTTTGGCTGAGATTTTTTTTTTTTTTTTTTTTTTTTTTTAATGCATCCGTGCCATGTCTCTCATATCTTCCCCACCAAGTTGTGTCTGCCTCCTTGGATTTTGTTTTGCTTTTACAACACCTGTCAGCATCCTTTTGGCCTCTTTTGGTGCTTTGCACTGCACCTGGCTTCTGCCCAGACCACTTTCTTGTAGTCACCAAATTTCCCAATTTTCCCTTTTTTGGGGGTTTTTTGCAATTGCATTTCTTTTGATCATGTCTCCTTTCCAGAGTGTTTGTAAGCCTTTCTTTGCAGGGTCGCAAGATTTGGTTTCCCTTCCCGAAAGGAAATGAAATTTCCTTTCGGGAAGGGAAACCAAATCTTGCGATTTTATGGCGATCAATTGGACAAGCTTTGGGGCAAGTCCCTGCACTTGTTTGGCTGTCATGCCTTTTCATGGCTTTGACTTTGGCTGAGATTTTTTTTTTTTTTTTTTTTTTTTTTAATGCATCCGTGCCATGTCCCTCATATCTTCCCCACCAAGTTGTGTCTGCCTCCTTGGATTTTGTTTTGCTTTTACAACACCTGTCAGCATCCTTTTGGCCTCTTTTGGTGCTTTGCACTGCACCTGGCTTCTGCCCAGACCACTTTCTTGTTGTCACCAAATTTTCCATTTTTCTTTTTTTTTTTTTTCAATTTTGTTTCCTTTGATCATATCTCCATTCCAGAGTGTGTGTAAGCCCTTCTTATTTGTTTTGGCCTTCCGCAGGGATCAATTCTGGCAAGGCTTGGTGTATGTTGTGCGTGTCCCTGCAGTTGTTTGCATGCCATGCCTTTTCATGGCTTTGACTTTGGCTGAGATTTTTTTTTTTTCTTTTTTTAAGTATCCATGCAATGTTGCTCATATCTTCCCCACCAAGTTGTGTCTGCCTCCTTGATTTTTGCCCTTTTTTTACAACACCTGTCAGGTTATTTTTGGCCTCTTTTGGTGCTTTGCACTGCACCTGGCTTCTGCCCAGACCACTTTCTTGTAGTCACCAAATTTCCCAATTTTCCCTTTTTTGGGGGTTTTTTGCAATTGCATTTCTTTTGATCATGTCTCCTTTCCAGAGTGTTTGTAAGCCTTTCTTTGCAGGGTCGCAAGATTTGGTTTTCCTTCCCGAAAGGAAATGAAATTTCCTTTCGGGAAGGGAAACCAAATCTTGCGATTTTAATGGGGATCAATTGGACAAGCTTTGGGGCAAGTCCCTGCACTTGTTGGGCTGTCATGCCTTTTCATGGCTTTGGCTCTGGCTGAGATTTTTTTTTTTTTTTTTTTTTTTTTAATGCATCCGTGCCATGTCCCTCATATCTTCCCCACCAAGTTGTGTCTGCCTCCTTGGATTTTGTTTTGCTTTTACAACACCTGTCAGCATCCTTTTGGCCTCTTTTGGTGCTTTGCACTGCACCTGGCTTCTGCCCAGACCACTTTCTTGTTGTCACCAAATTTTCCATTTTTCTTTTTTTTTTTTTTCAATTTTGTTTCCTTTGATCATATCTCCATTCCAGAGTGTGTGTAAGCCGCTCTTATTTGTTTTGGCCTTCAGCAGGGAGCAATTCTGGCAAGGCTTGCTGTATGTTGTGCGTGTCCCTGCAGTTGTTTGCATGCCATGCCTTTTCATGGCTTTGACTTTGGCTGAGATTTTTTTTTTTCTTTTCTTTTTTTTGAATGCATCCTTGCCATGTCCCTCATATCTTCCCAACCAAGTTGTTTGCACCTCCTGGGATTTTGTTTTGCTTTTACAACACCTGTCAGCATCCTTTTGGCCTCTTTTGGTGCTTTGCACAGCACCTGGCTTCTGCCCAGACCACTTTCTTGTAGTCACCAAATTTCCCAATTTTCCCTTTTTTGGGGGTTTTTTGCAATTGCATTTCTTTTGATCATGTCTCCTTTCCAGAGTGTTTGTAAGCCTTTCTTTGCAGGGTCGCAAGATTTGGTTTCCCTTCCCGAAAGGAAATGAAATTTCCTTTCGGGAAGGGAAACCAAATCTTGCGATTTTAATGGCGATCAATTGGACAAGCTTTGGGGCAAGTCCCTGCACTTGTTGGGCTGTCATGCCTTTTCATGGCTTTGGCTCTGGCTGAGATTTTTTTTTTTTTTTTTTTTTTTTTAATGCATCCGTGCCATGTCCCTCATATCTTCCCCACCAAGTTGTGTCTGCCTCCTTGGATTTTGTTTTGCTTTTACAACACCTGTCAGCATCCTTTTGGCCTCTTTTGGTGCTTTGCACTGCACCTGGCTTCTGCCCAGACCACTTTCTTGTTGTCACCAAATTTTCCATTTTTCTTTTTTTTTTTTTTCAATTTTGTTTCCTTTGATCATATCTCCATTCCAGAGTGTGTGTAAGCCCTTCTTATTTGTTTTGGCCTTCAGCAGGGATCAGTTCTGGCAAGGCTTGGTGTATGTTGTGCGTGTCCCTGCAGTTGTTTGCATGCCATGCCTTTTCATGGCTTTGACTTTGGCTGAGATTTTTTTTTTTTCTTTTTTTAAGTATCCATGCAATGTTGCTCATATCTTCCCCACCAAGTTGTGTCTGCCTCCTTGATTTTTGCCCTTTTTTTACAACACCTGTCAGGTTATTTTTGGCCTCTTTTGGTGCTTTGCACTGCACCTGGCTTCTGCCCAGACCACTTTCTTGTAGTCACCAAATTTCCCAATTTTCCCTTTTTTGGGGGTTTTTTGCAATTGCATTTCTTTTGATCATGTCTCCTTTCCAGAGTGTTTGTAAGCCTTTCTTTGCAGGGTCGCAAGATTTGGTTTTCCTTCCCGAAAGGAAATGAAATTTCCTTTCGGGAAGGGAAACCAAATCTTGCGATTTTAATGGGGATCAATTGGACAAGCTTTGGGGCAAGTCCCTGCACTTGTTGGGCTGTCATGCCTTTTCATGGCTTTGGCTCTGGCTGAGATTTTTTTATTTTTTTTTTTTTTTTTTAATGCATCCGTGCCATGTCCCTCATATCTTCCCCACCAAGTTGTGTCTGCCTCCTTGGATTTTGTTTTGCTTTTACAACACCTGTCAGCATCCTTTTGGCCTCTTTTGGTGCTTTGCACTGCACCTGGCTTCTGCCCAGACCACTTTCTTGTTGTCACCAAATTTTCCATTTTTCTTTTTTTTTTTTTTCAATTTTGTTTCCTTTGATCATATCTCCATTCCAGAGTGTGTGTAAGCCCTTCTTATTTGTTTTGGCCTTCAGCGGGGATCAATTCTGGCAAGGCTTGGTGTATGTTGTGCGTGTCCCTGCAGTTGTTTGCATGCCATGCCTTTTCATGGCTTTGACTTTGGCTGAGATTTTTTTTTTTCTTTTTTTATTTTTGAATGCATCCGTGCCATGTCCCTCATATCTTCCCAACCAGGTTTTTTGCACATCCTGGGAGTTTGTTTTGCTTTTACAACACCTGTCAGCATCTTTTTGGCCTCTTTTGGTGCTTTGCACTGCACCTGGCTTCTGCCCAGACCACTTTCTTGTAGTCACCAAATTTTCCATTTTTCTTTTTTTTTTTTTCCAATTTTGTTTCCTTTGATCATATCTCCATTCCAGAGTGTGTGTAAGCCCTTCTTATTTGTTTTGGCCTTCAGCGGGGATCAATTCTGGCAAGGCTTGGTGTATGTTGTGCGTGTCCCTGCAGTTGTTTGCATGCCATGCCTTTTCATGGCTTTGACTTTGGCTGAGATTTTTTTTTTTCTTTTCTTTTTTTTGAATGCATCCGTGCCATGTCCCTCATATCTTCCCAACCAAGTTGTTTGCACCTCCTGGGATTTTGTTTTGCTTTTACAACACCTGTCAGCATCCTTTTGGCCTCTTTTGGTGCTTTGCACTGCACCTGGCTTCTGCCCAGACCACTTTCTTGTAGTCACCAAATTTCCCAATTTTCCCTTTTTTGGGGGTTTTTTGCAATTGCATTTCTTTTGATCATGTCTCCTTTCCAGAGTGTTTGTAAGCCTTTCTTTGCAGGGTCGCAAGATTTGCTTTCCCTTCCCGAAAGGAAATGAAATTTCCTTTCGGGAAGGGAAAGCAAATCTTGCGATTTTAATGGCGATCAATTGGACAAGCTTTGGGGCAAGTCCCTGCACTTGTTGGGCTGTCATGCCTTTTCATGGCTTTGGCTCTGGCTGAGTTTTTCTTTTTTTTTTTTTTTTTTTTTTTTAATGCATCCGTGCCATGTCCCTCATATCTTCCCCACCAAGTTGTGTCTGCCTCCTTGGTTTTTGTTTTGCTTTTACAACACCTGTCAGCATCCTTTTGGCCTCTTTTGGTGCTTTGCACTGCACCTGGCTTCTGCCCAGACCACTTTCTTGTAGTCACCAAATTTTCCATTTTTCTTTTTTTTTTTTTTCAATTTTGTTTCCTTTGATCATATCTCCATTCCAGAGTGTGTGTAAGCCCTTCTTATTTGTTTTGGCCTTCAGCGGGGATCAATTCTGGCAAGGCTTGGTGTATGTTGTGCGTGTCCCTGCAGTTGTTTGCATGCCATGCCTTTTCATGGCTTTGACTTTGGCTGAGATTTTTTTTTTTTTTTTTTTTTTTTTTTTAATGCATCCGTGCCATGTCTCTCATATCTTCCCCACCAAGTTGTGTCTGCCTCCTTGGATTTTGTTTTGCTTTTACAACACCTGTCAGCATCCTTTTGGCCTCTTTTGGTGCTTTGCACTGCACCTGGCTTCTGCCCAGACCACTTTCTTGTAGTCACCAAATTTCCCAATTTTCCCTTTTTTGGGGGTTTTTTGCAATTGCATTTCTTTTGATCATGTCTCCTTTCCAGAGTGTTTGTAAGCCTTTCTTTGCAGGGTCGCAAGATTTGGTTTCCCTTCCCGAAAGGAAATGAAATTTCCTTTCGGGAAGGGAAACCAAATCTTGCGATTTTATGGCGATCAATTGGACAAGCTTTGGGGCAAGTCCCTGCACTTGTTGGGCTGTCATGCCTTTTCATGGCTTTGACTTTGGCTGAGATTTTTTTTTTTTTTTTTTTTTTTTTTAATGCATCCGTGCCATGTCCCTCATATCTTCCCCACCAAGTTGTGTCTGCCTCCTTGGATTTTGTTTTGCTTTTACAACACCTGTCAGCATCCTTTTGGCCTCTTTTGGTGCTTTGCACTGCACCTGGCTTCTGCCCAGACCACTTTCTTGTTGTCACCAAATTTTCCATTTTTCTTTTTTTTTTTTTTCAATTTTGTTTCCTTTGATCATATCTCCATTCCAGAGTGTGTGTAAGCCCTTCTTATTTGTTTTGGCCTTCAGCAGGGATCAGTTCTGGCAAGGCTTGGTGTATGTTGTGCGTGTCCCTGCAGTTGTTTGCATGCCATGCCTTTTCATGGCTTTGACTTTGGCTGAGATTTTTTTTTTTTCTTTTTTTAAGTATCCATGCAATGTTGCTCATATCTTCCCCACCAAGTTGTGTCTGCCTCCTTGATTTTTGCCCTTTTTTTACAACACCTGTCAGGTTATTTTTGGCCTCTTTTGGTGCTTTGCACTGCACCTGGCTTCTGCCCAGACCACTTTCTTGTAGTCACCAAATTTCCCAATTTTCCCTTTTTTGGGGGTTTTTTGCAATTGCATTTCTTTTGATCATGTCTCCTTTCCAGAGTGTTTGTAAGCCTTTCTTTGCAGGGTCGCAAGATTTGGTTTTCCTTCCCGAAAGGAAATGAAATTTCCTTTCGGGAAGGGAAACCAAATCTTGCGATTTTAATGGGGATCAATTGGACAAGCTTTGGGGCAAGTCCCTGCACTTGTTGGGCTGACATGCCTTTTCATGGCTTTGGCTCTGGCTGAGATTTTTTTTTTTTTTTTTTTTTTTTTAATGCATCCGTGCCATGTCCCTCATATCTTCCCCACCAAGTTGTGTCTGCCTCCTTGGATTTTGTTTTGCTTTTACAACACCTGTCAGCATCCTTTTGGCCTCTTTTGGTGCTTTGCACTGCACCTGGCTTCTGCCCAGACCACTTTCTTGTTGTCACCAAATTTTCCATTTTTCTTTTTTTTTTTTTTCAATTTTGTTTCCTTTGATCATATCTCCATTCCAGAGTGTGTGTAAGCCCTTCTTATTTGTTTTGGCCTTCCGCAGGGATCAATTCTGGCAAGGCTTGGTGTATGTTGTGCGTGTCCTTGCAGTTGTTTGCATGCCATGCCTTTTCATGGCTTTGACTTTGGCTGAGATTTTTTTTTTTTTTTTTTTTTTTTTAATGCATCCGTGCCATGTCCCTCATATCTTCCCCACCAAGTTGTGTCTGCCTCCTTGGATTTTGTTTTGCTTTTACAACACCTGTCAGCATCCTTTTGGCCTCTTTTGGTGCTTTGCACTGCACCTGGCTTCTGCCCAGACCACTTTCTTGTTGTCACCAAATTTTCCATTTTTCTTTTTTTTTTTTTTCAATTTTGTTTCCTTTGATCATATCTCCATTCCAGAGTGTGTGTAAGCCCTTCTTATTTGTTTTGGCCTTCAGCAGGGATCAGTTCTGGCAAGGCTTGGTGTATGTTGTGCGTGTCCCTGCAGTTGTTTGCATGCCATGCCTTTTCATGGCTTTGACTTTGGCTGAGATTTTTTTTTTTTCTTTTTTTAAGTATCCATGCAATGTTGCTCATATCTTCCCCACCAAGTTGTGTCTGCCTCCTTGATTTTTGCCCTTTTTTTACAACACCTGTCAGGTTATTTTTGGCCTCTTTTGGTGCTTTGCACTGCACCTGGCTTCTGCCCAGACCACTTTCTTGTAGTCACCAAATTTCCCAATTTTCCCTTTTTTGGGGGTTTTTTGCAATTGCATTTCTTTTGATCTTGTCTCCTTTCCAGAGTGTTTGTAAGCCTTTCTTTGCAGGGTCGCAAGATTTGGTTTTCCTTCCCGAAAGGAAATGAAATTTCCTTTCGGGAAGGGAAACCAAATCTTGCGATTTTATGGCGATCAATTGGACAAGCTTTGGGGCAAGTCCCTGCACTTGTTGGGCTGTCATGCCTTTTCATGGCTTTGGCTCTGGCTGAGATTTTTTTTTTTTTTTTTTTTTTTTTGAATGCATCCGTGCCATGTCCCTCATATCTTCCCCACCAAGTTGTGTCTGCCTCCTTGGATTTTGTTTTGCTTTTACAACACCTGTCAGCATCCTTTTGGCCTCTTTTGGTGCTTTGCACTGCACCTGGCTTCTGCCCAGACCACTTTCTTGTTGTCACCAAATTTTCCATTTTTCTTTTTTTTTTTTTTCAATTTTGTTTCCTTTGATCATATCTCCATTCCAGAGTGTGTGTAAGCCCTTCTTATTTGTTTTGGCCTTCAGCGGGGATCAATTCTGGCAAGGCTTGGTGTATGTTGTTCGTGTCCCTGCAGTTGTTTGCATGCCATGCCTTTTCATGGCTTTGACTTTGGCTGAGATTTTTTTTTTTCTTTTTTTATTTTTGAATGCATCCGTGCCATGTCCCTCATATCTTCCCAACCAGGTTTTTTGCACATCCTGGGAGTTTGTTTTGCTTTTACAACACCTGTCAGCATCTTTTTGGCCTCTTTGGTGCTTTGCACTGCAGCTGGCTTCTGCCCAGACCACTTTCTTGTAGTCACCAAATTTTCCATTTTCCTTTTTTTTTTTTTTCAATTTTGTTTCCTTTGATCATATCTCCATTCCAGAGTGTGTGTAAGCCCTTCTTATTTGTTTTGGCCTTCAGCAGGGATCAGTTCTGGCAAGGCTTGGTGTATGTTGTGCGTGTCCCTGCAGTTGTTTGCATGCCATGCCTTTTCATGGCTTTGACTTTGGCTGAGATTTTTTTTTTTCTTTTCTTTTTTTTGAATGCATCCGTGCCATGTCCCTCATATCTTCCCAACCAAGTTGTTTGCACCTCCTGGGATTTTGTTTTGCTTTTACAACACCTGTCAGCATCCTTTTGGCCTCTTTTGGTGCTTTGCACTGCACCTGGCTTCTGCCCAGACCACTTTCTTGTAGTCACCAAATTTCCCAATTTTCCCTTTTTTGGGGGTTTTTTGCAATTGCATTTCTTTTGATCATGTCTCCTTTCCAGAGTGTTTGTAAGCCTTTCTTTGCAGGGTCGCAAGATTTGCTTTCCCTTCCCGAAAGGAAATGAAATTTCCTTTCGGGAAGGGAAACCAAATCTTGCGATTTTAATGGCGATCAATTGGACAAGCTTTGGGGCAAGTCCCTGCATTTGTTGGGCTGTCATGCCTTTTCATGGCTTTGGCTCTGGCTGAGTTTTTTTTTTTTTTTTTTTTTTTTTTTTTTAATGAACCGTGCCATGTCCCTCATATCTTCCCCACCAAGTTGTGTCTGCCTCCTTGGTTTTTGTTTTGCTTTTACAACACCTGTCAGCATCCTTTTGGCCTCTTTTGGTGCTTTGCACTGCACCTGGCTTCTGCCCAGACCACTTTCTTGTAGTCACCAAATTTTCCATTTTTCTTTTTTTTTTTTTTCAATTTTGTTTCCTTTGATCATATCTCCATTCCAGAGTGTGTGTAAGCCCTTCTTATTTGTTTTGGCCTTCCGCAGGGAGCAATTCTGGCAAGGCTTGGTGTATGTTGTGCGTGTCCCTGCAGTTGTTTGCATGCCATGCCTTTTCATGGCTTTGACTTTGGCTGAGATTTTTTTTTTTTTTTTTTTTTTTTTAATGCATCCGTGCCATGTCTCTCATATCTTCCCCACCAAGTTGTGTCTGCCGCCTTGGATTTTGTTTTGCTTTTACAACACCTGTCAGCATCCTTTTGGCCTCTTTTGGTGCTTTGCACTGCACCTGGCTTCTGCCCAGACCACTTTCTTGTAGTCACCAAATTTCCCAATTTTCCCTTTTTTGGGGGTTTTTTGCAATTGCATTTCTTTTGATCATGTCTCCTTTCCAGAGTGTTTGTAAGCCTTTCTTTGCAGGGTCGCAAGATTTGGTTTCCCTTCCCGAAAGGAAATGAAATTTCCTTTCGGGAAGGGAAACCAAATCTTGCGATTTTATGGCGATCAATTGGACAAGCTTTGGGGCAAGTCCCTGCACTTGTTTGGCTGTCATGCCTTTTCATGGCTTTGGCTCTGGCTGAGATTTTTTTTTTTTTTTTTTTTTTTGAATGCATCCGTGCCATGTCCCTCATATCTTCCCCACCAAGTTGTGTCTGCCTCCTTGGATTTTGTTTTGCTTTTACAACACCTGTCAGCATCCTTTTGGCCTCTTTTGGTGCTTTGCACTGCACCTGGCTTCTGCCCAGACCACTTTCTTGTAGTCACCAAATTTTCCATTTTTCTTTTTTTTTTTTTCCAATTTTGTTTCCTTTGATCATATCTCCATTCCAGAGTGTGTGTAAGCCGCTCTTATTTGTTTTGGCCTTCAGCAGGGAGCAATTCTGGCAAGGCTTGCTGTATGTTGTGCGTGTCCCTGCAGTTGTTTGCATGCCATGCCTTTTCATGGCTTTGACTTTGGCTGAGATTTTTTTTTTTCTTTTCTTTTTTTTGAATGCATCCTTGCCATGTCCCTCATATCTTCCCAACCAAGTTGTTTGCACCTCCTGGGATTTTGTTTTGCTTTTACAACACCTGTCAGCATCCTTTTGGCCTCTTTTGGTGCTTTGCACTGCACCTGGCTTCTGCCCAGACCACTTTCTTGTAGTCACCAAATTTCCCAATTTTCCCTTTTTTGGGGGTTTTTTGCAATTGCATTTCTTTTGATCATGTCTCCTTTCCAGAGTGTTTGTAAGCCTTTCTTTGCAGGGTCGCAAGATTTGGTTTCCCTTCCCGAAAGGAAATGAAATTTCCTTTCGGGAAGGGAAACCAAATCTTGCGATTTTAATGGGGATCAATTGGACAAGCTTTGGGGCAAGTCCCTGCACTTGTTGGGCTGTCATGCCTTTTCATGGCTTTGGCTCTGGCTGAGATTTTTTTTTTTTTTTTTTTTTTTTTTTAATGCATCCTTGCCATGTCCCTCATATCTTCCCCACCAAGTTGTGTCTGCCTCCTTGGATTTTGTTTTGCTTTTACAACACCTGTCAGCATCCTTTTGGCCTCTTTTGGTGCTTTGCACTGCACCTGGCTTCTGCCCAGACCACTTTCTTGTTGTCACCAAATTTTCCATTTTTCTTTTTTTTTTTTTTCAATTTTGTTTCCTTTGATCATATCTCCATTCCAGAGTGTGTGTAAGCCCTTCTTATTTGTTTTGGCCTTCCGCAGGGATCAATTCTGGCAAGGCTTGGTGTATGTTGTGCGTGTCCTTGCAGTTGTTTGCATGCCATGCCTTTTCATGGCTTTGACTTTGGCTGAGATTTTTTTTTTTTTTTTTTTTTTTTTTAATGCATCCGTGCCATGTCCCTCATATCTTCCCCACCAAGTTGTGTCTGCCTCCTTGGATTTTGTTTTGCTTTTACAACACCTGTCAGCATCCTTTTGGCCTCTTTTGGTGCTTTGCACTGCACCTGGCTTCTGCCCAGACCACTTTCTTGTTGTCACCAAATTTTCCATTTTTCTTTTTTTTTTTTTTCAATTTTGTTTCCTTTGATCATATCTCCATTCCAGAGTGTGTGTAAGCCCTTCTTATTTGTTTTGGCCTTCAGCAGGGATCAGTTCTGGCAAGGCTTGGTGTATGTTGTGCGTGTCCCTGCAGTTGTTTGCATGCCATGCCTTTTCATGGCTTTGACTTTGGCTGAGATTTTTTTTTTTCTTTTCTTTTTTTTGAATGCATCCGTGCCATGTCCCTCATATCTTCCCAACCAAGTTGTTTGCACCTCCTGGGATTTTGTTTTGCTTTTACAACACCTGTCAGCATCCTTTTGGCCTCTTTTGGTGCTTTGCACTGCACCTGGCTTCTGCCCAGACCACTTTCTTGTAGTCACCAAATTTCCCAATTTTCCCTTTTTTGGGGGTTTTTTGCAATTGCATTTCTTTTGATCATGTCTCCTTTCCAGAGTGTTTGTAAGCCTTTCTTTGCAGGGTCGCAAGATTTGGTTTCCCTTCCCGAAAGGAAATGAAATTTCCTTTCGGGAAGGGAAACCAAATCTTGCGATTTTAATGGCGATCAATTGGACAAGCTTTGGGGCAAGTCCCTGCACTTGTTGGGCTGTCATGCCTTTTCATGGCTTTGGCTCTGGCTGAGATTTTTTTTTTTTTTTTTTTTTTTAATGCATCCGTGCCATGTCCCTCATATCTTCCCCACCAAGTTGTGTCTGCCTCCTTGGATTTTGCTTTGCTTTTACAACACCTGTCAGCATCCTTTTGGCCTCTTTTGGTGCTTTGCACTGCACCTGGCTTCTGCCCAGACCAATTTCTTGTAGTCACCAAGTTTTCCATTTTTCTTTTTTTTTTTTTCCAATTTTGTTTCCTTTGATCATATCTCCATTCCAGAATGTGTGTAAGCCGCTCTTATTTGTTTTGGCCTTCAGCAGGGATCAATTCTGGCAAGGCTTGGTGTATGTTGTGCGTGTCCCTGCAGTTGTTTGCATGCCATGCCTTTTCATGGCTTTGACTTTGGCTGAGATTTTTTTTTTTCTTTTCTTTTTTTTGAATGCATCTTTGCCATGTCCCTCATATCTTCCCAACCAAGTTGTTTGCACCTCCTGGGATTTTGTTTTGCTTTTACAACACCTGTCAGCATCCTTTTGGCCTCTTTTGGTGCTTTGCACTGCACCTGGCTTCTGCCCAGACCACTTTCTTGTAGTCACCAAATTTCCCAATTTTCCCTTTTTTGGGGGTTTTTTGCAATTGCATTTCTTTTGATCATGTCTCCTTTCCAGAGTGTTTGTAAGCCTTTCTTTGCAGGGTCGCAAGATTTGGTTTCCCTTCCCGAAAGTAAATGAAATTTCCTTTCGGGAAGGGAAACCAAATCTTGCGATTTTAATGGCGATCAATTGGACAAGCTTTTAGGCAAGTCCCTGCGCTTGTTGGGCTGTCATGCCTTTTCATGGCTTTGGCTCTGGCTGAGATTTTTTTTTTTTTTTTTTTTTTTTAATGCATCCGTGCCATGTCCCTCATATCTTCCCCACCAAGTTGTGTCTGCCTCCTTGGATTTTGTTTTGCTTTTACAACACCTGTCAGCATTCTTTTGGCCTCTTTTGGTGCTTTGCACTGCACCTGGCTTCTGCCCAGACCACTTTCTTGTTGTCACCAAATTTTCCATTTTTCTTTTTTTTTTTTTTCAATTTTGTTTCCTTTGATCATATCTCCATTCCAGAGTGTGTGTAAGCCCTTCTTATTTGTTTTGGCCTTCAGCGGGGATCAATTCTGGCAAGGCTTGGTGTATGTTGTGCGTGTCCTTGCAGTTGTTTGCATGCCATGCCTTTTCATGGCTTTGACTTTGGCTGAGATTTTTTTTTTTCTTTTTTTTTTTTTGAATGCATCCGTGCCATGTCCCTCATATCTTCCCAACCAGGTTTTTTGCACGTCCTGGGAGTTTGTTTTGCTTTTACAACACCTGTCAGCATCTTTTTGGCCTCTTTTGGTGCTTTGCACTGCACCTGGCTTCTGCCCAGACCACTTTCTTGTAGTCACCAAATTTTCCATTTTTCTTTTTTTTTTTTTTCAATTTTGTTTCCTTTGATCATATCTCCATTCCAGAGTGTGTGTAAGCCCTTCTTATTTGTTTTGGCCTTCAGCAGGGATCAGCTCTGGCAAGGCTTGGTGTATGTTGTGCGTGTCCCTGCAGTTGTTTGCATGCCATGCCTTTTCATGGCTTTGACTTTGGCTGAGATTTTTTTTTTTTTCTTTTTTTAAGTATCCATGCAATGTTGCTCATATCTTCCCCACCAAGTTGTGTCTGCCTCCTTGATTTTTGCCCTTTTTTTACAACACCTCTCAGGTTATTTTTGGCCTCTTTTGGTGCTTTGCACTGCACCTGGCTTCTGCCCAGACCACTTTCTTGTAGTCACCAAATTTCCCAATTTTCCCTTTTTTGGGGGTTTTTTGCAATTGCATTGCTTTTGATCATGTCTCCTTTATAGAGTGTTTGTAAGCCTTTCTTTGCAGGGTCGCAAGATTTGGTTTCCCTTCCCGAAAGGAAATGAAATTTCCTTTCGGGAAGGGAAACCAAATCTTGCGATTTTATGGCGATCAATTGGACAAGCTTTGGGGCAAGTCCCTGCACTTGTTGGGCTGTCATGCCTTTTCATGGCTTTGGCTCTGGCTGAGATTTTTTTTTTTTTTTTTTTTTTTTGAATGCATCCGTGCCATGTCCCTCATATCTTCCCCACCAAGTTGTGTCTGCCTCCTTGGATTTTGTTTTGCTTTTACAACACCTGTCAGCATCCTTTTGGCCTCTTTTGGTGCTTTGCACTGCACCTGGCTTCTGCCCAGACCACTTTCTTGTAGTCACCAAATTTTCCATTTTCCTTTTTTTTTTTTTTCAATTTTGTTTCCTTTGATCATATCTCCATTCCAGAGTGTGTGTAAGCCCTTCTTATTTGTTTTGGCCTTCAGCGGGGATCAATTCTGGCAAGGCTTGGTGTATGTTGTGCGTGTCCCTGCAGTTGTTTGCATGCCATGCCTTTTCATGGCTTTGACTTTGGCTGAGATTTTTTTTTTTCTTTTCTTTTTTTTGAATGCATCCGTGCCATGTCCCTCATATCTTCCCAACCAAGTTGTTTGCACCTCCTGGGATTTTGTTTTGCTTTTACAACACCTGTCAGCATCCTTTTGGCCTCTTTTGGTGCTTTGCACTGCACCTGGCTTCTGCCCAGACCACTTTCTTGTAGTCACCAAATTTCCCAATTTTCCCTTTTTTGGGGGTTTTTTGCAATTGCATTTCTTTTGATCATGTCTCCTTTCCAGAGTGTTTGTAAGCCTTTCTTTGCAGGGTCGCAAGATTTGCTTTCCCTTCCCGAAAGGAAATGAAATTTCCTTTCGGGAAGGGAAACCAAATCTTGCGATTTTAATGGCGATCAATTGGACAAGCTTTGGGGCAAGTCCCTGCATTTGTTGGGCTGTCATGCCTTTTCATGGCTTTGGCTCTGGCTGAGTTTTTTTTTTTTTTTTTTTTTTTTTTTTTTTAATGCATCCGTGCCATGTCCCTCATATCTTCCCCACCAAGTTGTGTCTGCCTCCTTGGATTTTGTTTTGCTTTTACAACACCTGTCAGCATCCTTTTGGCCTCTTTTGGTGCTTTGCACTGCACCTGGCTTCTGCCCAGACCACTTTCTTGTAGTCACCAAATTTTCCATTTTTCTTTTTTTTTTTTTTCAATTTTGTTTCCTTTGATCATATCTCCATTCCAGAGTGTGTGTAAGCCCTTCTTATTTGTTTTGGCCTTCCGCAGGGATCAATTCTGGCAAGGCTTGGTGTATGTTGTGCGTGTCCCTGCAGTTGTTTGCATGCCATGCCTTTTCATGGCTTTGACTTTGGCTGAGATTTTTTTTTTTTTTTTTTTTTTTTTAATGCATCCGTGCCATGTCTCTCATATCTTCCCCACCAAGTTGTGTCTGCCTCCTTGGATTTTGTTTTGCTTTTACAACACCTGTCAGCATCCTTTTGGCCTCTTTTGGTGCTTTGCACTGCACCTGGCTTCTGCCCAGACCACTTTCTTGTTGTCACCAAATTTTCCATTTTTCTTTTTTTTTTTTTTCAATTTTGTTTCCTTTGATCATATCTCCATTCCAGAGTGTGTGTAAGCCCTTCTTATTTGTTTTGGCCTTCAGCAGGGATCAGCTCTGGCAAGGCTTGGTGTATGTTGTGCGTGTCCCTGCAGTTGTTTGCATGCCATGCCTTTTCATGGCTTTGACTTTAGCTGAGATTTTTTTTTTTCTTTTCTTTTTTTTGAATGCATCCGTGCCATGTCCCTCATATCTTCCCAACCAAGTTGTTTGCACCTCCTGGGATTTTGTTTTGCTTTTACAACACCTGTCAGCATCCTTTTGGCCTCTTTTGGTGCTTTGCACTGCACCTGGCTTCTGCCCAGACCACTTTCTTGTAGTCACCAAATTTCCCAATTTTCCCTTTTTTGGGGGTTTTTTGCAATTGCATTTCTTTTGATCATGTCTCCTTTCCAGAGTGTTTGTAAGCCTTTCTTTGCAGGGTCGCAAGATTTGGTTTCCCTTCCCGAAAGGAAATGAAATTTCCTTTCGGGAAGGGAAACCAAATCTTGCGATTTTAATGGCGATCAATTGGACAAGCTTTGGGGCAAGTCCCTGCACTTGTTGGGCTGTCATGCCTTTTCATGGCTTTGGCTCTGGCTGAGATTTTTTTTTTTTTTTTTTTTTTTAATGCATCCGTGCCATGTCCCTCATATCTTCCCCACCAAGTTGTGTCTGCCTCCTTGGATTTTGCTTTGCTTTTACAACACCTGTCAGCATCCTTTTGGCCTCTTTTGGTGCTTTGCACTGCACCTGGCTTCTGCCCAGACCAATTTCTTGTAGTCACCAAGTTTTCCATTTTTCTTTTTTTTTTTTTCCAATTTTGTTTTCTTTGATCATATCTCCATTCCAGAATGTGTGTAAGCCGCTCTTATTTGTTTTGGCCTTCAGCAGGGATCAATTCTGGCAAGGCTTGGTGTATGTTGTGCGTGTCCCTGCAGTTGTTTGCATGCCATGCCTTTTCATGGCTTTGACTTTGGCTGAGATTTTTTTTTTTCTTTTCTTTTTTTTGAATGCATCCTTGCCATGTCCCTCATATCTTCCCAACCAAGTTGTTTGCACCTCCTGGGATTTTGTTTTGCTTTTACAACACCTGTCAGCATCCTTTTGGCCTCTTTTGGTGCTTTGCACTGCACCTGGCTTCTGCCCAGACCACTTTCTTGTAGTCACCAAATTTCCCAATTTTCCCTTTTTTGGGGGTTTTTTGCAATTGCATTTCTTTTGATCATGTCTCCTTTCCAGAGTGTTTGTAAGCCTTTCTTTGCAGGGTCGCAAGATTTGGTTTCCCTTCCCGAAAGGAAATGAAATTTCCTTTCGGGAAGGGAAACCAAATCTTGCGATTTTAATGGGGATCAATTGGACAAGCTTTTAGGCAAGTCCCTGCGTTTGTTGGGCTGTCATGCCTTTTCATGGCTTTGGCTCTGGCTGAGATTTTTTTTTTTTTTTTTTTTTTTTTTAATGCATCCGTGCCATGTCCCTCATATCTTCCCCACCAAGTTGTGTCTGCCTCCTTGGATTTTGTTTTGCTTTTACAACACCTGTCAGCATTCTTTTGGCCTCTTTTGGTGCTTTGCACTGCACCTGGCTTCTGCCCAGACCACTTTCTTGTTGTCACCAAATTTTCCATTTTTCTTTTTTTTTTTTTTCAATTTTGTTTCCTTTGATCATATCTCCATTCCAGAGTGTGTGTAAGCCCTTCTTATTTGTTTTGGCCTTCAGCGGGGATCAATTCTGGCAAGGCTTGGTGTATGTTGTGCGTGTCCTTGCAGTTGTTTGCATGCCATGCCTTTTCATGGCTTTGACTTTGGCTGAGATTTTTTTTTTTCTTTTTTTTTTTTTGAATGCATCCGTGCCATGTCCCTCATATCTTCCCAACCAGGTTTTTTGCACGTCCTGGGAGTTTGTTTTGCTTTTACAACACCTTTCAGGTTATTTTTGGCCTCTTTTGGTGCTTTGCACTGCACCTGGCTTCTGCCCAGACCACTTTCTTGTTGTCACCAAATTTTCCATTTTTCTTTTTTTTTTTTTTCAATTTTGTTTCCTTTGATCATATCTCCATTCCAGAGTGTGTGTAAGCCCTTCTTATTTGTTTTGGCCTTCAGCAGGGATCAGCTCTGGCAAGGCTTGGTGTATGTTGTGCGTGTCCCTGCAGTTGTTTGCATGCCATGCCTTTTCATGGCTTTGACTTTGCCTGAGATTTTTTTTTTTCTTTTTTTAAGTATCCATGCAATGTTGCTCATATCTTCCCCACCAAGTTGTGTCTGCCTCCTTGATTTTTGCCCTTTTTTTACAACACCTGTCAGGTTATTTTTGGCCTCTTTTGGTGCTTTGCACTGCACCTGGCTTCTGCCCAGACCACTTTCTTGTAGTCACCAAATTTCCCAATTTTCCCTTTTTTGGGGGTTTTTTGCAATTGCATTTCTTTTGATCATGTCTCCTTTCCAGAGTGTTTGTAAGCCTTTCTTTGCAGGGTCGCAAGATTTGGTTTCCCTTCCCGAAAGGAAATGAAATTTCCTTTCGGGAAGGGAAACCAAATCTTGCGATTTTATGGCGATCAATTGGACAAGCTTTGGGGCAAGTCCCTGCACTTGTTGGGCTGTCATGCCTTTTCATGGCTTTGGCTCTGGCTGAGATTTTTTTTTTTTTTTTTTTTTTTTGAATGCATCCGTGCCATGTCCCTCATATCTTCCCCACCAAGTTGTGTCTGCCTCCTTGGATTTTGTTTTGCTTTTACAACACCTGTCAGCATCCTTTTGGCCTCTTTTGGTGCTTTGCACTGCACCTGGCTTCTGCCCAGACCACTTTCTTGTAGTCACCAAATTTTCCATTTTCCTTTTTTTTTTTTTTCAATTTTGTTTCCTTTGATCATATCTCCATTCCAGAGTGTGTGTAAGCCCTTCTTATTTGTTTTGGCCTTCAGCGGGGATCAATTCTGGCAAGGCTTGGTGTATGTTGTGCGTGTCCCTGCAGTTGTTTGCATGCCATGCCTTTTCATGGCTTTGACTTTGGCTGAGATTTTTTTTTTTCTTTTCTTTTTTTTGAATGCATCCGTGCCATGTCCCTCATATCTTCCCAACCAAGTTGTTTGCACCTCCTGGGATTTTGTTTTGCTTTTACAACACCTGTCAGCATCCTTTTGGCCTCTTTTGGTGCTTTGCACTGCACCTGGCTTCTGCCCAGACCACTTTCTTGTAGTCACCAAATTTTCCATTTTCCTTTTTTTTTTTTTTCAATTTTGTTTCCTTTGATCATATCTCCATTCCAGAGTGTGTGTAAGCCCTTCTTATTTGTTTTGGCCTTCCGCAGGGAGCAATTCTGGCAAGGCTTGGTGTATGTTGTGCGTGTCCCTGCAGTTGTTTGCATGCCATGCCTTTTCATGGCTTTGACTTTGGCTGAGATTTTTTTTTTTTTTTTTTTTTTTTTAATGCATCCGTGCCATGTCTCTCATATCTTCCCCACCAAGTTGTGTCTGCCTCCTTGGATTTTGTTTTGCTTGTACAACACCTGTCAGCATCCTTTTGGCCTCTTTTGGTGCTTTGCACTGCACCTGGCTTCTGCCCAGACCACTTTCTTGTAGTCACCAAATTTCCCAATTTTCCCTTTTTTGGGGGTTTTTTGCAATTGCATTTCTTTTGATCATGTCTCCTTTCCAGAGTGTTTGTAAGCCTTTCTTTGCAGGGTCGCAAGATTTGGTTTCCCTTCCCGAAAGGAAATGAAATTTCCTTTCGGGAAGGGAAACCAAATCTTGCGATTTTATGGCGATCAATTGGACAAGCTTTGGGGCAAGTCCCTGCACTTGTTTGGCTGTCATGCCTTTTCATGGCTTTGGCTCTGGCTGAGATTTTTTTTTTTTTTTTTTTTTTTGAATGCATCCGTGCCATGTCCCTCATATCTTCCCCACCAAGTTGTGTCTGCCTCCTTGGATTTTGTTTTGCTTTTACAACACCTGTCTGCATCCTTTTGGCCTCTTTTGGTGCTTTGCACTGCACCTGGCTTCTGCCCAGACCACTTTCTTGTAGTCACCAAATTTTCCATTTTTCTTTTTTTTTTTTTCCAATTTTGTTTCCTTTGATCATATCTCCATTCCAGAGTGTGTGTAAGCCGCTCTTATTTGTTTTGGCCTTCAGCAGGGAGCAATTCTGGGAAGGCTTGCTGTATGTTGTGCGTGTCCCTGCAGTTGTTTGCATGCCATGCCTTTTCATGGCTTTGACTTTGGCTGAGATTTTTTTTTTTCTTTTCTTTTTTTTGAATGCATCCTTGCCATGTCCCTCATATCTTCCCAACCAAGTTGTTTGCACCTCCTGGGATTTTGTTTTGCTTTTACAACACCTGTCAGCATCCTTTTGGCCTCTTTTGGTGCTTTGCACTGCACCTGGCTTCTGCCCAGACCACTTTCTTGTAGTCACCAAATTTCCCAATTTTCCCTTTTTTGGGGGTTTTTTGCAATTGCATTTCTTTTGATCATGTCTCCTTTCCAGAGTGTTTGTAAGCCTTTCTTTGCAGGGTCGCAAGATTTGGTTTCCCTTCCCGAAAGGAAATGAAATTTCCTTTCGGGAAGGGAAACCAAATCTTGCGATTTTAATGGGGATCAATTGGACAAGCTTTGGGGCAAGTCCCTGCACTTGTTGGGCTGTCATGCCTTTTCATGGCTTTGGCTCTGGCTGAGATTTTTTTTTTTTTTTTTTTTTTTTTTAATGCATCCGTGCCATGTCCCTCATATCTTCCCCACCAAGTTGTGTCTGCCTCCTTGGATTTTGTTTTGCTTTTACAACACCTGTCAGCATCCTTTTGGCCTCTTTTGGTGCTTTGCACTGCACCTGGCTTCTGCCCAGACCACTTTCTTGTTGTCACCAAATTTTCCATTTTTCTTTTTTTTTTTTTTCAATTTTGTTTCCTTTGATCATATCTCCATTCCAGAGTGTGTGTAAGCCCTTCTTATTTGTTTTGGCCTTCAGCAGGGATCAATTCTGGCAAGGCTTGGTGTATGTTGTGCGTGTCCTTGCAGTTGTTTGCATGCCATGCCTTTTCATGGCTTTGACTTTGGCTGAGATTTTTTTTTTTTTTTTTTTTTTTTTAATGCATCCGTGCCATGTCCCTCATATCTTCCCCACCAAGTTGTGTCTGCCTCCTTGGATTTTGTTTTGCTTTTACAACACCTGTCAGCATCCTTTTGGCCTCTTTTGGTGCTTTGCACTGCACCTGGCTTCTGCCCAGACCACTTTCTTGTAGTCACCAAATTTTCCATTTTTCTTTTATTTTTTTTCCAATTTTGTTTCCTTTGATCATATCTCCATTCCAGAGTGTGTGTAAGCCCTTCTTATTTGTTTTGGCCTTCAGCAGGGATCAGTTCTGGCAAGGCTTGGTGTATGTTGTGCGTGTCCCTGCAGTTGTTTGCATGCCATGCCTTTTCATGGCTTTGACTTTGGCTGAGATTTTTTTTTTTTTTTTTTTTTTTTTAATGCATCCGTGCCATGTCTCTCATATCTTCCCCACCAAGTTGTGTCTGCCTCCTTGGATTTTGTTTTGCTTGTACAACACCTGTCAGCATCCTTTTGGCCTCTTTTGGTGCTTTGCACTGCACCTGGCTTCTGCCCAGACCACTTTCTTGTAGTCACCAAATTTCCCAATTTTCCCTTTTTTGGGGGTTTTTTGCAATTGCATTTCTTTTGATCATGTCTCCTTTCCAGAGTGTTTGTAAGCCTTTCTTTGCAGGGTCGCAAGATTTGGTTTCCCTTCCCGAAAGGAAATGAAATTTCCTTTCGGGAAGGGAAACCAAATCTTGCGATTTTATGGCGATCAATTGGACAAGCTTTGGGGCAAGTCCCTGCACTTGTTTGGCTGTCATGCCTTTTCATGGCTTTGGCTCTGGCTGAGATTTTTTTTTTTTTTTTTTTTTTTGAATGCATCCGTGCCATGTCCCTCATATCTTCCCCACCAAGTTGTGTCTGCCTCCTTGGATTTTGTTTTGCTTTTACAACACCTGTCTGCATCCTTTTGGCCTCTTTTGGTGCTTTGCACTGCACCTGGCTTCTGCCCAGACCACTTTCTTGTAGTCACCAAATTTTCCATTTTTCTTTTTTTTTTTTTCCAATTTTGTTTCCTTTGATCATATCTCCATTCCAGAGTGTGTGTAAGCCGCTCTTATTTGTTTTGGCCTTCAGCAGGGAGCAATTCTGGGAAGGCTTGCTGTATGTTGTGCGTGTCCCTGCAGTTGTTTGCATGCCATGCCTTTTCATGGCTTTGACTTTGGCTGAGATTTTTTTTTTTCTTTTCTTTTTTTTGAATGCATCCTTGCCATGTCCCTCATATCTTCCCAACCAAGTTGTTTGCACCTCCTGGGATTTTGTTTTGCTTTTACAACACCTGTCAGCATCCTTTTGGCCTCTTTTGGTGCTTTGCACTGCACCTGGCTTCTGCCCAGACCACTTTCTTGTAGTCACCAAATTTCCCAATTTTCCCTTTTTTGGGGGTTTTTTGCAATTGCATTTCTTTTGATCATGTCTCCTTTCCAGAGTGTTTGTAAGCCTTTCTTTGCAGGGTCGCAAGATTTGGTTTCCCTTCCCGAAAGGAAATGAAATTTCCTTTCGGGAAGGGAAACCAAATCTTGCGATTTTAATGGGGATCAATTGGACAAGCTTTGGGGCAAGTCCCTGCACTTGTTGGGCTGTCATGCCTTTTCATGGCTTTGGCTCTGGCTGAGATTTTTTTTTTTTTTTTTTTTTTTTTTAATGCATCCGTGCCATGTCCCTCATATCTTCCCCACCAAGTTGTGTCTGCCTCCTTGGATTTTGTTTTGCTTTTACAACACCTGTCAGCATCCTTTTGGCCTCTTTTGGTGCTTTGCACTGCACCTGGCTTCTGCCCAGACCACTTTCTTGTTGTCACCAAATTTTCCATTTTTCTTTTTTTTTTTTTTCAATTTTGTTTCCTTTGATCATATCTCCATTCCAGAGTGTGTGTAAGCCCTTCTTATTTGTTTTGGCCTTCAGCAGGGATCAATTCTGGCAAGGCTTGGTGTATGTTGTGCGTGTCCTTGCAGTTGTTTGCATGCCATGCCTTTTCATGGCTTTGACTTTGGCTGAGATTTTTTTTTTTTTTTTTTTTTTTTTAATGCATCCGTGCCATGTCCCTCATATCTTCCCCACCAAGTTGTGTCTGCCTCCTTGGATTTTGTTTTGCTTTTACAACACCTGTCAGCATCCTTTTGGCCTCTTTTGGTGCTTTGCACTGCACCTGGCTTCTGCCCAGACCACTTTCTTGTAGTCACCAAATTTTCCATTTTTCTTTTATTTTTTTTCCAATTTTGTTTCCTTTGATCATATCTCCATTCCAGAGTGTGTGTAAGCCCTTCTTATTTGTTTTGGCCTTCAGCAGGGATCAGTTCTGGCAAGGCTTGGTGTATGTTGTGCGTGTCCCTGCAGTTGTTTGCATGCCATGCCTTTTCATGGCTTTGACTTTGGCTGAGATTTTTTTTTTTTCTTTTTTTAAGTATCCATGCAATGTTGCTCATATCTTCCCCACCAAGTTGTGTCTGCCTCCTTGATTTTTGCCCTTTTTTTACAACACCTGTCAGGTTATTTTTGGCCTCTTTTGGTGCTTTGCACTGCACCTGGCTTCTGCCCAGACCACTTTCTTGTAGTCACCAAATTTCCCAATTTTCCCTTTTTTGGGGGTTTTTTGCAATTGCATTTCTTTTGATCATGTCTCCTTTCCAGAGTGTTTGTAAGCCTTTCTTTGCAGGGTCGCAAGATTTGCTTTCCCTTCCCGAAAGGAAATGAAATTTCCTTTCGGGAAGGGAAACCAAATCTTGCGATTTTATGGCGATCAATTGGACAAGCTTTGGGGCAAGTCCCTGCACTTGTTTGGCTGTCATGCCTTTTCATGGCTTTGGCTCTGGCTGAGATTTTTTTTTTTTTTTTTTTTTTTGAATGCATCCGTGCCATGTCCCTCATATCTTCCCCACCAAGTTGTGTCTGCCTCCTTGGATTTTGTTTTGCTTTTACAACACCTGTCTGCATCCTTTTGGCCTCTTTTGGTGCTTTGCACTGCACCTGGCTTCTGCCCAGACCACTTTCTTGTAGTCACCAAATTTTCCATTTTTCTTTTTTTTTTTTTCCAATTTTGTTTCCTTTGATCATATCTCCATTCCAGAGTGTGTGTAAGCCGCTCTTATTTGTTTTGGCCTTCAGCAGGGAGCAATTCTGGGAAGGCTTGCTGTATGTTGTGCGTGTCCCTGCAGTTGTTTGCATGCCATGCCTTTTCATGGCTTTGACTTTGGCTGAGATTTTTTTTTTTCTTTTCTTTTTTTTGAATGCATCCTTGCCATGTCCCTCATATCTTCCCAACCAAGTTGTTTGCACCTCCTGGGATTTTGTTTTGCTTTTACAACACCTGTCAGCATCCTTTTGGCCTCTTTTGGTGCTTTGCACTGCACCTGGCTTCTGCCCAGACCACTTTCTTGTAGTCACCAAATTTCCCAATTTTCCCTTTTTTGGGGGTTTTTTGCAATTGCATTTCTTTTGATCATGTCTCCTTTCCAGAGTGTTTGTAAGCCTTTCTTTGCAGGGTCGCAAGATTTGGTTTCCCTTCCCGAAAGGAAATTTCATTTCCTTTCGGGAAGGGAAACCAAATCTTGCGATTTTAATGGGGATCAATTGGACAAGCTTTGGGGCAAGTCCCTGCACTTGTTGGGCTGTCATGCCTTTTCATGGCTTTGGCTCTGGCTGAGATTTTTTTTTTTTTTTTTTTTTTTTTTAATGCATCCGTGCCATGTCCCTCATATCTTCCCCACCAAGTTGTGTCTGCCTCCTTGGATTTTGTTTTGCTTTTACAACACCTGTCAGCATCCTTTTGGCCTCTTTTGGTGCTTTGCACTGCACCTGGCTTCTGCCCAGACCACTTTCTTGTAGTCACCAAATTTTCCATTTTTCTTTTTTTTTTTTTTCAATTTTGTTTCCTTTGATCATATCTCCATTCCAGAGTGTGTGTAAGCCCTTCTTATTTGTTTTGGCCTTCCGCAGGGAGCAATTCTGGCAAGGCTTGGTGTATGTTGTGCGTGTCCCTGCAGTTGTTTGCATGCCATGCCTTTTCATGGCTTTGACTTTGGCTGAGATTTTTTTTTTTTTTTTTTTTTTTTTTTAATGCATCCGTGCCATGTCTCTCATATCTTCCCCACCAAGTTGTGTCTGCCTCCTTGGATTTTGTTTTGCTTTTACAACACCTGTCAGCATCCTTTTGGCCTCTTTTGGTGCTTTGCACTGCACCTGGCTTCTGCCCAGACCACTTTCTTGTAGTCACCAAATTTCCCAATTTTCCCTTTTTTGGGGGTTTTTTGCAATTGCATTTCTTTTGATCATGTCTCCTTTCCAGAGTGTTTGTAAGCCTTTCTTTGCAGGGTCGCAAGATTTGGTTTCCCTTCCCGAAAGGAAATGAAATTTCCTTTCGGGAAGGGAAACCAAATCTTGCGATTTTATGGCGATCAATTGGACAAGCTTTGGGGCAAGTCCCTGCACTTGTTGGGCTGTCATGCCTTTTCATGGCTTTGGCTCTGGCTGAGATTTTTTTTTTTTTTTTTTTTTTTTTTAATGCATCCGTGCCATGTCCCTCATATCTTCCCCACCAAGTTGTGTCTGCCTCCTTGGATTTTGTTTTGCTTTTACAACACCTGTCAGCATCCTTTTGGCCTCTTTTGGTGCTTTGCACTGCACCTGGCTTCTGCCCAGACCACTTTCTTGTTGTCACCAAATTTTCCATTTTTCTTTTTTTTTTTTTTCAATTTTGTTTCCTTTGATCATATCTCCATTCCAGAGTGTGTGTAAGCCCTTCTTATTTGTTTTGGCCTTCCGCAGGGAGCAATTCTGGCAAGGCTTGGTGTATGTTGTGCGTGTCCTTGCAGTTGTTTGCATGCCATGCCTTTTCATGGCTTTGACTTTGGCTGAGATTTTTTTTTTTTTTTTTTTTTTTTTTGAATGCATCCGTGCCATGTCCCTCATATCTTCCCCACCAAGTTGTGTCTATCTCCTTGGATTTTGTTTTGCTTTTACAACACCTGTCAGCATCCTTTTGGCCTCTTTTGGTGCTTTGCACTGCACCTGGCTTCTGCCCAGACCACTTTCTTGTTGTCACCAAATTTTCCATTTTTCTTTTTTTTTTTTTTCAATTTTGTTTCCTTTGATCATATCTCCATTCCAGAGTGTGTGTAAGCCCTTCTTATTTGTTTTGGCCTTCAGCAGGGATCAGTTCTGGCAAGGCTTGGTGTATGTTGTGCGTGTCCTTGCAGTTGTTTGCATGCCATGCCTTTTCATGGCTTTGACTTTGGCCTAGATTTTTTTTTTTTCTTTTTTTAAGTATCCATGCAATGTTGCTCATATCTTCCCCACCAAGTTGTGTCTGCCTCCTTGATTTTTGCCCTTTTTTTACAACACCTGTCAGGTTATTTTTGGCCTCTTTTGGTGCTTTGCACTGCACCTGGCTTCTGCCCAGACCACTTTCTTGTAGTCACCAAATTTCCCAATTTTCCCTTTTTTGGGGGTTTTTTGCAATTGCATTTCTTTTGATCATGTCTCCTTTCCAGAGTGTTTGTAAGCCTTTCTTTGCAGGGTCGCAAGATTTGGTTTCCCTTCCCGAAAGGAAATGAAATTTCCTTTCGGGAAGGGAAACCAAATCTTGCGATTTTAATGGGGATCAATTGGACAAGCTTTGGGGCAAGTCCCTGCACTTGTTGGGCTGTCATGCCTTTTCATGGCTTTGGCTCTGGCTGAGATTTTTTTTTTTTTTTTTTTTTTTTTTAATGCATCCGTGCCATGTCCCTCATATCTTCCCCACCAAGTTGTGTCTGCCTCCTTGGATTTTGTTTTGCTTTTACAACACCTGTCAGCA
The DNA here is from genome assembly GCF_027477595.1 of Haemorhous mexicanus. NCBI lineage: Eukaryota > Metazoa > Chordata > Aves > Passeriformes > Fringillidae > Haemorhous > Haemorhous mexicanus. The sequence goes on along the minus strand of NC_082343.1, from coordinate 82,872,067 downwards.
TCCTTTTGGCCTCTTTTGGTGCTTTGCACTGCACCTGGCTTCTGCCCAGACCACTTTCTTGTAGTCACCAAATTTTCCATTTTCCTTTTTTTTTTTTTTTCAATTTTGTTTCCTTTGATCATATCTCCATTCCAGAGTGTGTGTAAGCCCTTCTTATTTGTTTTGGCCTTCAGCGGGGATCAATTCTGGCAAGGCTTGGTGTATGTTGTGCGTGTCCCTGCAGTTGTTTGCATGCCATGCCTTTTCATGGCTTTGACTTTGGTTGAGATTTTTTTTTTTCTTTTCTTTTTTTTGAATGCATCTGTGCCATGTCCCTCATATCTTCCCAACCAAGTTGTTTGCACCTCCTGGGATTTTGTTTTGCTTTTACAACACCTGTCAGCATCCTTTTGGCCTCTTTTGGTGCTTTGCACTGCACCTGGCTTCTGCCCAGACCACTTTCTTGTAGTCACCAAATTTCCCAATTTTCCCTTTTTTGGGGGTTTTTTGCAATTGCATTTCTTTTGATCATGTCTCCTTTCCAGAGTGTTTGTAAGCCTTTCTTTGCAGGGTCGCAAGATTTGCTTTCCCTTCCCGAAAGGAAATGAAATTTCCTTTCGGGAAGGGAAAGCAAATCTTGCGATTTTAATGGCGATCAATTGGACAAGCTTTGGGGCAAGTCCCTTCATTTGTTGGGCTGTCATGCCTTTTCATGGCTTTGGCTCTGGCTGAGTTTTTTTTTTTTTTTTTTTTTTTTTTTTTAATGCATCCGTGCCATGTCCCTCATATCTTCCCCACCAAGTTGTGTCTGCCTCCTTGGATTTTGTTTTGCTTTTACAACACCTGTCAGCATCCTTTTGGCCTCTTTTGGTGCTTTGCACTGCACCTGGCTTCTGCCCAGACCACTTTCTTGTAGTCACCAAATTTTCCATTTTCCTTTTTTTTTTTTTTCAATTTTGTTTCCTTTGATCATATCTCCATTCCAGAGTGTGTGTAAGCCCTTCTTATTTGTTTTGGCCTTCAGCGGGGATCAATTCTGGCAAGGCTTGGTGTATGTTGTGCGTGTCCCTGCAGTTGTTTGCATGCCATGCCTTTTCATGGCTTTGACTTTGGCTGAGATTTTTTTTTTTCTTTTCTTTTTTTTGAATGCATCTGTGCCATGTCCCTCATATCTTCCCAACCAAGTTGTTTGCACCTCCTGGGATTTTGTTTTGCTTTTACAACACCTGTCAGCATCCTTTTGGCCTCTTTTGGTGCTTTGCACTGCACCTGGCTTCTGCCCAGACCACTTTCTTGTAGTCACCAAATTTTCCATTTTCCTTTTTTTTTTTTTTCAATTTTGTTTCCTTTGATCATATCTCCATTCCAGAGTGTGTGTAAGCCCTTCTTATTTGTTTTGGCCTTCCGCAGGGAGCAATTCTGGCAAGGCTTGGTGTATGTTGTGCGTGTCCCTGCAGTTGTTTGCATGCCATGCCTTTTCATGGCTTTGGCTCTGGCTGAGATTTTTTTTTTTTTTTTTTTTTTTTTAATGCATCCGTGCCATGTCTCTCATATCTTCCCCACCAAGTTGTGTCTGCCTCCTTGGATTTTGTTTTGCTTGTACAACACCTGTCAGCATCCTTTTGGCCTCTTTTGGTGCTTTGCACTGCACCTGGCTTCTGCCCAGACCACTTTCTTGTAGTCACCAAATTTCCCAATTTTCCCTTTTTTGGGGGTTTTTTGCAATTGCATTTCTTTTGATCATGTCTCCTTTCCAGAGTGTTTGTAAGCCTTTCTTTGCAGGGTCGCAAGATTTGGTTTCCCTTCCCGAAAGGAAATGAAATTTCCTTTCGGGAAGGGAAACCAAATCTTGCGATTTTATGGCGATCAATTGGACAAGCTTTGGGGCAAGTCCCTGCACTTGTTTGGCTGTCATGCCTTTTCATGGCTTTGGCTCTGGCTGAGATTTTTTTTTTTTTTTTTTTTTTTGAATGCATCCGTGCCATGTCCCTCATATCTTCCCCACCAAGTTGTGTCTGCCTCCTTGGATTTTGTTTTGCTTTTACAACACCTGTCTGCATCCTTTTGGCCTCTTTTGGTGCTTTGCACTGCACCTGGCTTCTGCCCAGACCACTTTCTTGTAGTCACCAAATTTTCCATTTTTCTTTTTTTTTTTTTCCAATTTTGTTTCCTTTGATCATATCTCCATTCCAGAGTGTGTGTAAGCCGCTCTTATTTGTTTTGGCCTTCAGCAGGGAGCAATTCTGGGAAGGCTTGCTGTATGTTGTGCGTGTCCCTGCAGTTGTTTGCATGCCATGCCTTTTCATGGCTTTGACTTTGGCTGAGATTTTTTTTTTTTTTTTCTTTTTTTTGAATGCATCCTTGCCATGTCCCTCATATCTTCCCAACCAAGTTGTTTGCTCCTCCTGGGATTTTGTTTTGCTTTTACAACACCTGTCAGCATCCTTTTGGCCTCTTTTGGTGCTTTGCACTGCACCTGGCTTCTGCCCAGACCACTCTCTTGTAGTCACCAAATTTCCCAATTTTCCCTTTTTTGGGGGTTTTTTGCAATTGCATTTCTTTTGATCATGTCTCCTTTCCAGAGTGTTTGTAAGCCTTTCTTTGCAGGGTCGCAAGATTTGGTTTCCCTTCCCGAAAGGAAATTTCATTTCCTTTCGGGAAGGGAAACCAAATCTTGCGATTTTAATGGGGATCAATTGGACAAGCTTTGGGGCAAGTCCCTGCACTTGTTGGGCTGTCATGCCTTTTCATGGCTTTGGCTCTGGCTGAGATTTTTTTTTTTTTTTTTTTTTTTTTTAATGCATCCGTGCCATGTCCCTCATATCTTCCCCACCAAGTTGTGTCTGCCTCCTTGGATTTTGTTTTGCTTTTACAACACCTGTCAGCATCCTTTTGGCCTCTTTTGGTGCTTTGCACTGCACCTGGCTTCTGCCCAGACCACTTTCTTGTTGTCACCAAATTTTCCATTTTTCTTTTTTTTTTTTTTCAATTTTGTTTCCTTTGATCATATCTCCATTCCAGAGTGTGTGTAAGCCCTTCTTATTTGTTTTGGCCTTCAGCAGGGATCAATTCTGGCAAGGCTTGGTGTATGTTGTGCGTGTCCTTGCAGTTGTTTGCATGCCATGCCTTTTCATGGCTTTGACTTTGGCTGAGATTTTTTTTTTTTTTTTTTTTTTTTTTAATGCATCCGTGCCATGTCCCTCATATCTTCCCCACCAAGTTGTGTCTGCCTCCTTGGATTTTGTTTTGCTTTTACAACACCTGTCAGCATCCTTTTGGCCTCTTTTGGTGCTTTGCACTGCACCTGGCTTCTGCCCAGACCACTTTCTTGTAGTCACCAAATTTTCCATTTTCCTTTTATTTTTTTTCCAATTTTGTTTCCTTTGATCATATCTCCATTCCAGAGTGTGTGTAAGCCCTTCTTATTTGTTTTGGCCTTCAGCAGGGATCAGTTCTGGCAAGGCTTGGTGTATGTTGTGCGTGTCCCTGCAGTTGTTTGCATGCCATGCCTTTTCATGGCTTTGACTTTGGCTGAGATTTTTTTTTTTTCTTTTTTTAAGTATCCATGCAATGTTGCTCATATCTTCCCCACCAAGTTGTGTCTGCCTCCTTGATTTTTGCCCTTTTTTTACAACACCTGTCAGGTTATTTTTGGCCTCTTTTGGTGCTTTGCACTGCACCTGGCTTCTGCCCAGACCACTTTCTTGTAGTCACCAAATTTCCCAATTTTCCCTTTTTTGGGGGTTTTTTGCAATTGCATTTCTTTTGATCATGTCTCCTTTCCAGAGTGTTTGTAAGCCTTTCTTTGCAGGGTCGCAAGATTTGCTTTCCCTTCCCGAAAGGAAATGAAATTTCCTTTCGGGAAGGGAAAGCAAATCTTGCGATTTTAATGGGGATCAATTGGACAAGCTTTGGGGCAAGTCCCTGCATTTGTTGGGCTGTCATGCCTTTTCATGGCTTTGGCTCTGGCTGAGTTTTTTTTTTTTTTTTTTTTTTTTTTTTTTAATGCATCCGTGCCATGTCCCTCATATCTTCCCACCAAGTTGTGTCTGCCTCCTTGGATTTTGTTTTGCTTTTACAACACCTGTCAGCATCCTTTTGGCCTCTTTTGGTGCTTTGCACTGCACCTGGCTTCTGCCCAGACCACTTTCTTGTAGTCACCAAATTTTCCATTTTTCTTTTTTTTTTTTTTCAATTTTGTTTCCTTTGATCATATCTCCATTCCAGAGTGTGTGTAAGCCCTTCTTATTTGTTTTGGCCTTCCGCAGGGAGCAATTCTGGCAAGGCTTGGTGTATGTTGTGCGTGTCCCTGCAGTTGTTTGCATGCCATGCCTTTTCATGGCTTTGACTTTGGCTGAGATTTTTTTTTTTTTTTTTTTTTTTTTTTAATGCATCCGTGCCATGTCTCTCATATCTTCCCCACCAAGTTGTGTCTGCCTCCTTGGATTTTGTTTTGCTTTTACAACACCTGTCAGCATCCTTTTGGCCTCTTTTGGTGCTTTGCACTGCACCTGGCTTCTGCCCAGACCACTTTCTTGTAGTCACCAAATTTCCCAATTTTCCCTTTTTTGGGGGTTTTTTGCAATTGCATTTCTTTTGATCATGTCTCCTTTCCAGAGTGTTTGTAAGCCTTTCTTTGCAGGGTCGCAAGATTTGGTTTCCCTTCCCGAAAGGAAATGAAATTTCCTTTCGGGAAGGGAAACCAAATCTTGCGATTTTATGGCGATCAATTGGACAAGCTTTGGGGCAAGTCCCTGCACTTGTTGGGCTGTCATGCCTTTTCATGGCTTTGGCTCTGGCTGAGATTTTTTTTTTTTTTTTTTTTTTTTTTAATGCATCCGTGCCATGTCCCTCATATCTTCCCCACCAAGTTGTGTCTGCCTCCTTGGATTTTGTTTTGCTTTTACAACACCTGTCAGCATCCTTTTGGCCTCTTTTGGTGCTTTGCACTGCACCTGGCTTCTGCCCAGACCACTTTCTTGTTGTCACCAAATTTTCCATTTTTCTTTTTTTTTTTTTTCAATTTTGTTTCCTTTGATCATATCTCCATTCCAGAGTGTGTGTAAGCCCTTCTTATTTGTTTTGGCCTTCCGCAGGGAGCAATTCTGGCAAGGCTTGGTGTATGTTGTGCGTGTCCCTGCAGTTGTTTGCATGCCATGCCTTTTCATGGCTTTGACTTTGGCTGAGATTTTTTTTTTTTTTTTTTTTTTTTGAATGCATCCGTGCCATGTCCCTCATATCTTCCCCACCAAGTTGTGTCTATCTCCTTGGATTTTGTTTTGCTTTTACAACACCTGTCAGCATCCTTTTGGCCTCTTTTGGTGCTTTGCACTGCACCTGGCTTCTGCCCAGACCACTTTCTTGTTGTCACCAAATTTTCCATTTTTCTTTTTTTTTTTTTTCAATTTTGTTTCCTTTGATCATATCTCCATTCCAGAGTGTGTGTAAGCCCTTCTTATTTGTTTTGGCCTTCAGCAGGGATCAGTTCTGGCAAGGCTTGGTGTATGTTGTGCGTGTCCTTGCAGTTGTTTGCATGCCATGCCTTTTCATGGCTTTGACTTTGGCCTAGATTTTTTTTTTTTCTTTTTTTAAGTATCCATGCAATGTTGCTCATATCTTCCCCACCAAGTTGTGTCTGCCTCCTTGATTTTTGCCCTTTTTTTACAACACCTGTCAGGTTATTTTTGGCCTCTTTTGGTGCTTTGCACTGCACCTGGCTTCTGCCCAGACCACTTTCTTGTAGTCACCAAATTTCCCAATTTTCCCTTTTTTGGGGGTTTTTTGCAATTGCATTTCTTTTGATCATGTCTCCTTTCCAGAGTGTTTGTAAGCCTTTCTTTGCAGGGTCGCAAGATTTGGTTTCCCTTCCCGAAAGGAAATGAAATTTCCTTTCGGGAAGGGAAACCAAATCTTGCGATTTTATGGCGATCAATTGGACAAGCTTTGGGGCAAGTCCCTGCACTTGTTGGGCTGTCATGCCTTTTCATGGCTTTGGCTCTGGCTGAGATTTTTTTTTTTTTTTTTTTTTTTTTTAATGCATCCGTGCCATGTCCCTCATATCTTCCCCACCAAGTTGTGTCTGCCTCCTTGGATTTTGTTTTGCTTTTACAACACCTGTCAGCATCCTTTTGGCCTCTTTTGGTGCTTTGCACTGCACCTGGCTTCTGCCCAGACCACTTTCTTGTTGTCACCAAATTTTCCATTTTTCTTTTTTTTTTTTTTCAATTTTGTTTCCTTTGATCATATCTCCATTCCAGAGTGTGTGTAAGCCCTTCTTATTTGTTTTGGCCTTCCGCAGGGAGCAATTCTGGCAAGGCTTGGTGTATGTTGTGCGTGTCCCTGCAGTTGTTTGCATGCCATGCCTTTTCATGGCTTTGACTTTGGCTGAGATTTTTTTTTTTTTTTTTTTTTTTTGAATGCATCCGTGCCATGTCCCTCATATCTTCCCCACCAAGTTGTGTCTATCTCCTTGGATTTTGTTTTGCTTTTACAACACCTGTCAGCATCCTTTTGGCCTCTTTTGGTGCTTTGCACTGCACCTGGCTTCTGCCCAGACCACTTTCTTGTTGTCACCAAATTTTCCATTTTTCTTTTTTTTTTTTTTCAATTTTGTTTCCTTTGATCATATCTCCATTCCAGAGTGTGTGTAAGCCCTTCTTATTTGTTTTGGCCTTCAGCAGGGATCAGTTCTGGCAAGGCTTGGTGTATGTTGTGCGTGTCCTTGCAGTTGTTTGCATGCCATGCCTTTTCATGGCTTTGACTTTGGCCTAGATTTTTTTTTTTTCTTTTTTTAAGTATCCATGCAATGTTGCTCATATCTTCCCCACCAAGTTGTGTCTGCCTCCTTGATTTTTGCCCTTTTTTTACAACACCTGTCAGGTTATTTTTGGCCTCTTTTGGTGCTTTGCACTGCACCTGGCTTCTGCCCAGACCACTTTCTTGTAGTCACCAAATTTCCCAATTTTCCCTTTTTTGGGGGTTTTTTGCAATTGCATTTCTTTTGATCATGTCTCCTTTCCAGAGTGTTTGTAAGCCTTTCTTTGCAGGGTCGCAAGATTTGGTTTCCCTTCCCGAAAGGAAATGAAATTTCCTTTCGGGAAGGGAAACCAAATCTTGCGATTTTAATGGGGATCAATTGGACAACCTTTGGGGCAAGTCCCTGCACTTGTTGGGCTGTCATGCCTTTTCATGGCTTTGGCTCTGGCTGAGATTTTTTTTTTTTTTTTTTTTTTTTTTGAATGCATCCGTGCCATGTCCCTCATATCTTCCCCACCAAGTTGTGTCTGCCTCCTTGGATTTTGTTTTGCTTTTACAACACCTGTCAGCATCCTTTTGGCCTCTTTTGGTGCTTTGCACTGCACCTGGCTTCTGCCCAGACCACTTTCTTGTAGTCACCAAATTTTCCATTTTCCTTTTTTTTTTTTTTTCAATTTTGTTTCCTTTGATCATATCTCCATTCCAGAGTGTGTGTAAGCCCTTCTTATTTGTTTTGGCCTTCAGCGGGGATCAATTCTGGCAAGGCTTGGTGTATGTTGTGCGTGTCCCTGCAGTTGCTTGCATGCCATGCCTTTTCATGGCTTTGACTTTGGTTGAGATTTTTTTTTTTCTTTTCTTTTTTTTGAATGCATCTGTGCCATGTCCCTCATATCTTCCCAACCAAGTTGTTTGCACCTCCTGGGATTTTGTTTTGCTTTTACAACACCTGTCAGCATCCTTTTGGCCTCTTTTGGTGCTTTGCACTGCACCTGGCTTCTGCCCAGACCACTTTCTTGTAGTCACCAAATTTCCCAATTTTCCCTTTTTTGGGGGTTTTTTGCAATTGCATTTCTTTTGATCATGTCTCCTTTCCAGAGTGTTTGTAAGCCTTTCTTTGCAGGGTCGCAAGATTTGCTTTCCCTTCCCGAAAGGAAATGAAATTTCCTTTCGGGAAGGGAAAGCAAATCTTGCGATTTTAATGGCGATCAATTGGACAAGCTTTGGGGCAAGTCCCTTCATTTGTTGGGCTGTCATGCCTTTTCATGGCTTTGGCTCTGGCTGAGTTTTTTTTTTTTTTTTTTTTTTTTTTTTTAATGCATCCGTGCCATGTCCCTCATATCTTCCCCACCAAGTTGTGTCTGCCTCCTTGGATTTTGTTTTGCTTTTACAACACCTGTCAGCATCCTTTTGGCCTCTTTTGGTGCTTTGCACTGCACCTGGCTTCTGCCCAGACCACTTTCTTGTAGTCACCAAATTTTCCATTTTTCTTTTTTTTTTTTTTCAATTTTGTTTCCTTTGATCATATCTCCATTCCAGAGTGTGTGTAAGCCCTTCTTATTTGTTTTGGCCTTCCGCAGGGAGCAATTCTGGCAAGGCTTGGTGTATGTTGTGCGTGTCCCTGCAGTTGTTTGCATGCCATGCCTTTTCATGGCTTTGACTTTGGCTGAGATTTTTTTTTTTTTTTTTTTTTTTTTAATGCATCCGTGCCATGTCTCTCATATCTTCCCCACCAAGTTGTGTCTGCCTCCTTGGATTTTGTTTTGCTTTTACAACACCTGTCAGCATCCTTTTGGCCTCTTTTGGTGCTTTGCACTGCACCTGGCTTCTGCCCAGACCACTTTCTTGTAGTCACCAAATTTCCCAATTTTCCCTTTTTTGGGGGTTTTTTGCAATTGCATTTCTTTTGATCATGTCTCCTTTCCAGAGTGTTTGTAAGCCTTTCTTTGCAGGGTCGCAAGATTTGCTTTCCCTTCCCGAAAGGAAATGAAATTTCCTTTCGGGAAGGGAAACCAAATCTTGCGATTTTATGGCGATCAATTGGACAAGCTTTGGGGCAAGTCCCTGCACTTGTTTGGCTGTCATGCCTTTTCATGGCTTTGGCTCTGGCTGAGATTTTTTTTTTTTTTTTTTTTTTTTGAATGCATCCGTGCCATGTCCCTCATATCTTCCCCACCAAGTTGTGTCTGCCTCCTTGGATTTTGTTTTGCTTTTACAACACCTGTCAGCATCCTTTTGGCCTCTTTTGGTGCTTTGCACTGCACCTGGCTTCTGCCCAGACCACTTTCTTGTAGTCACCAAATTTTCCATTTTTCTTTTTTTTTTTTTTCAATTTTGTTTCCTTTGATCATATCTCCATTCCAGAGTGTGTGTAAGCCCTTCTTATTTGTTTTGGCCTTCCGCAGGGAGCAATTCTGGCAAGGCTTGGTGTATGTTGTGCGTGTCCCTGCAGTTGTTTGCATGCCATGCCTTTTCATGGCTTTGACTTTGGCTGAGATTTTTTTTTTTTTTTTTTTTTTTTTAATGCATCCGTGCCATGTCTCTCATATCTTCCCCACCAAGTTGTGTCTGCCTCCTTGGATTTTGTTTTGCTTTTACAACACCTGTCAGCATCCTTTTGGCCTCTTTTGGTGCTTTGCACTGCACCTGGCTTCTGCCCAGACCACTTTCTTGTAGTCACCAAATTTCCCAATTTTCCCTTTTTTGGGGGTTTTTTGCAATTGCATTTCTTTTGATCATGTCTCCTTTCCAGAGTGTTTGTAAGCCTTTCTTTGCAGGGTCGCAAGATTTGGTTTCCCTTCCCGAAAGGAAATGAAATTTCCTTTCGGGAAGGGAAACCAAATCTTGCGATTTTATGGCGATCAATTGGACAAGCTTTGGGGCAAGTCCCTGCACTTGTTGGGCTGTCATGCCTTTTCATGGCTTTGGCTCTGGCTGAGATTTTTTTTTTTTTTTTTTTTTTTTGAATGCATCCGTGCCATGTCCCTCATATCTTCCCCACCAAGTTGTGTCTGCCTCCTTGGATTTTGTTTTGCTTTTACAACACCTGTCAGCATCCTTTTGGCCTCTTTTGGTGCTTTGCACTGCACCTGGCTTCTGCCCAGACCACTTTCTTGTAGTCACCAAATTTTCCATTTTTCTTTTTTTTTTTTTCCAATTTTGTTTCCTTTGATCATATCTCCATTCCAGAGTGTGTGTAAGCCGCTCTTATTTGTTTTGGCCTTCAGCAGGGAGCAATTCTGGCAAGGCTTGCTGTATGTTGTGCGTTTCCCTGCAGTTGTTTGCATGCCATGCCTTTTCATGGCTTTGACTTTGGCTGAGATTTTTTTTTTCTTTTCTTTTTTTTGAATGCATCCTTGCCATGTCCCTCATATCTTCCCAACCAAGTTGTTTGCACCTCCTGGGATTTTGTTTTGCTTTTACAACACCTGTCAGCATCCTTTTGGCCTCTTTTGGTGCTTTGCACTGCACCTGGCTTCTGCCCAGACCACTTTCTTGTAGTCACCAAATTTCCCAATTTTCCCTTTTTTGGGGGTTTTTTGCAATTGCATTTCTTTTGATCATGTCTCCTTTCCAGAGTGTTTGTAAGCCTTTCTTTGCAGGGTCGCAAGATTTGCTTTCCCTTCCCGAAAGGAAATGAAATTTCCTTTTGGGAAGGGAAAGCAAATCTTGCGATTTTAATGGGGATCAATTGGACAAGCTTTGGGGCAAGTCCCTGCACTTGTTGGGCTGTCATGCCTTTTCATGGCTTTGGCTCTGGCTGAGATTTTTTTTTTTTTTTTTTTTTTTTTTTAATGCATCCGTGCCATGTCCCTCATATCTTCCCCACCAAGTTGTGTCTGCCTCCTTGGATTTTGTTTTGCTTTTACAACACCTGTCAGCATCCTTTTGGCCTCTTTTGGTGCTTTGCACTGCACCTGGCTTGTGCCCAGACCACTTTCTTGTTGTCACCAAATTTTCCATTTTTCTTTTTTTTTTTTTTCAATTTTGTTTCCTTTGATCATATCTCCATTCCAGAGTGTGTGTAAGCCCTTCTTATTTGTTTTGGCCTTCCGCAGGGAGCAATTCTGGCAAGGCTTGGTGTATGTTGTGCGTGTCCTTGCACTTGTTTGCATGCCATGCCTTTTCATGGCTTTGACTTTGGCTGAGATTTTTTTTTTTTTTTTTTTTTTTTTTTAATGCATCCGTGCCATGTCCCTCATATCTTCCCCACCAAGTTGTGTCTGCCTCCTTGGATTTTGTTTTGCTTTTACAACACCTGTCAGCATCCTTTTGGCCTCTTTTGGTGCTTTGCACTGCACCTGGCTTCTGCCCAGACCACTTTCTTGTTGTCACCAAATTTTCCATTTTTCTTTTTTTTTTTTTTCAATTTTGTTTCCTTTGATCATATCTCCATTCCAGAGTGTGTGTAAGCCCTTCTTATTTGTTTTGGCCTTCAGCAGGGATCAGTTCTGGCAAGGCTTGGTGTATGTTGTGCGTGTCCCTGCAGTTGTTTGCATGCCATGCCTTTTCATGGCTTTGACTTTGGCCTAGATTTTTTTTTTTTCTTTTTTTAAGTATCCATGCAATGTTGCTCATATCTTCCCCACCAAGTTGTGTCTGCCTCCTTGATTTTTGCCCTTTTTTTACAACACCTGTCAGGTTATTTTTGGCCTCTTTTGGTGCTTTGCACTGCACCTGGCTTCTGCCCAGACCACTTTCTTGTTGTCACCAAATTTTCCATTTTTCTTTTTTTTTTTTTCCAATTTTGTTTCCTTTGATCATATCTCCATTCCAGAATGTGTGTAAGCCGCTCTTATTTGTTTTGGCCTTCAGCAGGGATCAATTCTGGCAAGGCTTGGTGTATGTTGTGCGTGTCCCTGCAGTTGTTTGCATGCCATGCCTTTTCATGGCTTTGACTTTGGCTGAGATTTTTTTTTTTCTTTTCTTTTTTTTGAATGCATCCTTGCCATGTCCCTCATATCTTCCCAACCAAGTTGTTTGCACCTCCTGGGATTTTGTTTTGCTTTTACAACACCTGTCAGCATCCTTTTGGCCTCTTTTGGTGCTTTGCACTGCACCTGGCTTCTGCCCAGACCACTTTCTTGTAGTCACCAAATTTCCCAATTTTCCCTTTTTTGGGGGTTTTTTGCAATTGCATTTCTTTTGATCATGTCTCCTTTCCAGAGTGTTTGTAAGCCTTTCTTTGCAGGGTCGCAAGATTTGGTTTCCCTTCCCGAAAGTAAATGAAATTTCCTTTCGGGAAGGGAAACCAAATCTTGCGATTTTAATGGCGATCAATTGGACAAGCTTTTAGGCAAGTCCCTGCGCTTGTTGGGCTGTCATGCCTTTTCATGGCTTTGGCTCTGGCTGAGATTTTTTTTTTTTTTTTTTTTTTTTAATGCATCCGTGCCATGTCCCTCATATCTTCCCCACCAAGTTGTGTCTGCCTCCTTGGATTTTGTTTTGCTTTTACAACACCTGTCAGCATTCTTTTGGCCTCTTTTGGTGCTTTGCACTGCACCTGGCTTCTGCCCAGACCACTTTCTTGTTGTCACCAAATTTTCCATTTTTCTTTTTTTTTTTTTTCAATTTTGTTTCCTTTGATCATATCTCCATTCCAGAGTGTGTGTAAGCCCTTCTTATTTGTTTTGGCCTTCAGCGGGGATCAATTCTGGCAAGGCTTGGTGTATGTTGTGCGTGTCCTTGCAGTTGTTTGCATGCCATGCCTTTTCATGGCTTTGACTTTGGCTGAGATTTTTTTTTTTCTTTTTTTTTTTTTGAATGCATCCGTGCCATGTCCCTCATATCTTCCCAACCAGGTTTTTTGCACGTCCTGGGAGTTTGTTTTGCTTTTACAACACCTGTCAGCATCTTTTTGGCCTCTTTTGGTGCTTTGCACTGCACCTGGCTTCTGCCCAGACCACTTTCTTGTAGTCACCAAATTTTCCATTTTTCTTTTTTTTTTTTTTCAATTTTGTTTCCTTTGATCATATCTCCATTCCAGAGTGTGTGTAAGCCCTTCTTATTTGTTTTGGCCTTCAGCAGGGATCAGCTCTGGCAAGGCTTGGTGTATGTTGTGCGTGTCCCTGCAGTTGTTTGCATGCCATGCCTTTTCATGGCTTTGACTTTGGCTGAGATTTTTTTTTTTTCTTTTTTTAAGTATCCATGCAATGTTGCTCATATCTTCCCCACCAAGTTGTGTCTGCCTCCTTGATTTTTGCCCTTTTTTTACAACACCTCTCAGGTTATTTTTGGCCTCTTTTGGTGCTTTGCACTGCACCTGGCTTCTGCCCAGACCACTTTCTTGTAGTCACCAAATTTCCCAATTTTCCCTTTTTTGGGGGTTTTTTGCAATTGCATTGCTTTTGATCATGTCTCCTTTCCAGAGTGTTTGTAAGCCTTTCTTTGCAGGGTCGCAAGATTTGGTTTCCCTTCCCGAAAGGAAATGAAATTTCCTTTTGGGAAGGGAAACCAAATCTTGCGATTTTATGGCGATCAATTGGACAAGCTTTGGGGCAAGTCCCTGCACTTGTTGGGCTGTCATGCCTTTTCATGGCTTTGGCTCTGGCTGAGATTTTTTTTTTTTTTTTTTTTTTTGAATGCATCCGTGCCATGTCCCTCATATCTTCCCCACCAAGTTGTGTCTGCCTCCTTGGATTTTGTTTTGCTTTTACAACACCTGTCAGCATCCTTTTGGCCTCTTTTGGTGCTTTGCACTGCACCTGGCTTCTGCCCAGACCACTTTCTTGTAGTCACCAAATTTTCCATTTTCCTTTTTTTTTTTTTTCAATTTTGTTTCCTTTGATCATATCTCCATTCCAGAGTGTGTGTAAGCCCTTCTTATTTGTTTTGGCCTTCAGCGGGGATCAATTCTGGCAAGGCTTGGTGTATGTTGTGCGTGTCCCTGCAGTTGTTTGCATGCCATGCCTTTTCATGGCTTTGACTTTGGCTGAGATTTTTTTTTTTCTTTTCTTTTTTTTGAATGCATCCGTGCCATGTCCCTCATATCTTCCCAACCAAGTTGTTTGCACCTCCTGGGATTTTGTTTTGCTTTTACAACACCTGTCAGCATCCTTTTGGCCTCTTTTGGTGCTTTGCACTGCACCTGGCTTCTGCCCAGACCACTTTCTTGTAGTCACCAAATTTCCCAATTTTCCCTTTTTTGGGGGTTTTTTGCAATTGCATTTCTTTTGATCATGTCTCCTTTCCAGAGTGTTTGTAAGCCTTTCTTTGCAGGGTCGCAAGATTTGCTTTCCCTTCCCGAAAGGAAATGAAATTTCCTTTCGGGAAGGGAAAGCAAATCTTGCGATTTTAATGGCGATCAATTGGACAAGCTTTGGGGCAAGTCCCTGCATTTGTTGGGCTGTCATGCCTTTTCATGGCTTTGGCTCTGGCTGAGTTTTTTTTTTTTTTTTTTTTTTTTTTTTTTAATGCATCCGTGCCATGTCCCTCATATCTTCCCCACCAAGTTGTGTCTGCCTCCTTGGATTTTGTTTTGCTTTTACAACACCTGTCAGCATCCTTTTGGCCTCTTTTGGTGCTTTGCACTGCACCTGGCTTCTGCCCAGACCACTTTCTTGTAGTCACCAAATTTTCCATTTTTCTTTTTTTTTTTTTTCAATTTTGTTTCCTTTGATCATATCTCCATTCCAGAGTGTGTGTAAGCCCTTCTTATTTGTTTTGGCCTTCCGCAGGGAGCAATTCTGGCAAGGCTTGGTGTATGTTGTGCGTGTCCCTGCAGTTGTTTGCATGCCATGCCTTTTCATGGCTTTGACTTTGGCTGAGATTTTTTTTTTTTTTTTTTTTTTTTTAATGCATCCGTGCCATGTCTCTCATATCTTCCCCACCAAGTTGTGTCTGCCTCCTTGGATTTTGTTTTGCTTTTACAACACCTGTCAGCATCCTTTTGGCCTCTTTTGGTGCTTTGCACTGCACCTGGCTTCTGCCCAGACCACTTTCTTGTAGTCACCAAATTTCCCAATTTTCCCTTTTTTGGGGGTTTTTTGCAATTGCATTTCTTTTGATCATGTCTCCTTTCCAGAGTGTTTGTAAGCCTTTCTTTGCAGGGTCGCAAGATTTGGTTTCCCTTCCCGAAAGGAAATGAAATTTCCTTTTGGGAAGGGAAAGCAAATCTTGCGATTTTAATGGGGATCAATTGGACAAGCTTTGGGGCAAGTCCCTGCACTTGTTGGGCTGTCATGCCTTTTCATGGCTTTGGCTCTGGCTGAGATTTTTTTTTTTTTTTTTTTTTTTAATGCATCCGTGCCATGTCCCTCATATCTTCCCCACCAAGTTGTGTCTGCCTCCTTGGATTTTGCTTTGCTTTTACAACACCTGTCAGCATCCTTTTGGCCTCTTTTGGTGCTTTGCACTGCACCTGGCTTCTGCCCAGACCAATTTCTTGTAGTCACCAAGTTTTCCATTTTTCTTTTTTTTTTTTTCCAATTTTGTTTCCTTTGATCATATCTCCATTCCAGAATGTGTGTAAGCCGCTCTTATTTGTTTTGGCCTTCAGCAGGGATCAATTCTGGCAAGGCTTGGTGTATGTTGTGCGTGTCCCTGCAGTTGTTTGCATGCCATGCCTTTTCATGGCTTTGACTTTGGCTGAGATTTTTTTTTTTCTTTTCTTTTTTTTGAATGCATCCTTGCCATGTCCCTCATATCTTCCCAACCAAGTTGTTTGCACCTCCTGGGATTTTGTTTTGCTTTTACAACACCTGTCAGCATCCTTTTGGCCTCTTTTGGTGCTTTGCACTGCACCTGGCTTCTGCCCAGACCACTTTCTTGTAGTCACCAAATTTCCCAATTTTCCCTTTTTTGGGGGTTTTTTGCAATTGCATTTCTTTTGATCATGTCTCCTTTCCAGAGTGTTTGTAAGCCTTTCTTTGCAGGGTCGCAAGATTTGGTTTCCCTTCCCGAAAGGAAATGAAATTTCCTTTCGGGAAGGGAAACCAAATCTTGCGATTTTATGGCGATCAATTGGACAAGCTTTGGGGCAAGTCCCTGCACTTGTTGGGCTGTCATGCCTTTTCATGGCTTTGGCTCTGGCTGAGATTTTTTTTTTTTTTTTTTTTTTTTGAATGCATCCGTGCCATGTCCCTCATATCTTCCCCACCAAGTTGTGTCTGCCTCCTTGGATTTTGTTTTGCTTTTACAACACCTGTCAGCATCCTTTTGGCCTCTTTTGGTGCTTTGCACTGCACCTGGCTTCTGCCCAGACCACTTTCTTGTAGTCACCAAATTTTCCATTTTCCTTTTTTTTTTTTTTCAATTTTGTTTCCTTTGATCATATCTCCATTCCAGAGTGTGTGTAAGCCCTTCTTATTTGTTTTGGCCTTCAGCGGGGATCAATTCTGGCAAGGCTTGGTGTATGTTGTGCGTGTCCCTGCAGTTGTTTGCATGCCATGCCTTTTCATGGCTTTGACTTTGGCTGAGATTTTTTTTTTTCTTTTCTTTTTTTTGAATGCATCCGTGCCATGTCCCTCATATCTTCCCCACCAAGTTGTTTGCACCTCCTGGGATTTTGTTTTGCTTTTACAACACCTGTCAGCATCCTTTTGGCCTCTTTTGGTGCTTTGCACTGCACCTGGCTTCTGCCCAGACCACTTTCTTGTAGTCACCAAATTTTCCATTTTCCTTTTTTTTTTTTTTCAATTTTGTTTCCTTTGATCATATCTCCATTCCAGAGTGTGTGTAAGCCCTTCTTATTTGTTTTGGCCTTCCGCAGGGAGCAATTCTGGCAAGGCTTGGTGTATGTTGTGCGTGTCCCTGCAGTTGTTTGCATGCCATGCCTTTTCATGGCTTTGACTTTGGCTGAGATTTTTTTTTTTTTTTTTTTTTTTTTAATGCATCCGTGCCATGTCTCTCATATCTTCCCCACCAAGTTGTGTCTGCCTCCTTGGATTTTGTTTTGCTTGTACAACACCTGTCAGCATCCTTTTGGCCTCTTTTGGTGCTTTGCACTGCACCTGGCTTCTGCCCAGACCACTTTCTTGTAGTCACCAAATTTCCCAATTTTCCCTTTTTTGGGGGTTTTTTGCAATTGCATTTCTTTTGATCATGTCTCCTTTCCAGAGTGTTTGTAAGCCTTTCTTTGCAGGGTCGCAAGATTTGGTTTCCCTTCCCGAAAGGAAATGAAATTTCCTTTCGGGAAGGGAAACCAAATCTTGCGATTTTATGGCGATCAATTGGACAAGCTTTGGGGCAAGTCCCTGCACTTGTTTGGCTGTCATGCCTTTTCATGGCTTTGGCTCTGGCTGAGATTTTTTTTTTTTTTTTTTTTTTTGAATGCATCCGTGCCATGTCCCTCATATCTTCCCCACCAAGTTGTGTCTGCCTCCTTGGATTTTGTTTTGCTTTTACAACACCTGTCTGCATCCTTTTGGCCTCTTTTGGTGCTTTGCACTGCACCTGGCTTCTGCCCAGACCACTTTCTTGTAGTCACCAAATTTTCCATTTTTCTTTTTTTTTTTTTCCAATTTTGTTTCCTTTGATCATATCTCCATTCCAGAGTGTGTGTAAGCCGCTCTTATTTGTTTTGGCCTTCAGCAGGGAGCAATTCTGGGAAGGCTTGCTGTATGTTGTGCGTGTCCCTGCAGTTGTTTGCATGCCATGCCTTTTCATGGCTTTGACTTTGGCTGAGATTTTTTTTTTTCTTTTCTTTTTTTTGAATGCATCCTTGCCATGTCCCTCATATCTTCCCAACCAAGTTGTTTGCACCTCCTGGGATTTTGTTTTGCTTTTACAACACCTGTCAGCATCCTTTTGGCCTCTTTTGGTGCTTTGCACTGCACCTGGCTTCTGCCCAGACCACTTTCTTGTAGTCACCAAATTTCCCAATTTTCCCTTTTTTGGGGGTTTTTTGCAATTGCATTTCTTTTGATCATGTCTCCTTTCCAGAGTGTTTGTAAGCCTTTCTTTGCAGGGTCGCAAGATTTGGTTTCCCTTCCCGAAAGGAAATTTCATTTCCTTTCGGGAAGGGAAACCAAATCTTGCGATTTTAATGGGGATCAATTGGACAAGCTTTGGGGCAAGTCCCTGCACTTGTTGGGCTGTCATGCCTTTTCATGGCTTTGGCTCTGGCTGAGATTTTTTTTTTTTTTTTTTTTTTTTTTAATGCATCCGTGCCATGTCCCTCATATCTTCCCCACCAAGTTGTGTCTGCCTCCTTGGATTTTGTTTTGCTTTTACAACACCTGTCAGCATCCTTTTGGCCTCTTTTGGTGCTTTGCACTGCACCTGGCTTCTGCCCAGACCACTTTCTTGTTGTCACCAAATTTTCCATTTTTCTTTTTTTTTTTTTTCAATTTTGTTTCCTTTGATCATATCTCCATTCCAGAGTGTGTGTAAGCCCTTCTTATTTGTTTTGGCCTTCAGCAGGGATCAATTCTGGCAAGGCTTGGTGTATGTTGTGCGTGTCCTTGCAGTTGTTTGCATGCCATGCCTTTTCATGGCTTTGACTTTGGCTGAGATTTTTTTTTTTTTTTTTTTTTTTTTTAATGCATCCGTGCCATGTCCCTCATATCTTCCCCACCAAGTTGTGTCTGCCTCCTTGGATTTTGTTTTGCTTTTACAACACCTGTCAGCATCCTTTTGGCCTCTTTTGGTGCTTTGCACTGCACCTGGCTTCTGCCCAGACCACTTTCTTGTAGTCACCAAATTTTCCATTTTTCTTTTATTTTTTTTCCAATTTTGTTTCCTTTGATCATATCTCCATTCCAGAGTGTGTGTAAGCCCTTCTTATTTGTTTTGGCCTTCAGCAGGGATCAGTTCTGGCAAGGCTTGGTGTATGTTGTGCGTGTCCCTGCAGTTGTTTGCATGCCATGCCTTTTCATGGCTTTGACTTTGGCTGAGATTTTTTTTTTTTCTTTTTTTAAGTATCCATGCAATGTTGCTCATATCTTCCCCACCAAGTTGTGTCTGCCTCCTTGATTTTTGCCCTTTTTTTACAACACCTGTCAGGTTATTTTTGGCCTCTTTTGGTGCTTTGCACTGCACCTGGCTTCTGCCCAGACCACTTTCTTGTAGTCACCAAATTTCCCAATTTTCCCTTTTTTGGGGGTTTTTTGCAATTGCATTTCTTTTGATCATGTCTCCTTTCCAGAGTGTTTGTAAGCCTTTCTTTGCAGGGTCGCAAGATTTGCTTTCCCTTCCCGAAAGGAAATGAAATTTCCTTTCGGGAAGGGAAAGCAAATCTTGCGATTTTAATGGGGATCAATTGGACAAGCTTTGGGGCAAGTCCCTGCATTTGTTGGGCTGTCATGCCTTTTCATGGCTTTGGCTCTGGCTGAGTTTTTTTTTTTTTTTTTTTTTTTTTTTTTAATGCATCCGTGCCATGTCCCTCATATCTTCCCCACCAAGTTGTGTCTGCCTCCTTGGATTTTGTTTTGCTTTTACAACACCTGTCAGCATCCTTTTGGCCTCTTTTGGTGCTTTGCACTGCACCTGGCTTCTGCCCAGACCACTTTCTTGTAGTCACCAAATTTTCCATTTTTCTTTTTTTTTTTTTTCAATTTTGTTTCCTTTGATCATATCTCCATTCCAGAGTGTGTGTAAGCCCTTCTTATTTGTTTTGGCTTTCCGCAGGGAGCAATTCTGGCAAGGCTTGGTGTATGTTGTGCGTGTCCCTGCAGTTGTTTGCATGCCATGCCTTTTCATGGCTTTGACTTTGGCTGAGATTTTTTTTTTTTTTTTTTTTTTTTTTTAATGCATCCGTGCCATGTCTCTCATATCTTCCCCACCAAGTTGTGTCTGCCTCCTTGGATTTTGTTTTGCTTTTACAACACCTGTCAGCATCCTTTTGGCCTCTTTTGGTGCTTTGCACTGCACCTGGCTTCTGCCCAGACCACTTTCTTGTAGTCACCAAATTTCCCAATTTTCCCTTTTTTGGGGGTTTTTTGCAATTGCATTTCTTTTGATCATGTCTCCTTTCCAGAGTGTTTGTAAGCCTTTCTTTGCAGGGTCGCAAGATTTGGTTTCCCTTCCCGAAAGGAAATGAAATTTCCTTTCGGGAAGGGAAACCAAATCTTGCGATTTTATGGCGATCAATTGGACAAGCTTTGGGGCAAGTCCCTGCACTTGTTGGGCTGTCATGCCTTTTCATGGCTTTGGCTCTGGCTGAGATTTTTTTTTTTTTTTTTTTTTTTTTTAATGCATCCGTGCCATGTCCCTCATATCTTCCCCACCAAGTTGTGTCTGCCTCCTTGGATTTTGTTTTGCTTTTACAACACCTGTCAGCATCCTTTTGGCCTCTTTTGGTGCTTTGCACTGCACCTGGCTTCTGCCCAGACCACTTTCTTGTTGTCACCAAATTTTCCATTTTTCTTTTTTTTTTTTTTTCAATTTTGTTTCCTTTGATCATATCTCCATTCCAGAGTGTGTGTAAGCCCTTCTTATTTGTTTTGGCCTTCCGCAGGGAGCAATTCTGGCAAGGCTTGGTGTATGTTGTGCGTGTCCTTGCAGTTGTTTGCATGCCATGCCTTTTCATGGCTTTGACTTTGGCTGAGATTTTTTTTTTTTTTTTTTTTTTTTTGAATGCATCCGTGCCATGTCCCTCATATCTTCCCCACCAAGTTGTGTCTATCTCCTTGGATTTTGTTTTGCTTTTACAACACCTGTCAGCATCCTTTTGGCCTCTTTTGGTGCTTTGCACTGCACCTGGCTTCTGCCCAGACCACTTTCTTGTTGTCACCAAATTTTCCATTTTTCTTTTTTTTTTTTTTCAATTTTGTTTCCTTTGATCATATCTCCATTCCAGAGTGTGTGTAAGCCCTTCTTATTTGTTTTGGCCTTCAGCAGGGATCAGTTCTGGCAAGGCTTGGTGTATGTTGTGCGTGTCCTTGCAGTTGTTTGCATGCCATGCCTTTTCATGGCTTTGACTTTGGCCTAGATTTTTTTTTTTTCTTTTTTTAAGTATCCATGCAATGTTGCTCATATCTTCCCCACCAAGTTGTGTCTGCCTCCTTGATTTTTGCCCTTTTTTTACAACACCTGTCAGGTTATTTTTGGCCTCTTTTGGTGCTTTGCACTGCACCTGGCTTCTGCCCAGACCACTTTCTTGTAGTCACCAAATTTCCCAATTTTCCCTTTTTTGGGGGTTTTTTGCAATTGCATTTCTTTTGATCATGTCTCCTTTCCAGAGTGTTTGTAAGCCTTTCTTTGCAGGGTCGCAAGATTTGGTTTCCCTTCCCGAAAGGAAATGAAATTTCCTTTCGGGAAGGGAAACCAAATCTTGCGATTTTAATGGGGATCAATTGGACAAGCTTTGGGGCAAGTCCCTGCACTTGTTGGGCTGTCATGCCTTTTCATGGCTTTGGCTCTGGCTGAGATTTTTTTTTTTTTTTTTTTTTTTTTTAATGCATCCGTGCCATGTCCCTCATATCTTCCCCACCAAGTTGTGTCTGCCTCCTTGGATTTTGTTTTGCTTTTACAACACCTGTCAGCATCCTTTTGGCCTCTTTTGGTGCTTTGCACTGCACCTGGCTTCTGCCCAGACCACTTTCTTGTAGTCACCAAATTTTCCATTTTCCTTTTTTTTTTTTTTTCAATTTTGTTTCCTTTGATCATATCTCCATTCCAGAGTGTGTGTAAGCCCTTCTTATTTGTTTTGGCCTTCAGCGGGGATCAATTCTGGCAAGGCTTGGTGTATGTTGTGCGTGTCCCTGCAGTTGTTTGCATGCCATGCCTTTTCATGGCTTTGACTTTGGTTGAGATTTTTTTTTTTCTTTTCTTTTTTTTGAATGCATCTGTGCCATGTCCCTCATATCTTCCCAACCAAGTTGTTTGCACCTCCTGGGATTTTGTTTTGCTTTTACAACACCTGTCAGCATCCTTTTGGCCTCTTTTGGTGCTTTGCACTGCACCTGGCTTCTGCCCAGACCACTTTCTTGTAGTCACCAAATTTCCCAATTTTCCCTTTTTTGGGGGTTTTTTGCAATTGCATTTCTTTTGATCATGTCTCCTTTCCAGAGTGTTTGTAAGCCTTTCTTTGCAGGGTCGCAAGATTTGCTTTCCCTTCCCGAAAGGAAATGAAATTTCCTTTCGGGAAGGGAAAGCAAATCTTGCGATTTTAATGGCGATCAATTGGACAAGCTTTGGGGCAAGTCCCTTCATTTGTTGGGCTGTCATGCCTTTTCATGGCTTTGGCTCTGGCTGAGTTTTTTTTTTTTTTTTTTTTTTTTTTTTTAATGCATCCGTGCCATGTCCCTCATATCTTCCCCACCAAGTTGTGTCTGCCTCCTTGGATTTTGTTTTGCTTTTACAACACCTGTCAGCATCCTTTTGGCCTCTTTTGGTGCTTTGCACTGCACCTGGCTTCTGCCCAGACCACTTTCTTGTAGTCACCAAATTTTCCATTTTTCTTTTTTTTTTTTTTCAATTTTGTTTCCTTTGATCATATCTCCATTCCAGAGTGTGTGTAAGCCCTTCTTATTTGTTTTGGCCTTCCGCAGGGAGCAATTCTGGCAAGGCTTGGTGTATGTTGTGCGTGTCCCTGCAGTTGTTTGCATGCCATGCCTTTTCATGGCTTTGACTTTGGCTGAGATTTTTTTTTTTTTTTTTTTTTTTTTAATGCATCCGTGCCATGTCTCTCATATCTTCCCCACCAAGTTGTGTCTGCCTCCTTGGATTTTGTTTTGCTTTTACAACACCTGTCAGCATCCTTTTGGCCTCTTTTGGTGCTTTGCACTGCACCTGGCTTCTGCCCAGACCACTTTCTTGTAGTCACCAAATTTCCCAATTTTCCCTTTTTTGGGGGTTTTTTGCAATTGCATTTCTTTTGATCATGTCTCCTTTCCAGAGTGTTTGTAAGCCTTTCTTTGCAGGGTCGCAAGATTTGGTTTCCCTTCCCGAAAGGAAATGAAATTTCCTTTCGGGAAGGGAAACCAAATCTTGCGATTTTATGGCGATCAATTGGACAAGCTTTGGGGCAAGTCCCTGCACTTGTTTGGCTGTCATGCCTTTTCATGGCTTTGGCTCTGGCTGAGATTTTTTTTTTTCTTTTCTTTTTTTTGAATGCATCTGTGCCATGTCCCTCATATCTTCCCAACCAAGTTGTTTGCACCTCCTGGGATTTTGTTTTGCTTTTACAACACCTGTCAGCATCCTTTTGGCCTCTTTTGGTGCTTTGCACTGCACCTGGCTTCTGCCCAGACCACTTTCTTGTAGTCACCAAATTTTCCATTTTCCTTTTTTTTTTTTTTCAATTTTGTTTCCTTTGATCATATCTCCATTCCAGAGTGTGTGTAAGCCCTTCTTATTTGTTTTGGCCTTCCGCAGGGAGCAATTCTGGCAAGGCTTGGTGTATGTTGTGCGTGTCCCTGCAGTTGTTTGCATGCCATGCCTTTTCATGGCTTTGACTTTGGCTGAGATTTTTTTTTTTTTTTTTTTTTTTTTAATGCATCCGTGCCATGTCTCTCATATCTTCCCCACCAAGTTGTGTCTGCCTCCTTGGATTTTGTTTTGCTTGTACAACACCTGTCAGCATCCTTTTGGCCTCTTTTGGTGCTTTGCACTGCACCTGGCTTCTGCCCAGACCACTTTCTTGTAGTCACCAAATTTCCCAATTTTCCCTTTTTTGGGGGTTTTTTGCAATTGCATTTCTTTTGATCATGTCTCCTTTCCAGAGTGTTTGTAAGCCTTTCTTTGCAGGGTCGCAAGATTTGGTTTCCCTTCCCGAAAGGAAATGAAATTTCCTTTCGGGAAGGGAAACCAAATCTTGCGATTTTATGGCGATCAATTGGACAAGCTTTGGGGCAAGTCCCTGCACTTGTTTGGCTGTCATGCCTTTTCATGGCTTTGGCTCTGGCTGAGATTTTTTTTTTTTTTTTTTTTTTTGAATGCATCCGTGCCATGTCCCTCATATCTTCCCCACCAAGTTGTGTCTGCCTCCTTGGATTTTGTTTTGCTTTTACAACACCTGTCTGCATCCTTTTGGCCTCTTTTGGTGCTTTGCACTGCACCTGGCTTCTGCCCAGACCACTTTCTTGTAGTCACCAAATTTTCCATTTTTCTTTTTTTTTTTTTCCAATTTTGTTTCCTTTGATCATATCTCCATTCCAGAGTGTGTGTAAGCCGCTCTTATTTGTTTTGGCCTTCAGCAGGGAGCAATTCTGGGAAGGCTTGCTGTATGTTGTGCGTGTCCCTGCAGTTGTTTGCATGCCATGCCTTTTCATGGCTTTGACTTTGGCTGAGATTTTTTTTTTTCTTTTCTTTTTTTTGAATGCATCCTTGCCATGTCCCTCATATCTTCCCAACCAAGTTGTTTGCACCTCCTGGGATTTTGTTTTGCTTTTACAACACCTGTCAGCATCCTTTTGGCCTCTTTTGGTGCTTTGCACTGCACCTGGCTTCTGCCCAGACCACTTTCTTGTAGTCACCAAATTTCCCAATTTTCCCTTTTTTGGGGGTTTTTTGCAATTGCATTTCTTTTGATCATGTCTCCTTTCCAGAGTGTTTGTAAGCCTTTCTTTGCAGGGTCGCAAGATTTGGTTTCCCTTCCCGAAAGGAAATTTCATTTCCTTTCGGGAAGGGAAACCAAATCTTGCGATTTTAATGGGGATCAATTGGACAAGCTTTGGGGCAAGTCCCTGCACTTGTTGGGCTGTCATGCCTTTTCATGGCTTTGGCTCTGGCTGAGATTTTTTTTTTTTTTTTTTTTTTTTTTAATGCATCCGTGCCATGTCCCTCATATCTTCCCCACCAAGTTGTGTCTGCCTCCTTGGATTTTGTTTTGCTTTTACAACACCTGTCAGCATCCTTTTGGCCTCTTTTGGTGCTTTGCACTGCACCTGGCTTCTGCCCAGACCACTTTCTTGTTGTCACCAAATTTTCCATTTTTCTTTTTTTTTTTTTTCAATTTTGTTTCCTTTGATCATATCTCCATTCCAGAGTGTGTGTAAGCCCTTCTTATTTGTTTTGGCCTTCAGCAGGGATCAATTCTGGCAAGGCTTGGTGTATGTTGTGCGTGTCCTTGCAGTTGTTTGCATGCCATGCCTTTTCATGGCTTTGACTTTGGCTGAGATTTTTTTTTTTTTTTTTTTTTTTTTTAATGCATCCGTGCCATGTCCCTCATATCTTCCCCACCAAGTTGTGTCTGCCTCCTTGGATTTTGTTTTGCTTTTACAACACCTGTCAGCATCCTTTTGGCCTCTTTTGGTGCTTTGCACTGCACCTGGCTTCTGCCCAGACCACTTTCTTGTAGTCACCAAATTTTCCATTTTTCTTTTATTTTTTTTCCAATTTTGTTTCCTTTGATCATATCTCCATTCCAGAGTGTGTGTAAGCCCTTCTTATTTGTTTTGGCCTTCAGCAGGGATCAGTTCTGGCAAGGCTTGGTGTATGTTGTGCGTGTCCCTGCAGTTGTTTGCATGCCATGCCTTTTCATGGCTTTGACTTTGGCTGAGATTTTTTTTTTTTCTTTTTTTAAGTATCCATGCAATGTTGCTCATATCTTCCCCACCAAGTTGTGTCTGCCTCCTTGATTTTTGCCCTTTTTTTACAACACCTGTCAGGTTATTTTTGGCCTCTTTTGGTGCTTTGCACTGCACCTGGCTTCTGCCCAGACCACTTTCTTGTAGTCACCAAATTTCCCAATTTTCCCTTTTTTGGGGGTTTTTTGCAATTGCATTTCTTTTGATCATGTCTCCTTTCCAGAGTGTTTGTAAGCCTTTCTTTGCAGGGTCGCAAGATTTGCTTTCCCTTCCCGAAAGGAAATGAAATTTCCTTTCGGGAAGGGAAAGCAAATCTTGCGATTTTAATGGGGATCAATTGGACAAGCTTTGGGGCAAGTCCCTGCATTTGTTGGGCTGTCATGCCTTTTCATGGCTTTGGCTCTGGCTGAGTTTTTTTTTTTTTTTTTTTTTTTTTTTTTAATGCATCCGTGCCATGTCCCTCATATCTTCCCCACCAAGTTGTGTCTGCCTCCTTGGATTTTGTTTTGCTTTTACAACACCTGTCAGCATCCTTTTGGCCTCTTTTGGTGCTTTGCACTGCACCTGGCTTCTGCCCAGACCACTTTCTTGTAGTCACCAAATTTTCCATTTTTCTTTTTTTTTTTTTTCAATTTTGTTTCCTTTGATCATATCTCCATTCCAGAGTGTGTGTAAGCCCTTCTTATTTGTTTTGGCTTTCCGCAGGGAGCAATTCTGGCAAGGCTTGGTGTATGTTGTGCGTGTCCCTGCAGTTGTTTGCATGCCATGCCTTTTCATGGCTTTGACTTTGGCTGAGATTTTTTTTTTTTTTTTTTTTTTTTTTTAATGCATCCGTGCCATGTCTCTCATATCTTCCCCACCAAGTTGTGTCTGCCTCCTTGGATTTTGTTTTGCTTTTACAACACCTGTCAGCATCCTTTTGGCCTCTTTTGGTGCTTTGCACTGCACCTGGCTTCTGCCCAGACCACTTTCTTGTAGTCACCAAATTTCCCAATTTTCCCTTTTTTGGGGGTTTTTTGCAATTGCATTTCTTTTGATCATGTCTCCTTTCCAGAGTGTTTGTAAGCCTTTCTTTGCAGGGTCGCAAGATTTGGTTTCCCTTCCCGAAAGGAAATGAAATTTCCTTTCGGGAAGGGAAACCAAATCTTGCGATTTTATGGCGATCAATTGGACAAGCTTTGGGGCAAGTCCCTGCACTTGTTGGGCTGTCATGCCTTTTCATGGCTTTGGCTCTGGCTGAGATTTTTTTTTTTTTTTTTTTTTTTTTGAATGCATCCGTGCCATGTCCCTCATATCTTCCCCACCAAGTTGTGTCTGCCTCCTTGGATTTTGTTTTGCTTTTACAACACCTGTCAGCATCCTTTTGGCCTCTTTTGGTGCTTTGCACTGCACCTGGCTTCTGCCCAGACCACTTTCTTGTTGTCACCAAATTTTCCATTTTTCTTTTTTTTTTTTTTCAATTTTGTTTCCTTTGATCATATCTCCATTCCAGAGTGTGTGTAAGCCCTTCTTATTTGTTTTGGCCTTCCGCAGGGAGCAATTCTGGCAAGGCTTGGTGTATGTTGTGCGTGTCCTTGCAGTTGTTTGCATGCCATGCCTTTTCATGGCTTTGACTTTGGCTGAGATTTTTTTTTTTTTTTTTTTTTTTTTTGAATGCATCCGTGCCATGTCCCTCATATCTTCCCCACCAAGTTGTGTCTATCTCCTTGGATTTTGTTTTGCTTTTACAACACCTGTCAGCATCCTTTTGGCCTCTTTTGGTGCTTTGCACTGCACCTGGCTTCTGCCCAGACCACTTTCTTGTTGTCACCAAATTTTCCATTTTTCTTTTTTTTTTTTTTCAATTTTGTTTCCTTTGATCATATCTCCATTCCAGAGTGTGTGTAAGCCCTTCTTATTTGTTTTGGCCTTCAGCAGGGATCAGTTCTGGCAAGGCTTGGTGTATGTTGTGCGTGTCCTTGCAGTTGTTTGCATGCCATGCCTTTTCATGGCTTTGACTTTGGCCTAGATTTTTTTTTTTTCTTTTTTTAAGTATCCATGCAATGTTGCTCATATCTTCCCCACCAAGTTGTGTCTGCCTCCTTGATTTTTGCCCCTTTTTTACAACACCTGTCAGGTTATTTTTGGCCTCTTTTGGTGCTTTGCACTGCACCTGGCTTCTGCCCAGACCACTTTCTTGTAGTCACCAAATTTCCCAATTTTCCCTTTTTTGGGGGTTTTTTGCAATTGCATTTCTTTTGATCATGTCTCCTTTCCAGAGTGTTTGTAAGCCTTTCTTTGCAGGGTCGCAAGATTTGGTTTCCCTTCCCGAAAGGAAATGAAATTTCCTTTCGGGAAGGGAAACCAAATCTTGCGATTTTAATGGGGATCAATTGGACAAGCTTTGGGGCAAGTCCCTGCACTTGTTGGGCTGTCATGCCTTTTCATGGCTTTGGCTCTGGCTGAGATTTTTTTTTTTTTTTTTTTTTTTTTTAATGCATCCGTGCCATGTCCCTCATATCTTCCCCACCAAGTTGTGTCTGCCTCCTTGGATTTTGTTTTGCTTTTACAACACCTGTCAGCATCCTTTTGGCCTCTTTTGGTGCTTTGCACTGCACCTGGCTTCTGCCCAGACCACTTTCTTGTAGTCACCAAATTTTCCATTTTCCTTTTTTTTTTTTTTTCAATTTTGTTTCCTTTGATCATATCTCCATTCCAGAGTGTGTGTAAGCCCTTCTTATTTGTTTTGGCCTTCAGCGGGGATCAATTCTGGCAAGGCTTGGTGTATGTTGTGCGTGTCCCTGCAGTTGTTTGCATGCCATGCCTTTTCATGGCTTTGACTTTGGTTGAGATTTTTTTTTTTCTTTTCTTTTTTTTGAATGCATCTGTGCCATGTCCCTCATATCTTCCCAACCAAGTTGTTTGCACCTCCTGGGATTTTGTTTTGCTTTTACAACACCTGTCAGCATCCTTTTGGCCTCTTTTGGTGCTTTGCACTGCACCTGGCTTCTGCCCAGACCACTTTCTTGTAGTCACCAAATTTCCCAATTTTCCCTTTTTTGGGGGTTTTTTGCAATTGCATTTCTTTTGATCATGTCTCCTTTCCAGAGTGTTTGTAAGCCTTTCTTTGCAGGGTCGCAAGATTTGGTTTCCCTTCCCGAAAGGAAATGAAATTTCCTTTCGGGAAGGGAAACCAAATCTTGCGATTTTATGGCGATCAATTGGACAAGCTTTGGGGCAAGTCCCTTCATTTGTTGGGCTGTCATGCCTTTTCATGGCTTTGGCTCTGGCTGAGTTTTTTTTTTTTTTTTTTTTTTTTTTTTTAATGCATCCGTGCCATGTCCCTCATATCTTCCCCACCAAGTTGTGTCTGCCTCCTTGGATTTTGTTTTGCTTTTACAACACCTGTCAGCATCCTTTTGGCCTCTTTTGGTGCTTTGCACTGCACCTGGCTTCTGCCCAGACCACTTTCTTGTAGTCACCAAATTTTCCATTTTTCTTTTTTTTTTTTTTCAATTTTGTTTCCTTTGATCATATCTCCATTCCAGAGTGTGTGTAAGCCCTTCTTATTTGTTTTGGCCTTCCGCAGGGAGCAATTCTGGCAAGGCTTGGTGTATGTTGTGCGTGTCCCTGCAGTTGTTTGCATGCCATGCCTTTTCATGGCTTTGACTTTGGCTGAGATTTTTTTTTTTTTTTTTTTTTTTTTAATGCATCCGTGCCATGTCTCTCATATCTTCCCCACCAAGTTGTGTCTGCCTCCTTGGATTTTGTTTTGCTTTTACAACACCTGTCAGCATCCTTTTGGCCTCTTTTGGTGCTTTGCACTGCACCTGGCTTCTGCCCAGACCACTTTCTTGTAGTCACCAAATTTCCCAATTTTCCCTTTTTTGGGGGTTTTTTGCAATTGCATTTCTTTTGATCATATCTCCTTTCCAGAGTGTTTGTAAGCCTTTCTTTGCAGGGTCGCAAGATTTGGTTTCCCTTCCCGAAAGGAAATGAAATTTCCTTTCGGGAAGGGAAACCAAATCTTGCGATTTTATGGCGATCAATTGGACAAGCTTTGGGGCAAGTCCCTGCACTTGTTTGGCTGTCATGCCTTTTCATGGCTTTGGCTCTGGCTGAGATTTTTTTTTTTCTTTTCTTTTTTTTGAATGCATCTGTGCCATGTCCCTCATATCTTCCCAACCAAGTTGTTTGCACCTCCTGGGATTTTGTTTTGCTTTTACAACACCTGTCAGCATCCTTTTGGCCTCTTTTGGTGCTTTGCACTGCACCTGGCTTCTGCCCAGACCACTTTCTTGTAGTCACCAAATTTTCCATTTTCCTTTTTTTTTTTTTTCAATTTTGTTTCCTTTGATCATATCTCCATTCCAGAGTGTGTGTAAGCCCTTCTTATTTGTTTTGGCCTTCCGCAGGGAGCAATTCTGGCAAGGCTTGGTGTATGTTGTGCGTGTCCTTGCAGTTGTTTGCATGCCATGCCTTTTCATGGCTTTGGCTCTGGCTGAGATTTTTTTTTTTTTTTTTTTTTTTTTAATGCATCCGTGCCATGTCTCTCATATCTTCCCCACCAAGTTGTGTCTGCCTCCTTGGATTTTGTTTTGCTTGTACAACACCTGTCAGCATCCTTTTGGCCTCTTTTGGTGCTTTGCACTGCACCTGGCTTCTGCCCAGACCACTTTCTTGTAGTCACCAAATTTCCCAATTTTCCCTTTTTTGGGGGTTTTTTGCAATTGCATTTCTTTTGATCATGTCTCCTTTCCAGAGTGTTTGTAAGCCTTTCTTTGCAGGGTCGCAAGATTTGGTTTCCCTTCCCGAAAGGAAATGAAATTTCCTTTCGGGAAGGGAAACCAAATCTTGCGATTTTATGGCGATCAATTGGACAAGCTTTGGGGCAAGTCCCTGCACTTGTTTGGCTGTCATGCCTTTTCATGGCTTTGGCTCTGGCTGAGATTTTTTTTTTTTTTTTTTTTTTTGAATGCATCCGTGCCATGTCCCTCATATCTTCCCCACCAAGTTGTGTCTGCCTCCTTGGATTTTGTTTTGCTTTTACAACACCTGTCTGCATCCTTTTGGCCTCTTTTGGTGCTTTGCACTGCACCTGGCTTCTGCCCAGACCACTTTCTTGTAGTCACCAAATTTTCCATTTTTCTTTTTTTTTTTTTCCAATTTTGTTTCCTTTGATCATATCTCCATTCCAGAGTGTGTGTAAGCCGCTCTTATTTGTTTTGGCCTTCAGCAGGGAGCAATTCTGGGAAGGCTTGCTGTATGTTGTGCGTGTCCCTGCAGTTGTTTGCATGCCATGCCTTTTCATGGCTTTGACTTTGGCTGAGATTTTTTTTTTTCTTTTCTTTTTTTTGAATGCATCCTTGCCATGTCCCTCATATCTTCCCAACCAAGTTGTTTGCACCTCCTGGGATTTTGTTTTGCTTTTACAACACCTGTCAGCATCCTTTTGGCCTCTTTTGGTGCTTTGCACTGCACCTGGCTTCTGCCCAGACCACTTTCTTGTAGTCACCAAATTTCCCAATTTTCCCTTTTTTGGGGGTTTTTTGCAATTGCATTTCTTTTGATCATGTCTCCTTTCCAGAGTGTTTGTAAGCCTTTCTTTGCAGGGTCGCAAGATTTGGTTTCCCTTCCCGAAAGGAAATTTCATTTCCTTTCGGGAAGGGAAACCAAATCTTGCGATTTTAATGGGGATCAATTGGACAAGCTTTGGGGCAAGTCCCTGCACTTGTTGGGCTGTCATGCCTTTTCATGGCTTTGGCTCTGGCTGAGATTTTTTTTTTTTTTTTTTTTTTTTTTAATGCATCCGTGCCATGTCCCTCATATCTTCCCCACCAAGTTGTGTCTGCCTCCTTGGATTTTGTTTTGCTTTTACAACACCTGTCAGCATCCTTTTGGCCTCTTTTGGTGCTTTGCACTGCACCTGGCTTCTGCCCAGACCACTTTCTTGTTGTCACCAAATTTTCCATTTTTCTTTTTTTTTTTTTTCAATTTTGTTTCCTTTGATCATATCTCCATTCCAGAGTGTGTGTAAGCCCTTCTTATTTGTTTTGGCCTTCAGCAGGGATCAATTCTGGCAAGGCTTGGTGTATGTTGTGCGTGTCCTTGCAGTTGTTTGCATGCCATGCCTTTTCATGGCTTTGACTTTGGCTGAGATTTTTTTTTTTTTTTTTTTTTTTTTTAATGCATCCGTGCCATGTCCCTCATATCTTCCCCACCAAGTTGTGTCTGCCTCCTTGGATTTTGTTTTGCTTTTACAACACCTGTCAGCATCCTTTTGGCCTCTTTTGGTGCTTTGCACTGCACCTGGCTTCTGCCCAGACCACTTTCTTGTAGTCACCAAATTTTCCATTTTCCTTTTATTTTTTTTCCAATTTTGTTTCCTTTGATCATATCTCCATTCCAGAGTGTGTGTAAGCCCTTCTTATTTGTTTTGGCCTTCAGCAGGGATCAGTTCTGGCAAGGCTTGGTGTATGTTGTGCGTGTCCCTGCAGTTGTTTGCATGCCATGCCTTTTCATGGCTTTGACTTTGGCTGAGATTTTTTTTTTTTCTTTTTTTAAGTATCCATGCAATGTTGCTCATATCTTCCCCACCAAGTTGTGTCTGCCTCCTTGATTTTTGCCCTTTTTTTACAACACCTGTCAGGTTATTTTTGGCCTCTTTTGGTGCTTTGCACTGCACCTGGCTTCTGCCCAGACCACTTTCTTGTAGTCACCAAATTTCCCAATTTTCCCTTTTTTGGGGGTTTTTTGCAATTGCATTTCTTTTGATCATGTCTCCTTTCCAGAGTGTTTGTAAGCCTTTCTTTGCAGGGTCGCAAGATTTGCTTTCCCTTCCCGAAAGGAAATGAAATTTCCTTTCGGGAAGGGAAAGCAAATCTTGCGATTTTAATGGGGATCAATTGGACAAGCTTTGGGGCAAGTCCCTGCATTTGTTGGGCTGTCATGCCTTTTCATGGCTTTGGCTCTGGCTGAGTTTTTTTTTTTTTTTTTTTTTTTTTTTTTTAATGCATCCGTGCCATGTCCCTCATATCTTCCCACCAAGTTGTGTCTGCCTCCTTGGATTTTGTTTTGCTTTTACAACACCTGTCAGCATCCTTTTGGCCTCTTTTGGTGCTTTGCACTGCACCTGGCTTCTGCCCAGACCACTTTCTTGTAGTCACCAAATTTTCCATTTTTCTTTTTTTTTTTTTTCAATTTTGTTTCCTTTGATCATATCTCCATTCCAGAGTGTGTGTAAGCCCTTCTTATTTGTTTTGGCCTTCCGCAGGGAGCAATTCTGGCAAGGCTTGGTGTATGTTGTGCGTGTCCCTGCAGTTGTTTGCATGCCATGCCTTTTCATGGCTTTGACTTTGGCTGAGATTTTTTTTTTTTTTTTTTTTTTTTTTTAATGCATCCGTGCCATGTCTCTCATATCTTCCCCACCAAGTTGTGTCTGCCTCCTTGGATTTTGTTTTGCTTTTACAACACCTGTCAGCATCCTTTTGGCCTCTTTTGGTGCTTTGCACTGCACCTGGCTTCTGCCCAGACCACTTTCTTGTAGTCACCAAATTTCCCAATTTTCCCTTTTTTGGGGGTTTTTTGCAATTGCATTTCTTTTGATCATGTCTCCTTTCCAGAGTGTTTGTAAGCCTTTCTTTGCAGGGTCGCAAGATTTGGTTTCCCTTCCCGAAAGGAAATGAAATTTCCTTTCGGGAAGGGAAACCAAATCTTGCGATTTTATGGCGATCAATTGGACAAGCTTTGGGGCAAGTCCCTGCACTTGTTGGGCTGTCATGCCTTTTCATGGCTTTGGCTCTGGCTGAGATTTTTTTTTTTTTTTTTTTTTTTTTTAATGCATCCGTGCCATGTCCCTCATATCTTCCCCACCAAGTTGTGTCTGCCTCCTTGGATTTTGTTTTGCTTTTACAACACCTGTCAGCATCCTTTTGGCCTCTTTTGGTGCTTTGCACTGCACCTGGCTTCTGCCCAGACCACTTTCTTGTTGTCACCAAATTTTCCATTTTTCTTTTTTTTTTTTTTCAATTTTGTTTCCTTTGATCATATCTCCATTCCAGAGTGTGTGTAAGCCCTTCTTATTTGTTTTGGCCTTCCGCAGGGAGCAATTCTGGCAAGGCTTGGTGTATGTTGTGCGTGTCCTTGCAGTTGTTTGCATGCCATGCCTTTTCATGGCTTTGACTTTGGCTGAGATTTTTTTTTTTTTTTTTTTTTTTTGAATGCATCCGTGCCATGTCCCTCATATCTTCCCCACCAAGTTGTGTCTATCTCCTTGGATTTTGTTTTGCTTTTACAACACCTGTCAGCATCCTTTTGGCCTCTTTTGGTGCTTTGCACTGCACCTGGCTTCTGCCCAGACCACTTTCTTGTTGTCACCAAATTTTCCATTTTTCTTTTTTTTTTTTTTCAATTTTGTTTCCTTTGATCATATCTCCATTCCAGAGTGTGTGTAAGCCCTTCTTATTTGTTTTGGCCTTCAGCAGGGATCAGTTCTGGCAAGGCTTGGTGTATGTTGTGCGTGTCCTTGCAGTTGTTTGCATGCCATGCCTTTTCATGGCTTTGACTTTGGCCTAGATTTTTTTTTTTTCTTTTTTTAAGTATCCATGCAATGTTGCTCATATCTTCCCCACCAAGTTGTGTCTGCCTCCTTGATTTTTGCCCTTTTTTTACAACACCTGTCAGGTTATTTTTGGCCTCTTTTGGTGCTTTGCACTGCACCTGGCTTCTGCCCAGACCACTTTCTTGTAGTCACCAAATTTCCCAATTTTCCCTTTTTTGGGGGTTTTTTGCAATTGCATTTCTTTTGATCATGTCTCCTTTCCAGAGTGTTTGTAAGCCTTTCTTTGCAGGGTCGCAAGATTTGGTTTCCCTTCCCGAAAGGAAATGAAATTTCCTTTCGGGAAGGGAAACCAAATCTTGCGATTTTAATGGGGATCAATTGGACAACCTTTGGGGCAAGTCCCTGCACTTGTTGGGCTGTCATGCCTTTTCATGGCTTTGGCTCTGGCTGAGATTTTTTTTTTTTTTTTTTTTTTTTTTGAATGCATCCGTGCCATGTCCCTCATATCTTCCCCACCAAGTTGTGTCTGCCTCCTTGGATTTTGTTTTGCTTTTACAACACCTGTCAGCATCCTTTTGGCCTCTTTTGGTGCTTTGCACTGCACCTGGCTTCTGCCCAGACCACTTTCTTGTAGTCACCAAATTTTCCATTTTCCTTTTTTTTTTTTTTTCAATTTTGTTTCCTTTGATCATATCTCCATTCCAGAGTGTGTGTAAGCCCTTCTTATTTGTTTTGGCCTTCAGCGGGGATCAATTCTGGCAAGGCTTGGTGTATGTTGTGCGTGTCCCTGCAGTTGTTTGCATGCCATGCCTTTTCATGGCTTTGACTTTGGTTGAGATTTTTTTTTTTCTTTTCTTTTTTTTGAATGCATCTGTGCCATGTCCCTCATATCTTCCCAACCAAGTTGTTTGCACCTCCTGGGATTTTGTTTTGCTTTTACAACACCTGTCAGCATCCTTTTGGCCTCTTTTGGTGCTTTGCACTGCACCTGGCTTCTGCCCAGACCACTTTCTTGTAGTCACCAAATTTCCCAATTTTCCCTTTTTTGGGGGTTTTTTGCAATTGCATTTCTTTTGATCATGTCTCCTTTCCAGAGTGTTTGTAAGCCTTTCTTTGCAGGGTCGCAAGATTTGCTTTCCCTTCCCGAAAGGAAATGAAATTTCCTTTCGGGAAGGGAAAGCAAATCTTGCGATTTTAATGGCGATCAATTGGACAAGCTTTGGGGCAAGTCCCTTCATTTGTTGGGCTGTCATGCCTTTTCATGGCTTTGGCTCTGGCTGAGTTTTTTTTTTTTTTTTTTTTTTTTTTTTTAATGCATCCGTGCCATGTCTCTCATATCTTCCCCACCAAGTTGTGTCTGCCTCCTTGGATTTTGTTTTGCTTTTACAACACCTGTCAGCATCCTTTTGGCCTCTTTTGGTGCTTTGCACTGCACCTGGCTTCTGCCCAGACCACTTTCTTGTAGTCACCAAATTTTCCATTTTCCTTTTTTTTTTTTTTTCAATTTTGTTTCCTTTGATCATATCTCCATTCCAGAGTGTGTGTAAGCCCTTCTTATTTGTTTTGGCCTTCAGCGGGGATCAATTCTGGCAAGGCTTGGTGTATGTTGTGCGTGTCCCTGCAGTTGTTTGCATGCCATGCCTTTTCATGGCTTTGACTTTGGTTGAGATTTTTTTTTTTCTTTTCTTTTTTTTGAATGCATCTGTGCCATGTCCCTCATATCTTCCCAACCAAGTTGTTTGCACCTCCTGGGATTTTGTTTTGCTTTTACAACACCTGTCAGCATCCTTTTGGCCTCTTTTGGTGCTTTGCACTGCACCTGGCTTCTGCCCAGACCACTTTCTTGTAGTCACCAAATTTCCCAATTTTCCCTTTTTTGGGGGTTTTTTGCAATTGCATTTCTTTTGATCATGTCTCCTTTCCAGAGTGTTTGTAAGCCTTTCTTTGCAGGGTCGCAAGATTTGCTTTCCCTTCCCGAAAGGAAATGAAATTTCCTTTCGGGAAGGGAAAGCAAATCTTGCGATTTTAATGGCGATCAATTGGACAAGCTTTGGGGCAAGTCCCTTCATTTGTTGGGCTGTCATGCCTTTTCATGGCTTTGGCTCTGGCTGAGTTTTTTTTTTTTTTTTTTTTTTTTTTTTTAATGCATCCGTGCCATGTCTCTCATATCTTCCCCACCAAGTTGTGTCTGCCTCCTTGGATTTTGTTTTGCTTTTACAACACCTGTCAGCATCCTTTTGGCCTCTTTTGGTGCTTTGCACTGCACCTGGCTTCTGCCCAGACCACTTTCTTGTAGTCACCAAATTTCCCAATTTTCCCTTTTTTGGGGGTTTTTTGCAATTGCATTTCTTTTGATCATGTCTCCTTTCCAGAGTGTTTGTAAGCCTTTCTTTGCAGGGTCGCAAGATTTGGTTTCCCTTCCCGAAAGGAAATGAAATTTCCTTTCGGGAAGGGAAACCAAATCTTGCGATTTTATGGCGATCAATTGGACAAGCTTTGGGGCAAGTCCCTGCACTTGTTTGGCTGTCATGCCTTTTCATGGCTTTGGCTCTGGCTGAGATTTTTTTTTTTTTTTTTTTTTTTTGAATGCATCCGTGCCATGTCCCTCATATCTTCCCCACCAAGTTGTGTCTGCCTCCTTGGATTTTGTTTTGCTTTTACAACACCTGTCAGCATCCTTTTGGCCTCTTTTGGTGCTTTGCACTGCACCTGGCTTCTGCCCAGACCACTTTCTTGTAGTCACCAAATTTTCCATTTTTCTTTTTTTTTTTTTTCAATTTTGTTTCCTTTGATCATATCTCCATTCCAGAGTGTGTGTAAGCCCTTCTTATTTGTTTTGGCCTTCCGCAGGGAGCAATTCTGGCAAGGCTTGGTGTATGTTGTGCGTGTCCCTGCAGTTGTTTGCATGCCATGCCTTTTCATGGCTTTGACTTTGGCTGAGATTTTTTTTTTTTTTTTTTTTTTTTTAATGCATCCGTGCCATGTCTCTCATATCTTCCCCACCAAGTTGTGTCTGCCTCCTTGGATTTTGTTTTGCTTTTACAACACCTGTCAGCATCCTTTTGGCCTCTTTTGGTGCTTTGCACTGCACCTGGCTTCTGCCCAGACCACTTTCTTGTAGTCACCAAATTTCCCAATTTTCCCTTTTTTGGGGGTTTTTTGCAATTGCATTTCTTTTGATCATGTCTCCTTTCCAGAGTGTTTGTAAGCCTTTCTTTGCAGGGTCGCAAGATTTGGTTTCCCTTCCCGAAAGGAAATGAAATTTCCTTTCGGGAAGGGAAACCAAATCTTGCGATTTTATGGCGATCAATTGGACAAGCTTTGGGGCAAGTCCCTGCACTTGTTGGGCTGTCATGCCTTTTCATGGCTTTGGCTCTGGCTGAGATTTTTTTTTTTTTTTTTTTTTTTGAATGCATCCGTGCCATGTCCCTCATATCTTCCCCACCAAGTTGTGTCTGCCTCCTTGGATTTTGTTTTGCTTTTACAACACCTGTCAGCATCCTTTTGGCCTCTTTTGGTGCTTTGCACTGCACCTGGCTTCTGCCCAGACCACTTTCTTGTAGTCACCAAATTTTCCATTTTTCTTTTTTTTTTTTTCCAATTTTGTTTCCTTTGATCATATCTCCATTCCAGAGTGTGTGTAAGCCGCTCTTATTTGTTTTGGCCTTCAGCAGGGAGCAATTCTGGCAAGGCTTGCTGTATGTTGTGCGTTTCCCTGCAGTTGTTTGCATGCCATGCCTTTTCATGGCTTTGACTTTGGCTGAGATTTTTTTTTTCTTTTCTTTTTTTTGAATGCATCCTTGCCATGTCCCTCATATCTTCCCAACCAAGTTGTTTGCACCTCCTGGGATTTTGTTTTGCTTTTACAACACCTGTCAGCATCCTTTTGGCCTCTTTTGGTGCTTTGCACTGCACCTGGCTTCTGCCCAGACCACTTTCTTGTAGTCACCAAATTTCCCAATTTTCCCTTTTTTGGGGGTTTTTTGCAATTGCATTTCTTTTGATCATGTCTCCTTTCCAGAGTGTTTGTAAGCCTTTCTTTGCAGGGTCGCAAGATTTGCTTTCCCTTCCCGAAAGGAAATGAAATTTCCTTTTGGGAAGGGAAAGCAAATCTTGCGATTTTAATGGGGATCAATTGGACAAGCTTTGGGGCAAGTCCCTGCACTTGTTGGGCTGTCATGCCTTTTCATGGCTTTGGCTCTGGCTGAGATTTTTTTTTTTTTTTTTTTTTTTTTTAATGCATCCGTGCCATGTCCCTCATATCTTCCCCACCAAGTTGTGTCTGCCTCCTTGGATTTTGTTTTGCTTTTACAACACCTGTCAGCATCCTTTTGGCCTCTTTTGGTGCTTTGCACTGCACCTGGCTTGTGCCCAGACCACTTTCTTGTTGTCACCAAATTTTCCATTTTTCTTTTTTTTTTTTTTCAATTTTGTTTCCTTTGATCATATCTCCATTCCAGAGTGTGTGTAAGCCCTTCTTATTTGTTTTGGCCTTCCGCAGGGAGCAATTCTGGCAAGGCTTGGTGTATGTTGTGCGTGTCCTTGCACTTGTTTGCATGCCATGCCTTTTCATGGCTTTGGCTCTGGCTGAGATTTTTTTTTTTTTTTTTTTTTTTTTTTAATGCATCCGTGCCATGTCCCTCATATCTTCCCCACCAAGTTGTGTCTGCCTCCTTGGATTTTGTTTTGCTTTTACAACACCTGTCAGCATCCTTTTGGCCTCTTTTGGTGCTTTGCACTGCACCTGGCTTCTGCCCAGACCACTTTCTTGTTGTCACCAAATTTTCCATTTTTCTTTTTTTTTTTTTTCAATTTTGTTTCCTTTGATCATATCTCCATTCCAGAGTGTGTGTAAGCCCTTCTTATTTGTTTTGGCCTTCAGCAGGGATCAGTTCTGGCAAGGCTTGGTGTATGTTGTGCGTGTCCCTGCAGTTGTTTGCATGCCATGCCTTTTCATGGCTTTGACTTTGGCCTAGATTTTTTTTTTTTCTTTTTTTAAGTATCCATGCAATGTTGCTCATATCTTCCCCACCAAGTTGTGTCTGCCTCCTTGATTTTTGCCCTTTTTTTACAACACCTGTCAGGTTATTTTTGGCCTCTTTTGGTGCTTTGCACTGCACCTGGCTTCTGCCCAGACCACTTTCTTGTAGTCACCAAATTTCCCAATTTTCCCTTTTTTGGGGGTTTTTTGCAATTGCATTTCTTTTGATCATGTCTCCTTTCCAGAGTGTTTGTAAGCCTTTCTTTGCAGGGTCGCAAGATTTTGTTTCCCTTCCCGAAAGGAAATGAAATTTCCTTTTGGGAAGGGAAACCAAATCTTGCGATTTTAAGGCGATCAATTGGACAAGCTTTGGGGCAAGTCCCTGCACTTGTTGGGCTGTCATGCCTTTTCATGGCTTTGGCTCTGGCTGAGATTTTTTTTTTTTTTTTTTTTTTTTGAATGCATCCGTGCCATGTCCCTCATATCTTCCCCACCAAGTTGTGTCTGCCTCCTTGGATTTTGTTTTGCTTTTACAACACCTGTCAGCATCCTTTTGGCCTCTTTTGGTGCTTTGCACTGCACCTGGCTTCTGGCCAGACCACTTTCTTGTAGTCACCAAATTTTCCATTTTTCTTTTTTTTTTTTTTTCAATTTTGTTTCCTTTGATCATACCTCCATTCCAGAGTGTGTGTAAGCCCTTCTTATTTGTTTTGGCCTTCAGCAGGGATCAATTCTGGCAAGGCTTGGTGTATGTTGTGCGTGTCCCTGCAGTTGTTTGCAAGCCATGCCTTTTCATGGCTTTGACTTTGGCTGAGATTTTGTTTTTTCTTTTCTTTTTTTTGAATGCATCCGTGCCATGTCCCTCATATCTTCCCAACCAAGTTGTTTGCACCACCTGGGATTTTGTTTTGCTTTTACAACACCTGTCAGCATCCTTTTGGCCTCTTTTGGTGCTTTGCACTGCACCTGGCTTCTGCCCAGACCACTTTCTTGTTGTCACCAAATTTTCCATTTTTCTTTTTTTTTTTTTTCAATTTTTATTCCTTTAATCATATCTCCATTCCAGAGTGTGTGTAAGCCCTTCTTATTTGTTTTGGCCTTCAGCGGGGATCAGTTCTGGCAAGGCTTGGTGTATGTTGTGCGTGTCCTTGCAGTTGTTTGCATGCCATGCCTTTTCATGGCTTTGACTTTGGCTGAGATTTTTTTTTTTTCTTTTTTTAAGTATCCGTGCAATGGTGCTCATATCTTCCCCACCAAGTTGTGTCTGCCTCCTTGATTTTTGCCCTTTTTTTACAACTCCTCTCAGGTTATTTTTGGCCTCTTTTGGTGCTTTGCACTGCACCTGGCTTCTGCCCAGACCACTTTCTTGTAGTCACCAAATTTCCCAATTTTCCCTTTTTTGGGGGTTTTTTGCAATTGCATTTCTTTTGATCATGTCTCCTTTCCAGAGTGTTTGTAAGCCTTTCTTTGCAGGGTCGCAAGATTTGGTTTCCCTTCCCGAAAGGAAATGAAATCTTGCAATTTTAATGGGGATCAATTGGACAAGCTTTGGGGCAAGTCCCTGCATTTGTTGGGCTGTCATGCCTTTCCATGGCTTTGACTTTGGCTGAGATTTTTTTTTTTTTTTTTTTTTTTAATGCATCCGTGCCATGTCCCTCATATCTTCCCCACCAAGTTGTGTCTGCCTCCTTAGTTTTTGTTTTGCTTTTACAACACCTCTCAGCATCCTTTTGGCCTCTTTTGGTGCTTTGCACTGCACCTGGCTTCTGGCCAGACCACTTTCTTGTAGTCACCAAATTTTCCATTTTCCTTTTTTTTTTTTTTCAATTTTGTTTCCTTTGATCATATCTCCATTCCAGAGTGTGTGTAAGCCCTTCTTATTTGTTTTGGCCTTCAGAAAGGAGCAATTCTGGCAAGGCTTGGTGTATGTTGTGCATGTCCCTGCAGTTGTTTGCATGCCATGCCTTTTCATGGCTTTGACTTTGGCTGAGATTTTGTTTTTTCTTTTCTTTTTTTTGAATGCATCCGTGCCATGTCCCTCATATCTTCCCAACCAAGTTGTTTGCACCTCCTGGGATTTTGTTTTGCTTTTACAACACCTGTCAGCATCCTTTTGGCCTCTTTTGGTGCTTTGCACTGCACCTGGCTTCTGCCCAGACCACTTTCTTGTAGTCACCAAATTTCCCAATTTTCCCTTTTTTGGGGGTTTTTTGCAATTGCATTTCTTTTGATCATGTCTCCTTTCCAGAGTGTTTGTAAGCCTTTCTTTGCAGGGTCGCAAGATTTGGTTTCCCTTCCCGAAAGGAAATGAAATTTCCTTTCGGGAAGGGAAACCAAATCTTGCGATTTTAATGGGGATCAATTGGACAAGCTTTGGGGCAAGTCCCTGCACTTGTTGGGCTGTCATGCCTTTTCATGGCTTTGGCTCTGGCTGAGATTTTTTTTTTTTTTTTTATTTTTTTTAATGCATCCGTGCCATGTCCCTCATATCTTCCCAACCAAGTTGTGTCTGCCTCCTTGATTTTTGCCCTTTTTTTACAACTCCTCTCAGGTTATTTTTGGCCTCTTTTGGTGCTTTGCACTGCACCTGGCTTCTGCCCAGACCACTTTCTTGTAGTCACCAAATTTCCCAATTTTCCCGTTTTTGGGGGTTTTTTGCAATTGCATTTCTTTTGATCATGTCTCCTTTCCAGAGTGTTTGTAAGCCTTTCTTTGCAGGGTCGCAAGATTTGGTTTCCCTTCCCGAAAGGAAATGAAATTTCCTTTCGGGAAGGGAAAGCAAATCTTGCGATTTTAATGGGGATCAATTGGACAAGCTTTGGGGCAAGTCCCTGCACTTGTTGGGCTGTCATGCCTTTTCATGGCTTTGGCTCTAGCTGAGATTTTTTTTTTTTTTTTTTTTTTAATGCATCCGTGCCATGTCCCTCATATCTTCCCCACCAAGTTGTTTGCACCTCCTTGGATTTTGTTTTGCTTTTACAACACCTGTCAGGTTATTTTTGGCCTCTTTTGGTGCTTTGCACTGCACCTGGCTTCTGCCCAGACCACTTTCTTGTAGTCACCAAGTTTTCCATTTTTCTTTTTTTTTTTTCAATTTTGTTTCCTTTGATCATATCTCCATTCCAGAGTGTGTGTAAGCCGCTCTTATTTGTTTTGGCCTTCAGCAGGGAGCAATTCTGGCAAGGCTTGGTGTATGTTGTGCGTGTCCCTGCAGTTGTTTGCATGCCATGCCTTTTCATGGCTTTGACTTTGGCTGAGTTTTTTTTTTTTCTTTTTTTAAGTATCCATGCAATGTTGCTCATATCTTCCCCACCAAGTTGTGTCTGCCTCCTTGATTTTTGCCCTTTTTTTACAACATCTGTCAGGTTATTTTTGGCCTCTTTTGGTGCTTTGCACTGCACCTGGCTTCTGCCCAGACCACTTTCTTGTAGTCACCAAATTTCCCCTTTTTTGGGGGTTTTTTGCAATTGCATTTCTTTTGATCATGTCTCCTTTCCAGAGTGTTTGTAAGCCTTTCTTTGCAGGGTCGCAAGATTTGGTTTCCCTTCCCGAAAGGAAATGAAATTTCCTTTCCTTTCGGGAAGGGAAAGCAAATCTTGCGATTTTAATGGGGATCAATTGGACAAGCTTTGGGGCAAGTCCGTGCATTTGTTGGGCTGTCATGCCTTTTCATGGCTTTGACTTTGGCTGAGATTTTTTTTTTTTTTTTTTTTTTTAATGCATCCGTGCCATGTCCCTCATATCTTCCCCACCAAGTTGTGTCTGCCTCCTTAGTTTTTGTTTTGCTTTTACAACACCTCTCAGCATCCTTTTGGCCTCTTTTGGTGCTTTGCACTGCACCTGGCTTCTGCCCAGACCACTTTCTTGTAGTCACCAAATTTTCCATTTTCCTTTTTTTTTTTTTTCAATTTTGTTTCCTTTGATCATATCTCCATTCCAGAGTGTGTGTAAGCCCTTCTTATTTGTTTTGGCCTTCAGAAAGGAGCAATTCTGGCAAGGCTTGGTGTATGTTGTGCATGTCCCTGCAGTTGTTTGCATGCCATGCCTTTTCATGGCTTTGACTTTGGCTGAGATTTTGTTTTTTCTTTTCTTTTTTTTGAATGCATCCGTGCCATGTCCCTCATATCTTCCCAACCAAGTTGTTTGCACCTCCTGGGATTTTGTTTTGCTTTTACAACACCTGTCAGCATCCTTTTGGCCTCTTTTGGTGCTTTGCACTGCACCTGGCTTCTGCCCAGACCACTTTCTTGTAGTCACCAAATTTCCCAATTTTCCCTTTTTTGGGGGTTTTTTGCAATTGCATTTCTTTTGATCATGTCTCCTTTCCAGAGTGTTTGTAAGCCTTTCTTTGCAGGGTCGCAAGATTTGCTTTCCCTTCCCGAAAGGAAATGAAATTTCCTTTCGGGAAGGGAAAGCAAATCTTGCGATTTTAATGGGGATCAATTGGACAAGCTTTGGGGCAAGTCCCTGCACTTGTTGGGCTGTCATGCCTTTTCATGGCTTTGGCTCTGGCTGAGATTTTTTTTTTTTTTTTTATTTTTTTTAATGCATCCGTGCCATGTCCCTCATATCTTCCCAACCAAGTTGTGTCTGCCTCCTTGATTTTTGCCCTTTTTTTACAACTCCTCTCAGGTTATTTTTGGCCTCTTTTGGTGCTTTGCACTGCACCTGGCTTCTGCCCAGACCACTTTCTTGTAGTCACCAAATTTCCCAATTTTCCCGTTTTTGGGGGTTTTTTGCAATTGCATTTCTTTTGATCATGTCTCCTTTCCAGAGTGTTTGTAAGCCTTTCTTTGCAGGGTCGCAAGATTTGGTTTCCCTTCCCGAAAGGAAATGAAATTTCCTTTCGGGAAGGGAAAGCAAATCTTGCGATTTTAATGGGGATCAATTGGACAAGCTTTGGGGCAAGTCCCTGCACTTGTTGGGCTGTCATGCCTTTTCATGGCTTTGGCTCTAGCTGAGATTTTTTTTTTTTTTTTTTTTTTAATGCATCCGTGCCATGTCCCTCATATCTTCCCCACCAAGTTGTTTGCACCTCCTTGGATTTTGTTTTGCTTTTACAAC
The DNA here is from genome assembly GCF_027477595.1 of Haemorhous mexicanus. Lineage (NCBI taxonomy): Eukaryota > Metazoa > Chordata > Aves > Passeriformes > Fringillidae > Haemorhous > Haemorhous mexicanus. Next base: position 82,828,341 of record NC_082343.1, on the reverse strand, counting down.
ACCTGTCAGGTTATTTTTGGCCTCTTTTGGTGCTTTGCACTGCACCTGGCTTCTGCCCAGACCACTTTCTTGTAGTCACCAAGTTTTCCATTTTTCTTTTTTTTTTTTCAATTTTGTTTCCTTTGATCATATCTCCATTCCAGAGTGTGTGTAAGCCGCTCTTATTTGTTTTGGCCTTCAGCAGGGAGCAATTCTGGCAAGGCTTGGTGTATGTTGTGCGTGTCCCTGCAGTTGTTTGCATGCCATGCCTTTTCATGGCTTTGACTTTGGCTGAGTTTTTTTTTTTTCTTTTTTTAAGTATCCATGCAATGTTGCTCATATCTTCCCCACCAAGTTGTGTCTGCCTCCTTGATTTTTGCCCTTTTTTTACAACACCTGTCAGGTTATTTTTGGCCTCTTTTGGTGCTTTGCACTGCACCTGGCTTCTGCCCAGACCACTTTCTTGTAGTCACCAAATTTCCCCTTTTTTGGGGGTTTTTTGCAATTGCATTTCTTTTGATCATGTCTCCTTTCCAGAGTGTTTGTAAGCCTTTCTTTGCAGGGTCGCAAGATTTGGTTTCCCTTCCCGAAAGGAAATGAAATTTCCTTTCCTTTCGGGAAGGGAAACCAAATCTTGCGATTTTAATGGGGATCAATTGGACAAGCTTTGGGGCAAGTCCCTGCACTTGTTGGGCTGTCATGCCTTTTCATGGCTTTGGCTCTGGCTGAGATTTTTTTTTTTTTTTTTTTTTTTAATGCATCCGTGCCATGTCCCTCATATCTTCCCCACCAAGTTGTGTCTGCCTCCTTGGATTTTGTTTTGCTTTTACAACACCTGTCAGCATCCTTTTGGCCTCTTTTGGTGCTTTGCACTGCACCTGGCTTCTGCCCAGACCACTTTCTTGTAGTCACCAAATTTTCCATTTTTCTTTTTTTTTTTTTCAATTTTGTTTCCTTTGATCATATCTCCATTCCAGAGTGTGTGTAAGCCCTTCTTATTTGTTTTGGCCTTCAGCAGGGATCAGTTCTGGCAAGGCTTGCTGTATGTTGTGCGTGTCCTTGCAGTTGTTTGCATGCCATGCCTTTTCATGGCTTTGACTTTGGCTGAGATTTTGTTTTTTCTTTTCTTTTTTTTGAATGCATCCGTGCCATGTCCCTCATATCTTCCCAACCAAGTTGTTTGCACCTCCTGGGATTTTGTTTTGCTTTTACACCACCTGTCAGCATCCTTTTGGCCTCTTTTGGTGCTTTGCACTGCACCTGGCTTCTGCCCAGACCACTTTCTTGTAGTCACCAAATTTTCCATTTTTCTTTTTTTTTTTTTCCAATTTTGTTTCCTTTGATCATATCTCCATTCCAGAGTGTGTGTAAGCCCTTCTTATTTGTTTTGGCCTTCAGCAGGGAGCAATTCTGGCAAGGCTTGCTGTATGTTGTGCGTGTCCTCGCAGTTGTTTGCATGCCATGCCTTTTCATGGCTTTGACTTTGGCTGAGATTTTTTTTTTTCTTTTTTTAAGTATCCATGCAATGTAGCTCATATCGTCCCCACCAAGTTGTGTCTGCCTCCTTGATTTTTGCCCTTTTTTTACAACACCTGTCAGGTTATTTTTGGCCTCTTTTGGTGCTTTGCACTGCACCTGGCTTCTGGCCAGACCACTTTCTTGTTGTCACCAAATTTTCCATTTTTCTTTTTTTTTTTTTTTCAATTTTGTTTCCTTTGATCATATCTCCATTCCAGAGTGTGTGTAAGCCCTTCTTATTTGTTTTGGCCTTCAGAAAGGAGCAATTCTGGCAAGGCTTGGTGTATGTTGTGCATGTCCCTGCAGTTGTTTGCATGCCATGCCTTTTCATGGCTTTGACTTTGGCTGAGATTTTGTTTTTTCTTTTCTTTTTTTTGAATGCATCCGTGCCATGTCCCTCATATCTTCCCAACCAAGTTGTTTGCACCTCCTGGGATTTTGTTTTGCTTTTACAACACCTGTCAGCATCCTTTTGGCCTCTTTTGGTGCTTTGCACTGCACCTGGCTTCTGCCCAGACCACTTTCTTGTAGTCACCAAATTTCCCCTTTTTTGGGGGTTTTTTGCAATTGCATTTCTTTTGATCATGTCTCCTTTCCAGAGTGTTTGTAAGCCTTTCTTTGCAGGGTCGCAAGATTTGGTTTCCCTTCCCGAAAGGAAATGAAATTTCCTTTCCTTTCGGGAAGGGAAACCAAATCTTGCGATTTTAATGGGGATCAATTGGACAAGCTTTGGGGCAAGTCCCTGCGCTTGTTGGGCTGTCATGCCTTTTCATGGCTTTGGCTCTGGCTGAGATTTTTTTTTTTTTTTTTTTTTTAATGCATCCGTGCCATGTCCCTCATATCTTCCCCACCAAGTTGTGTCTGCCTCCTTGGATTTTGTTTTGCTTTTACAACACCTGTCAGCATCCTTTTGGCCTCTTTTGGTGCTTTGCACTGCACCTGGCTTCTGCCCAGACCACTTTCTTGTAGTCACCAGATTTTCCATTTTTCTCTTTTTTTTTTTCCAATTTTGTTTCCTTTGATCATATCTCCATTCCAGAGTGTGTGTAAGCCGCTCTTATTTGTTTTGGCCTTCAGCGGGGATCAATTCTGGCAAGGCTTGGTGTATGTTGTGCGTGTCCTTGCAGTTGTTTGCATGCCATGCCTTTTCATGGCTTTGACTTTGGCTGAGATTTTGTTTTTTCTTTTTTTAAGTATCCATGCAATGTTGCTCATATCTTCCCCACCAAGTTGTGTCTGCCTCCTTAATTTTTGCCCTTTTTTTACAACTCCTGTCAGGTTATTTTTGGCCTCTTTTGGTGCTTTGCACTGCACCTGGCTTCTGCCCAGACCACTTTCTTGTAGTCACCAAATTTCCCAATTTTCCCTTTTTTGGGGGTTTTTTGCAATTGCATTTCTTTTGATCATATCTCCTTTCCAGAGTGTTTGTAAGCCTTTCTTTGCAGGGTCGCAAGATTTGAAACCAAATCTTGCGATTTTAATGGGGATCAATTGGACAAGCTTTGGGGCAAGTCCCTGCGCTTGTTGGGCTGTCATGCCTTTTCATGGCTTTGACTTTGGCTGAGATTTTTTTTTTTCTTTTTTTTTTCTTTGAATGCATCCGTGCCATGTCCCTCATATCTTCCCAACCAAGTTGTATGTACCTCCTGGGATTTTGTTTTGCTTTTACAACACCTGTCAGCATCCTTTTGGCCTCTTTTGGTGCTTTGCACTGCACCTGGCTTCTGCCCAGACCACTTTCTTGTAGTCACCAAATTTCCCAATTTTCCCTTTTTTGGGGGTTTTTTGCAATTGCATTTCTTTTGATCATATCTCCTTTCCAGAGTGTTTGTAAGCCTTTCTTTGCAGGGTCGCAAGATTTGGTTTCCCTTCCCGAAAGGAAATTTCATTTCCTTTCGGGAAGGGAAACCAAATCTTGCGATTTTAATGGGGATCAATTGGACAAGCTTTGGGGCAAATCCCTGCACATGTTGGGCTGTCATGCCTTTTCATGGCTTTGGCTCTGGCTGAGATTTTTTTTTTTTTTTTTTTTTTTAATGCATCCGTGCCATGTCCCTCATATCTTCCCCACCAAGTTGTTTGCACCTCCTTGGATTTTGTTTTGCTTTTACAACACCTGTCAGCATCCTTTTGGCCTCTTTTGTTGCTTTGCACTGCACCTGGCTTCTGGCCAGACCACTTTCTTGTTGTCACCAAATTTTCCATTTTTCTTTTTTTTTTTTTTTCAATTTTGTTTCCTTTGATCATATCTCCATTCCAGAGTGTGTGTAAGCCCTTCTTATTTGTTTTGGCCTTCAGCAGGGATCAATTCTGGCAAGGCTTGGTGTATGTTGTGCGTGTCCCTGCAGTTGTTTGCAAGCCATGCCTTTTCATGGCTTTGACTTTGGCTGAGATTTTTTTTTTTCTTTTCTTTTTTTTGAATGCATCCGTGCCATGCCCCTCATATCTTCCCAACCAAGTTGTTTGCACCACCTGGGATTTTGTTTTGCTTTTACAACACCTCTCAGCATCCTTTTGGCCTCTTTTGGTGCTTTGCACTGCACCTGGCTTCTGCCCAGACCACTTTCTTGTTGTCACCAAATTTTCCATTTTTCTTTTTTTTTTTTTTCAATTTTGATTCCTTTAATCATATCTCCATTCCAGAGTGTGTGTAAGCCCTTCTTATTTTTTTTGGCCTTCAGCGGGGATCAGTTCTGGCAAGGCTTGGTGTATGTTGTGCGTGTCCTTGCAGTTGTTTGCATGCCATGCCTTTTCATGGCTTTGACTTTGGCTGAGATTTTTTTTTTTTCTTTTTTTAAGTATCCGTGCAATGTTGCTCATATCTTCCCCACCAAGTTGTGTCTGCCTCCTTGATTTTTGCCCTTTTTTTACAACTCATCTCAGGTTATTTTTGGCCTCTTTTGGTGCTTTGCACTGCACCTGGCTTCTGCCCAGACCACTTTCTTGTAGTCACCAAATTTCCCAATTTTCCCTTTTTTGGGGGTTTTTTGCAATTGCATTTCTTTTGATCATGTCTCCTTTCCAGAGTGTTTGTAAGCCTTTCTTTGCAGGGTCGCAAGATTTGGTTTCCCTTCCCGAAAGGAAATGAAATCTTGCGATTTTAATGGGGATCAATTGGACAAGCTTTGGGGCAAGTCCCTGCATTTGTTGGGCTGTCATGCCTTTTCATGGCTTTGGCTCTGGCTGAGATTTTTTTTTTTTTTTTTTTTTTAATGCATCCGTGCCATGTCCCTCATATCTTCCCCACCAAGTTGTGTCTGCCTCCTTAGTTTTTGTTTTGCTTTTACAACACCTGTCAGCATCCTTTTGGCCTCTTTTGGTGCTTTGCACTGCACCTGGCTTCTGGCCAGACCACTTTCTTGTAGTCACCAAATTTTCCATTTTCCTTTTTTTTTTTTTTCAATTTTGTTTCCTTTGATCATATCTCCATTCCAGAGTGTGTGTAAGCCCTTCTTATTTGTTTTGGCCTTCAGAAAGGAGCAATTCTGGCAAGGCTTGGTGTATGTTGTGCATGTCCCTGCAGTTGTTTGCATGCCATGCCTTTTCATGGCTTTGACTTTGGCTGAGATTTTGTTTTTTCTTTTCTTTTTTTTGAATGCATCCGTGCCATGTGCCTCATATCTTCCCAACCAAGTTGTTTGCACCTCCTGGGATTTTGTTTTGCTTTTACAACACCTGTCAGCATCCTTTTGGCCTCTTTTGGTGCTTTGCACTGCACCTGGCTTCTGCCCAGACCACTTTCTTGTAGTCACCAAATTTCCCAATTTTCCCTTTTTTGGGGGTTTTTTGCAATTGCATTTCTTTTGATCATGTCTCCTTTCCAGAGTGTTTGTAAGCCTTTCTTTGCAGGGTCGCAAGATTTGCTTTCCCTTCCCGAAAGGAAATGAAATTTCCTTTCGGGAAGGGAAAGCAAATCTTGCGATTTTAATGGGGATCAATTGGACAAGCTTTGGGGCAAGTCCCTGCGCTTGTTGGGCTGTCATGCCTTTTCATGGCTTTGGCTCTGGCTGAGATTTTTTTTTTTTTTTTATTTTTTTTAATGCATCCGTGCCATGTCCCTCATATCTTCCCCACCAAGTTGTGTCTGCCTCCTTGGATTTTGTTTTGCTTTTACAACACCTGTCAGCATCCTTTTGGCCTCTTTTGGTGCTTTGCACTGCACCTGGCTTCTGCCCAGACCACTTTCTTGTAGTCACCAAATTTTCCATTTTTCTTTTTTTTTTTTTTCAATTTTGTTTCCTTTTATCATATCTCCATTCCAGAGTGTGTGTAAGCCCTTCTTATTTGTTTTGGCCTTCAGCGGGGATCAGTTCTGGCAAGGCTTGGTTTATGTTGTGCGTGTCCTTGCAGTTGTTTGCATGCCATGCCTTTTCATGGCTTTGACTTTGGCTGAGATTTTTTTTGTTTCTTTTTTTAAGTATCCATGCAATATTGCTCATATCTTCCCCACCAAGTTGTGTCTGCCTCCTTGATTTTTGCCCTTTTTTTACAACGCCTGTCAGGTTATTTTTGGCCTCTTTTGGTGCTTTGCACTGCACCTGGCTTCTGCCCAGACCACTTTCTTGTAGTCACCAAATTTCCCAATTTTCCCTTTTTTGGGGGTTTTTTGCAATTGCATTTCTTTTGATCATGTCTCCTTTCCAGAGTGTTTGTAAGCCTTTCTTTGCAGGGTCGCAAGATTTGCTTTCCCTTCCCGAAAGGAAATGAAATTTCCTTTCGGGAAGGGAAAGCAAATCTTGCGATTTTAATGGGGATCAATTGGACAAGCTTTGGGGCAAGTCCCTGCGCTTGTTGGGCTGTCATGCCTTTTCATGGCTTTGGCTCTGGCTGAGATTTTTTTTTTTTTTTTTTTTTTTAATGCATCCGTGCCATGTCCCTCACATCTTCCCCACCAAGTTGTGTCTGCCTCCTTGGATTTTGTTTTACTCTTACAACACCTGTCAGCATCCTTTTGGCCTCTTTTGGTGCTTTGCACTGCACCTGGCTTCTGGCCAGACCACTTTCTTGTAGTCACCAAATTTTCCATTTTTCTTTTTTTTTTTTTTTTCAATTTTGTTTCCTTTGATCATATCTCCATTCCAGAGTGTGTGTAAGCCCTTCTTATTTGTTTTGGCCTTCAGCAGGGATCAATTCTGGCAAGGCTTGGTGTATGTTGTGCGTGTCCCTGCAGTTGTTTGCATGCCATGCCTTTTCATGGCTTTGACTTTGGCTGAGATTTTTTTTTTTCTTTTCTTTTTTTTGAATGCATCCGTGCCATGTCCCTCATATCTTCCCAACCAAGTTGTTTGCACCTCCTGGGATTTTGTTTTGCTTTTACAACACCTGCCAGCATCCTTTTGGCCTCTTTTGGTGCTTTGCACTGCACCTGGCTTCTGCCCAGACCACTTTCTTGTAGTCACCAAATTTCCCAATTTTCCCTTTTTTGGGGGTTTTTTGCAATTGCATTTCTTTTGATCATGTCTCCTTTCCAGAGTGTTTGTAAGCCTTTCTTTGCAGGGTCGCAAGATTTGGTTTCCCTTCCCGAAAGGAAATGAAATCTTGCGATTTTAATGGGGATCAATTGGACAAGCTTTGGGGCAAGTCCCTGCATTTGTTGGGCTGTCATGCCTTTTCATGGCTTTGGCTCTGGCTGAGATTTTTTTTTTTTTTTTTTTTTTTTTTATGCATCCGTGCCATGTCCCTCATATCTTCCCAACCAAGTTGTGTCTGCCTCCTTGGATTTTGTTTTGCTTTTACAACACCTGTCAGCATCCTTTTGGCCTCTTTTGGTGCTTTGCACTGCACCTGGCTTCTGCCCAGACCACTTTCTTGTTGTCACCAAATTTTCCATTTTTCTTTTTTTTTTTTTCAATTTTGTTTCCTTTGATCATATCTCCATTCCAGAGTTTGTGTAAGCCCTTCTTATTTGTTTTGGCCTTCAGCGGGGATCAGTTCTGGCAAGGCTTGGTGTATGTTGTGCGTGTCCTTGCAGTTGTTTGCATGCCATGCCTTTTCATGGCTTTGACTTTGGCTGAGATTTTTTTTTTTTCTTTTTTTAAGTATCCATGCAATGTTGCTCATATCTTCCCCACCAAGTTGTGTCTGCCTCCTGTACTTTTGCCCTTTTTTTACAACTCCTGTCAGGTTATTTTTGGCCTCTTTTGGTGCTTTGCACTGCACCTGGCTTCTGCCCAGACCACTTTCTTGTAGTCACCAAATTTCCCAATTTTCCCTTTTTTGGGGGTTTTTTGCAATTGCATTTCTTTTGATCATATCTCCTTTCCAGAGTGTTTGTAAGCCTTTCTTTGCAGGGTCGCAAGATTTGGTTTCCCTTCCCGAAAGGAAATTTCATTTCCTTTCGGGAAGGGAAACCAAATCTTGCGATTTTAATGGGGATCAATTGGACAAGCTTTGGGGCAAGTCCCTGCACTTGTTGGGCTGTCATGCCTTTTCATGGCTTTGGCTCTGGCTGAGATTTTTTTTTTTTTTTTTTTTTTTTTTAATGCATCCGTGCCATGTCCCTCATATCTTCCCCACCAAGTTGTGTCTGCCTCCTTAGTTTTTGTTTTGCTTTTACAACACCTGTCAGCATCCTTTTGGCCTCTTTTGGTGCTTTGCACTGCACCTGGCTTCTGCCCAGACCACTTTCTTGTAGTCACCAAATTTTCCATTTTTCTTTTTTTTTTTTTTCAATTTTGTTTCCTTTGATCATATCTCCATTCCAGAGTGTGTGTAAGCCCTTCTTATTTGTTTTGGCCTTCAGCAGGGATCAGTTCTGGCAAGGCTTGGTGTATGTTGTGCGTGTCCTTGCAGTTCTTTGCATGCCATGCTTTTTCATGGCTTTGACTTTGGCTGAGATTTTTTTTTTTCTTTTTTTAAGTATCCATGCAATGTTGCTCATATCTTCCCCACCAAGTTGTGTCTGCCTCCTTGATTTTTGTCCTTTTTTTACTACTCCTCTCAGGTTATTTTTGGCCTCTTTTGGTGCTTTTCACTGCACCTGGCTTCTGCCCAGACCACTTTCTTGTAGTCACCAAATTTCCCAATTTTCCCTTTTTTGGGGGTTTTTTGCAATTGCATTTCTTTTGATCATGTCTCCTTTCCAGAGTGTTTGTAAGCCTTTCTTTGCAGGGTCGCAAGATTTGGTTTCCCTTCCCGAAAGGAAATGAAATTTCCTTTCGGGAAGGGAAACCAAATCTTGCGATTTTAATGGGGATCAATTGGACAAGCTTTGGGGCAAGTCCCTGCGCTTGTTGGGCTGTCATGCCTTTTCATGGCTTTGGCTTTGGCTGAGATTTTTTTTTTTTTTTTATCTTTTTTAATGCATCCGTGCCATGTCCCTCATATCTTCCCCACCAAGTTGTGTCTGCCTCCTTGGATTTTGTTTTGCTTTTACAACACCTGTCAGCATCCTTTTGGCCTCTTTTGGTGCTTTGCACTGCACCTGGCTTGTGCCCAGACCACTTTCTTGTAGTCACCAAATTTTCCATTTTTCTTTTTTTTTTTTTTCAATTTTGTTTCCTTTGATCATATCTCCATTCCAGAGTGTGTGTAAGCCCTTCTTATTTGTTTTGGCCTTCAGCGGGGATCAGTTCTGGCAAGGCTTGGTGTATGTTGTGCGTGTCCTTGCAGTTGTTTGCATGCCATGCCTTTTCATGGCTTTGACTTTGGCTGAGATTTTTTTTTTTCTTTTTTTAAGTATCCATGCAATGTTGCTCATATCTTCCCCACCAAGTTGTGTCTGCCTCCTGTACTTTTGCCCTTTTTTTACAACTCCTGTCAGGTTATTTTTGGCCTCTTTTGGTGCTTTGCACTGCACCTGGCTTCTGCCCAGACCACTTTCTTGTAGTCACCAAATTTCCCAATTTTCCCTTTTTTGGGGGTTTTTTGCAATTGCATTTCTTTTGATCATGTCTCCTTTCCAGAGTGTTTGTAAGCCTTTCTTTGCAGGGTCGCAAGATTTGGTTTCCCTTCCCGAAAGGAAATAAAATTTCCTTTCGGGAAGGGAAACCAAATCTTGCGAATTTAATGGGGATCAATTGGACAAGCTTTGGGGCAAGTCCCTGCACTTGTTGGGCTGTCATGCCTTTTCATGGCTTTGGCTCTGGCTGAGATTTTTTTTTTTTTTTTTTTTTTTTTTAATGCATCCGTGCCATGTCCCTCATATCTTCCCCACCAAGTTGTGTCTGCCTCCTTGGATTTTGTTTTGCTTTTACAACACCTGTCAGCATCCTTTTGGCCTCTTTTGGTGCTTTGCACTGCACCTGGCTTCTGGCCAGACCACTTTCTTGTAGTCACCAAATTTTCCATTTTTCTTTTTTTTTTTTTTCAATTTTGTTTCCTTTGATCATATCTCCATTCCAGAGTGTGTGTAAGCCCTTCTTATTTGTTGTGGCCTTCAGCAGGGATCAATTCTGGCAAGGCTTGGTGTATGTTGTGCGTGTCCTTGCAGTTGTTTGCATGCCATGCCTTTTCATGGCTTTGACTTTGGCTGAGATTTTTTTTTTTCTTTTTTTAAGTATCCATGCAATGTTGCTCATATCTTCCCCACCAAGTTGTGTCTGCCTCCTTGGATTTTGTTTTGCTCTTACAACACCTGTCAGCATCCTTTTGGCCTCTTTGGGTGCTATGCACTGCACCTGGCTTCTGCCCAGACCACTTTCTTGTTGTCACCAAATTTTCCATTTTTCTTTTTTTTTTTTTTCAATTTTGTTTCCTTTGATCATATCTCCTTTCCAGAGTGTGTGTAAGCCCTTCTTATTTGTTTTGTCTTTCAGCAGGGATCAATTCTGGCAAGGCTTGGTGTATGTTGTGCGTGTCCTTGCAGTTGTTTGCATGCCATGCCTTTTCATGGCTTTGACTTTGGCTGAGATTTTTTTTTTTTCTTTTTTTAAGTATCCATGCAATGTTGCTCATATCTTCCCAACCAAGTTGTGTCTGCCTCCTTGATTTTTGCCCTTTTTTTACAACACCTGTCAGGTTATTTTTGGCCTCTTTTGGTGCTTTGCACTGCACCTGGCTTTTCCCCGACCACTTTCTTATAGTGACCAAATTTCCCAATTTTCCCTTTTTTGGGGTTTTTTTGCAATTGCAATTCTTTTGATCATGTCTCCTTTCCAGAGTGTTTGTAAGCCTTTCTTTGCAGGGTCGCAAGATTTGGTTTCCCTTCCCGAAAGGAAATGAAATTTCCTTTCGGGAAGGGAAACCAAATCTTGCGATTTTAATGGGAATCAATTGGACAAGCTTTGGGGCAAGTCCCTGCATTTGTTGGGCTGTCATGCCTTTTCATGGCTTTGGCTCTGGCTGAGATTTTTTTTTTCTTTTTTTTTTTTTTGAATGCATCCGTGCCATGTCCCTCATATCTTCCCAACCAAGTTGTATGTACCTCCTGGGATTTTGTTTTGCTTTTACAACACCTGTCAGCATTCTTTTGGCCTCTTTTGGTGCTTTGCACTGCACCTGGCTTCTGCCCAGACCACTTTCTTGTTGTCACCAAATTTTCCATTTTTCTTTTTTTTTTTTTTCAATTTTGTTTCCTTTGATCATATCTGCTTTCCAGAGTGTGTGTAAGCCCTTCTTATTTGTTTTGGCCTTCAGCAGGGATCAATTCTGGCAAGGCTTGGTGTATGTTGTGCGTGTCCTTGCAGTTGTTTGCATGCCATGCCTTTTCATGGCTTTGACTTTGGCTGAGATTTTGTTTTTTCTTTTCTTTTTTTTGAATGCATCCGTGCCATGTCCCTCATATCTTCCCAACCAAGTTTTTTGCACCTCCTGGGATTTTGTTTTGCTTTTACAACACCTGTCAGCATCCTTTTGGCCTCTTTTGGTGCTTTGCACTGCACCTGGCTTCTGCCCAGACCACTTTCTTGTTGTCACCAAATTTTCCATTTTTCTTTTTTTTTTTTTTTCAATTTTGTTTCCTTTGATCATATCTCCATTCCAGAGTGTGTGTAAGCCCTTCTTATTTGTTTTGGCCTTCAGCAGGGATCAGTTCTGGCAAGGCTTGGTGTATGTTGTGCGTGTCCTTGCAGTTGTTTGCATGCCATGCCTTTTCATGGCTTTGACTTTGGCTGAGATTTTTTTTTTTTCTTTTTTTAAGTATCCATGCAATGTTGCTCATATCTTCCCCACCAAGTTGTGTCTGCCTCCTGTACTTTTGCCCTTTTTTTACAACTCCTGTCAGGTTATTTTTGGCCTCTTTTGGTGCTTTGCACTGCACCTGGCTTCTGCCCAGACCACTTTCTTGTAGTCACCAAATTTCCCAATTTTCCCTTTTTTGGGGGTTTTTTGCAATTGCATTTCTTTTGATCATGTCTCCTTTCCAGAGTGTTTGTAAGCCTTTCTTTGCAGGGTCGCAAGATTTGGTTTCCCTTCCCGAAAGGAAATGAAATTTCCTTTCGGGAAGGGAAACCAAATCTTGCGAATTTAATGGGGATCAATTGGACAAGCTTTGGGGCAAGTCCCTGCACTTGTTGGGCTGTCATGCCTTTTCATGGCTTTGGCTCTGGCGGGTTTTTTTTTTTTTTTTTTTTTTTTTTTTTTAATGCATCCGTGCCATGTCCCTCATATCTTCCCCACCAAGTTGTGTCTGCCTCCTTGGATTTTGTTTTGCTTTTACAACACCTGTCAGCATCCTTTTGGCCTCTTTTGGTGCTTTGCACTGCACCTGGCTTGTGCCCAGACCACTTTCTTGTAGTCACCAAATTTTCCATTTTTCTTTTTTTTTTTTTTCAATTTTGTTTCCTTTGATCATATCTCCATTCCAGAGTGTGTGTAAGCCCTTCTTATTTGTTTTGGCCTTCAGCGGGGATCAGTTCTGGCAAGGCTTGGTGTATGTTGTGCGTGTCCTTGCAGTTCTTTGCATGCCATGCTTTTTCATGGCTTTGACTTTGGCTGAGATGTTTTTTTTTCTTTTTTTAAGTATCCATGCAATGTTGCTCATATCTTCCCCACCAAGTTGTGTCTGCCTCCTTGATTTTTGCCCTTTTTTTACAACACCTGTCAGGTTATTTTTGGCCTCTTTTGGTGCTTTTCACTGCACCTGGCTTCTGCCCAGACCACTTTCTTGTAGTCACCAAATTTCCCAATTTTCCCTTTTTTGGGGGTTTTTTGCAATTGCATTTCTTTTGATCATGTCTCCTTTCCAGAGTGTTTGTAAGCCTTTCTTTGCAGGGTCGCAAGATTTGGTTTCCCTTCCCGAAAGGAAATTTCATTTTTTTTCGGGAAGGGAAACCAAATCTTGCGATTTTAATGGGGATCAATTGGACAAGCTTTGGGGCAAGTCCCTGCGCTTGTTGGGCTGTCATGCCTTTTCATGGCTTTGGCTTTGGCTGAGATTTTTTTTTTTTTTTTATCTTTTTTAATGCATCCGTGCCATGTCCCTCATATCTTCCCCACCAAGTTGTGTCTGCCTCCTTGGATTTTGTTTTGCTTTTACAACACCTGTCAGCATCCTTTTGGCCTCTTTTGGTGCTTTGCACTGCACCTGGCTTGTGCCCAGACCACTTTCCTGTAGTCACCAAATTTTCCATTTTTCTTTTTTTTTTTTTTCAATTTTGTTTCCTTTGATCATATCTCCATTCCAGAGTGTGTGTAAGCCCTTCTTATTTGTTTTGGCCTTCAGCGGGGATCAGTTCTGGCAAGGCTTGGTGTATGTTGTGCGTGTCCTTGCAGTTGTTTGCATGCCATGCCTTTTCATGGCTTTGACTTTGGCTGAGATTTTTTTTTTACTTTTTTTAAGTATCCATGCAATGTAGCTCATATCTTCCCCACCAAGTTGTGTCTGCCTCCTTGATTTTTGCCCTTTTTTTACAACTCCTGTCAGGTTATTTTTGGCCTCTTTTGGTGCTTTGCACTGCACCTGGCTTCTGCCCAGACCACTTTCTTGTAGTCACCAAATTTCCCAATTTTCCCTTTTTTGGGGGTTTTTTGCAATTGCATTTCTTTTGATCATGTCTCCTTTCCAGAGTGTTTGTAAGCCTTTCTTTGCAGGGTCGCAAGATTTGGTTTCCCTTCCCGAAAGGAAATGAAATCTTGCGATTTTAATGGGGATCAATTGGACAAGCTTTGGGGCAAGTCCCTGCATTTGTTGGGCTGTCATGCCTTTTCATGGCTTTGGCTCTGGCTGAGATTTTTTTTTTCTTTTCTTTTTTTTGAATGCATCCGTGCCATGTCCCTCATATCTCCCCAACCAAGTTTTTTGCACCTCCTGGGATTTTGTTTTGCTTTTACAACACCTGTCAGCATCCTTTTGGCCTCTTTTGGTGCTTTGCACTGCACCTGGCTTCTGCCCAGACCACTTTCTTGTAGTCACCAAATTTTCCATTTTTCTTTTTTTTTTTTTCCAATTTTGTTTCCTTTGATCATATCTCCATTCCAGAGTGTGTGTAAGCCCTTCTTATTTGTTTTGGCCTTCAGCGGGGATCAGTTCTGGCAAGGCTTGGTGTATGTTGTGCGTGTCCTTGCAGTTGTTTGCATGCCATGCCTTTTCATGGCTTTGACTTTGGCTGAGATTTTTTTTTTTTCTTTTTTTAAGTATCCATGCAATGTTGCTCATATCTTCCCCACCAAGTTGAGTCTGCCTCCTTGATTTTTGCCCTTTTTTTACAACTCCTCTCAGGTTATTTTTGGCCTCTTTTGGTGCTTTGCACTGCACCTGGCTTCTGCCCAGACCACTTTCTTGTAGTCACCAAATTTCCCAATTTTCCCTTTTTTGGGGGTTTTTTGCAATTGCATTTCTTTTGATCATGTCTCCTTTCCAGAGTGTTTGTAAGCCTTTCTTTGCAGGGTCGCAAGATTTGGTTTCCCTTCCCGAAAGGAAATGAAATTTCCTTTCGGGAAGGGAAACCAAATCTTGCGATTTTAATGGGGATCAATTGGACATACTTTGGGGCAAGTCCCTGCGCTTGTTGGGCTGTCATGCCTTTTCATGGCTTTGGCTTTGGCTGAGATTTTTTTTTTTTTTTTATTTTTTTTAATGCATCCGTGCCATGTCCCTCATATCTTCCCCACCAAGTTGTGTCTGCCTCCTTGGATTTTGTTTTGCTTTTACAACACCTGTCAGCATCCTTTTGGCCTCTTTTGGTGCTTTGCACTGCACCTGGCTTCTGGCCAGACCACTTTCTTGTAGTCACCAAATTTTCCATTTTTCTTTTTTTTTTTTTTCAATTTTGTTTCCTTTGATCATATCTCCATTCCAGAGTGTGTGTAAGCCCTTCTTATTTGTTGTGGCCTTCAGCAGGGATCAATTCTGGCAAGGCTTGGTGTATGTTGTGCGTGTCCTTGCAGTTGTTTGCATGCCATGCCTTTTCATGGCTTTGACTTTGGCTGAGATTTTTTTTTTTCTTTTTTTAAGTATCCATGCAATGTTGCTCATATCTTCCCCACCAAGTTGTGTCTGCCTCCTGTACTTTTGCCCTTTTTTTACAACTCCTGTCAGGTTATTTTTGGCCTCTTTTGGTGCTTTGCACTGCACCTGGCTTCTGCCCTGACCACTTTCTTGTAGTCACCAAATTTTCCATTTTTCTTTTTTTTTTTTTTTTCAATTTTGTTTCCTTTGATCATATCTCCATTCCAGAGTGTGTGTAAGCCCTTCTTATTTGTTTTGGCCTTCAGCAGGGAGCAATTCTGGCAAAGCTTGGTGTATGTTGTGCCTGTCCTTGCAGTTGTTTGCATGCCATGACTTTTCATGGCTTTGACTTTGGCTGAGATTTTTTTTTTTCTTTTTTTAAGTATCCATGCAATGTTGCTCATATCTTCCCCACCAAGTTGTGTCTGCCTCCTTGGATTTTGTTTTGCTCTTACAACACCTGTCAGCATCCTTTTGGCCTCTTTGGGTGCTTTGCACTGCACCTGGCTTCTGCCCAGACCACTTTCTTGTTGTCACCAAATTTTCCATTTTTCTTTTTTTTTTTTTTCAATTTTGTTTACTTTGATCATATCTCCTTTCCAGAGTGTGTGTAAGCCCTTCTTATTTGTTTTGTCTTTCAGCAGGGATCAATTCTGGCAAGGCTTGGTGTATGTTGTGCGTGTCCTTGCAGTTGTTTGCATGCCATGCCTTTTCATGGCTTTGACTTTGGCTGAGATTTTTTTTTTTTCTTTTTTTAAGTATCCATGCAATGTTGCTCATATCTTCCCAACCAAGTTGTGTCTGCCTCCTTGATTTTTGCCCTTTTTTTACAACACCTGTCAGATTATTTTTGGCCTCTTTTGGTGCTTTGCACTGCACCTCGCTTTTCCCCGACCACTTTCTTATAGTGACCAAATTTCCCAATTTTCCCTTTTTTGGGGGTTTTTTGCAATTGCATTTCTTTTGATCATGTCTCCTTTCCAGAGTGTTTGTAAGCCTTTCTTTGCAGGGTCGCAAGATTTGGTTTCCCTTCCCGAAAGGAAATTTCATTTCCTTTCGGGAAGGGAAACCAAATCTTGCGATTTTAATGGGAATCAATTGGACAAGCTTTGGGGCAAGTCCCTGCATTTGTTGGGCTGTCATGCCTTTTCATGGCTTTGGCTCTGGCTGAGATTTTTTTTTTCTTTTTTTTTTTTTGAATGCATCCGTGCCATGTCCCTCATATCTTCCCAACCAAGTTGTATGTACCTCCTGGGATTTTGTTTTGCTTTTACAACACCTGTTAGCATTCTTTTGGCCTCTTTTGGTGCTTTGCACTGCACCTGGCTTCTGCCCAGACCACTTTCTTGTTGTCACCAAATTTTCCATTTTTCTTTTTTTTTTTTTTCAATTTTGTTTCCTTTGATCATATCTGCTTTCCAGAGTGTGTGTAAGCCCTTCTTATTTGTTTTGGCCTTCAGCAGGGATCAATTCTGGCAAGGCTTGGTGTATGTTGTGCGTGTCCTTGCAGTTGTTTGCATGCCATGCCTTTTCATGGCTTTGACTTTGGCTGAGATTTTGTTTTTTCTTTTCTTTTTTTTGAATGCATCCGTGCCATGTCCCTCATATCTTCCCAACCAAGTTTTTTGCGCCTCCTGGGATTTTGTTTTGCTTTTACAACACCTGTCAGCATCCTTTTGGCCTCTTTTGGTGCTTTGCACTGCACCTGGCTTCTGCCCAGACCACTTTCTTGTAGTCACCAAATTTTCCATTTTTCTTTTTTTTTTTTTTCAATTTTGTTTCCTTTGATCATATCTCCATTCCAGAGTGTGTGTAAGCCCTTCTTATTTGTTTTGGCCTTCAGCGGGGATCAGTTCTGGCAAGGCTTGGTGTATGTTGTGCGTGTCCTTGCAGTTGTTTGCATGCCATGCCTTTTCATGGCTTTGACTTTGGCTGAGATTTTTTTTTTTTCTTTTTTTAAGTATCCATGCAATGTTGCTCATATCTTCCCCACCAAGTTGTGTCTGCCTCCTGTACTTTTGCCCTTTTTTTACAACTCCTGTCAGGTTATTTTTGGCCTCTTTTGGTGCTTTGCACTGCACCTGGCTTCTGCCCAGACCACTTTCTTCTAGTCACCAAATTTCCCAATTTTCCCTTTTTTGGGGGTTTTTTGCAATTGCATTTCTTTTGATCATGTCTCCTTTCCAGAGTGTTTGTAAGCCTTTCTTTGCAGGGTCGCAAGATTTGGTTTCCCTTCCCGAAAGGAAATGAAATTTCCTTTCGGGAAGGGAAACCAAATCTTGCGAATTTAATGGGGATCAATTGGACAAGCTTTGGGGCAAGTCCCTGCACTTGTTGGGCTGTCATGCCTTTTCATGGCTTTGGCTCTGGCTGAGATTTTTTTTTTTTTTTTTTTTTTTTTTTTAATGCATCCGTGCCATGTCCCTCATATCTTCCCCACCAAGTTGTGTCTGCCTCCTTGGATTTTGTTTTGCTTTTACAACACCTGTCAGCATCCTTTTGGCCTCTTTTGGTGCTTTGCACTGCACCTGGCTTCTGCCCAGACCACTTTCTTGTAGTCACCAAATTTTTTATTTTTCTTTTTTTTTTTTTTTCAATTTTGTTTCCTTTGATCATATCTCCATTCCAGAGTGTGTGTAAGCCCTTCTTATTTGTTTTGGCCTTCAGCAGGGATCAATTCTGGCAAGGCTTGGTGTATGTTGTGCGTGTCCTTGCAGTTCTTTGCATGCCATGCTTTTTCATGGCTTTGACTTTGGCTGAGATTTTTTTTTTTCTTTTTTTAAGTATCCATGCAATGTTGCTCATATCTTCCCCACCAAGTTGTGTCTGCCTCCTTGATTTTTGCCCTTTTTTTACAACTCCTGTCATGTTATTTTTGGCCTCTTTTGGTGCTTTGCACTGCACCTGGCTTCTGCCCAGACCACTTTCTTGTAGTCACCAAATTTCCCAATTTTCCCTTTTTTGGGGGTTTTTTGCAATTGCATTTCTTTTGATCATGTCTCCTTTCCAGAGTGTTTGTAAGCCTTTCTTTGCAGGGTCGCAAGATTTGGTTTCCCTTCCCGAAAGGAAATTTCATTTCCTTTCGGAAAGGGAAACCAAATCTTGCGATTTTAATGGGGATCAATTGGACAAGCTTTGGGGCAAGTCCCTGCGCTTGTTGGGCTGTCATGCCTTTTCATGGCTTTGGCTTTGGCTGAGATTTTTTTTTTTTTTTTATCTTTTTTAATGCATCCGTGCCATGTCCCTCATATCTTCCCCACCAAGTTGTGTCTGCCTACTTGGATTTTGTTTTGCTTTTACAACACCTGTCAGCATCCTTTTGGCCTCTTTTGGTGCTTTGCACTGCACCTGGCTTCTGCCCAGACCACTTTCTTGTAGTCACCAAATTTTCCATTTTTCTTTTTTTTTTTTTTCAATTTTGTTTCCTTTGATCATATCTCCATTCCAGAGTGTGTGTAAGCCCTTCTTATTTGTTTTGGCCTTCAGCGGGGATCAGTTCTGGCAAGGCTTGGTGTATGTTGTGCGTGTCCTTGCAGTTGTTTGCATGCCATGCCTTTTCATGGCTTTGACTTTGGCTGAGATTTTTTTTTTTTCTTTTTTTAAGTATCCATGCAATGTTGCTCATATCTTCTCCACCAAGTTGTGCCTGCCTCCTTGATTTTTGCCCTTTTTTTACAACTCCTGTCAGGTTATTTTTGGCCTCTTTTGGTGCTTTGCACTGCACCTGGCTTCTGCCCAGACCACTTTCTTGTAGTCACCAAATTTCCCAATTTTCCCTTTTTTGGGGGTTTTTTGCAATTGCATTTCTTTTGATCATGTCTCCTTTCCAGAGTGTTTGTAAGCCTTTCTTTGCAGGGTCGCAAGATTTGGTTTCCCTTCCCGAAAGGAAATTTCATTTCCTTTCGGGAAGGGAAACCAAATCTTGCGATTTTAATGGGGATCAATTGGACAAGCTTTGGGGCAAGTCCCTGCACTTGTTGGGCTGTCATGCCTTTTCATGGCTTTGGCTCTGGCGGGTTTTTTTTTTTTTTTTTTTTTTTTTTTTTTAATGCATCCGTGCCATGTCCCTCATATCTTCCCCACCAAGTTGTGTCTGCCTCCTTGGATTTTGTTTTGCTTTTACAACACCTGTCAGCATCCTTTTGGCCTCTTTTGGTGCTTTGCACTGCACCTGGCTTGTGCCCAGACCACTTTCTTGTAGTCACCAAATTTCCCAATTTTCCCTTTTTTGGGGGTTTTTTGCAATTGCATTTCTTTTGATCATGTCTCCTTTCCAGAGTGTTTGTAAGCCTTTCTTTGCAGGGTCGCAAGATTTGAAACCAAATCTTGCGATTTTAATGGGGATCAATTGGACAAGCTTTGGGGCAAGTCCCTGCGCTTGTTGGGCTGTCATGCCTTTTCATGGCTTTGACTTTGGCTGAGATTTTTTTTTTTTCTTTTTTTTTTCTTTGAATGCATCCGTGCCATGTCCCTCATATCTTCCCAACCAAGTTGTATGTACCTCCTGGGATTTTGTTTTGCTTTTACAACACCTGTCAGCATCCTTTTGGCCTCTTTTGGTGCTTTGCACTGCACCTGGCTTCTGCCCAGACCACTTTCTTGTAGTCACCAAATTTCCCAATTTTCCCTTTTTTGGGGGTTTTTTGCAATTGCATTTCTTTTGATCATGTCTCCTTTCCAGAGTGTTTGTAAGCCTTTCTTTGCAGGGTCGCAAGATTTGGTTTCCCTTCCCGAAAGGAAATGAAATCTTGCGATTTTAATGGGGATCAATTGGACAAGCTTTGGGGCAAGTCCCTGCATTTGTTGGGCTGTCATGCCTTTTCATGGCTTTGGCTCTGGCTGAGATTTTTTTTTTCTTTTCTTTTTTTTGAATGCATCCGTGCCATGTCCCTCATATCTCCCCAACCAAGTTTTTTGCACCTCCTGGGATTTTGTTTTGCTTTTACAACACCTGTCAGCATCCTTTTGGCCTCTTTTGGTGCTTTGCACTGCACCTGGCTTCTGCCCAGACCACTTTCTTGTAGTCACCAAATTTTCCATTTTTCTTTTTTTTTTTTTCCAATTTTGTTTCCTTTGATCATATCTCCATTCCAGAGTGTGTGTAAGCCCTTCTTATTTGTTTTGGCCTTCAGCGGGGATCAGTTCTGGCAAGGCTTGGTGTATGTTGTGCGTGTCCTTGCAGTTGTTTGCATGCCATGCCTTTTCATGGCTTTGACTTTGGCTGAGATTTTTTTTTTTTCTTTTTTTAAGTATCCATGCAATGTTGCTCATATCTTCCCCACCAAGTTGAGTCTGCCTCCTTGATTTTTGCCCTTTTTTTACAACTCCTCTCAGGTTATTTTTGGCCTCTTTTGGTGCTTTGCACTGCACCTGGCTTCTGCCCAGACCACTTTCTTGTAGTCACCAAATTTCCCAATTTTCCCTTTTTTGGGGGTTTTTTGCAATTGCATTTCTTTTGATCATGTCTCCTTTCCAGAGTGTTTGTAAGCCTTTCTTTGCAGGGTCGCAAGATTTGGTTTCCCTTCCCGAAAGGAAATGAAATTTCCTTTCGGGAAGGGAAACCAAATCTTGCGATTTTAATGGGGATCAATTGGACATACTTTGGGGCAAGTCCCTGCGCTTGTTGGGCTGTCATGCCTTTTCATGGCTTTGGCTTTGGCTGAGATTTTTTTTTTTTTTTTATTTTTTTTAATGCATCCGTGCCATGTCCCTCATATCTTCCCCACCAAGTTGTGTCTGCCTCCTTGGATTTTGTTTTGCTTTTACAACACCTGTCAGCATCCTTTTGGCCTCTTTTGGTGCTTTGCACTGCACCTGGCTTCTGGCCAGACCACTTTCTTGTAGTCACCAAATTTTCCATTTTTCTTTTTTTTTTTTTTCAATTTTGTTTCCTTTGATCATATCTCCATTCCAGAGTGTGTGTAAGCCCTTCTTATTTGTTGTGGCCTTCAGCAGGGATCAATTCTGGCAAGGCTTGGTGTATGTTGTGCGTGTCCTTGCAGTTGTTTGCATGCCATGCCTTTTCATGGCTTTGACTTTGGCTGAGATTTTTTTTTTTCTTTTTTTAAGTATCCATGCAATGTTGCTCATATCTTCCCCACCAAGTTGTGTCTGCCTCCTGTACTTTTGCCCTTTTTTTACAACTCCTGTCAGGTTATTTTTGGCCTCTTTTGGTGCTTTGCACTGCACCTGGCTTCTGCCCTGACCACTTTCTTGTAGTCACCAAATTTTCCATTTTTCTTTTTTTTTTTTTTTTCAATTTTGTTTCCTTTGATCATATCTCCATTCCAGAGTGTGTGTAAGCCCTTCTTATTTGTTTTGGCCTTCAGCAGGGAGCAATTCTGGCAAAGCTTGGTGTATGTTGTGCCTGTCCTTGCAGTTGTTTGCATGCCATGACTTTTCATGGCTTTGACTTTGGCTGAGATTTTTTTTTTTCTTTTTTTAAGTATCCATGCAATGTTGCTCATATCTTCCCCACCAAGTTGTGTCTGCCTCCTTGGATTTTGTTTTGCTCTTACAACACCTGTCAGCATCCTTTTGGCCTCTTTGGGTGCTTTGCACTGCACCTGGCTTCTGCCCAGACCACTTTCTTGTTGTCACCAAATTTTCCATTTTTCTTTTTTTTTTTTTTCAATTTTGTTTACTTTGATCATATCTCCTTTCCAGAGTGTGTGTAAGCCCTTCTTATTTGTTTTGTCTTTCAGCAGGGATCAATTCTGGCAAGGCTTGGTGTATGTTGTGCGTGTCCTTGCAGTTGTTTGCATGCCATGCCTTTTCATGGCTTTGACTTTGGCTGAGATTTTTTTTTTTTCTTTTTTTAAGTATCCATGCAATGTTGCTCATATCTTCCCAACCAAGTTGTGTCTGCCTCCTTGATTTTTGCCCTTTTTTTACAACACCTGTCAGATTATTTTTGGCCTCTTTTGGTGCTTTGCACTGCACCTCGCTTTTCCCCGACCACTTTCTTATAGTGACCAAATTTCCCAATTTTCCCTTTTTTGGGGGTTTTTTGCAATTGCATTTCTTTTGATCATGTCTCCTTTCCAGAGTGTTTGTAAGCCTTTCTTTGCAGGGTCGCAAGATTTGGTTTCCCTTCCCGAAAGGAAATTTCATTTCCTTTCGGGAAGGGAAACCAAATCTTGCGATTTTAATGGGAATCAATTGGACAAGCTTTGGGGCAAGTCCCTGCATTTGTTGGGCTGTCATGCCTTTTCATGGCTTTGGCTCTGGCTGAGATTTTTTTTTTCTTTTTTTTTTTTTGAATGCATCCGTGCCATGTCCCTCATATCTTCCCAACCAAGTTGTATGTACCTCCTGGGATTTTGTTTTGCTTTTACAACACCTGTTAGCATTCTTTTGGCCTCTTTTGGTGCTTTGCACTGCACCTGGCTTCTGCCCAGACCACTTTCTTGTTGTCACCAAATTTTCCATTTTTCTTTTTTTTTTTTTTCAATTTTGTTTCCTTTGATCATATCTGCTTTCCAGAGTGTGTGTAAGCCCTTCTTATTTGTTTTGGCCTTCAGCAGGGATCAATTCTGGCAAGGCTTGGTGTATGTTGTGCGTGTCCTTGCAGTTGTTTGCATGCCATGCCTTTTCATGGCTTTGACTTTGGCTGAGATTTTGTTTTTTCTTTTCTTTTTTTTGAATGCATCCGTGCCATGTCCCTCATATCTTCCCAACCAAGTTTTTTGCGCCTCCTGGGATTTTGTTTTGCTTTTACAACACCTGTCAGCATCCTTTTGGCCTCTTTTGGTGCTTTGCACTGCACCTGGCTTCTGCCCAGACCACTTTCTTGTAGTCACCAAATTTTCCATTTTTCTTTTTTTTTTTTTTCAATTTTGTTTCCTTTGATCATATCTCCATTCCAGAGTGTGTGTAAGCCCTTCTTATTTGTTTTGGCCTTCAGCGGGGATCAGTTCTGGCAAGGCTTGGTGTATGTTGTGCGTGTCCTTGCAGTTGTTTGCATGCCATGCCTTTTCATGGCTTTGACTTTGGCTGAGATTTTTTTTTTTTCTTTTTTTAAGTATCCATGCAATGTTGCTCATATCTTCCCCACCAAGTTGTGTCTGCCTCCTGTACTTTTGCCCTTTTTTTACAACTCCTGTCAGGTTATTTTTGGCCTCTTTTGGTGCTTTGCACTGCACCTGGCTTCTGCCCAGACCACTTTCTTCTAGTCACCAAATTTCCCAATTTTCCCTTTTTTGGGGGTTTTTTGCAATTGCATTTCTTTTGATCATGTCTCCTTTCCAGAGTGTTTGTAAGCCTTTCTTTGCAGGGTCGCAAGATTTGGTTTCCCTTCCCGAAAGGAAATGAAATTTCCTTTCGGGAAGGGAAACCAAATCTTGCGAATTTAATGGGGATCAATTGGACAAGCTTTGGGGCAAGTCCCTGCACTTGTTGGGCTGTCATGCCTTTTCATGGCTTTGGCTCTGGCTGAGATTTTTTTTTTTTTTTTTTTTTTTTTTTTAATGCATCCGTGCCATGTCCCTCATATCTTCCCCACCAAGTTGTGTCTGCCTCCTTGGATTTTGTTTTGCTTTTACAACACCTGTCAGCATCCTTTTGGCCTCTTTTGGTGCTTTGCACTGCACCTGGCTTCTGCCCAGACCACTTTCTTGTAGTCACCAAATTTTTTATTTTTCTTTTTTTTTTTTTTTCAATTTTGTTTCCTTTGATCATATCTCCATTCCAGAGTGTGTGTAAGCCCTTCTTATTTGTTTTGGCCTTCAGCAGGGATCAATTCTGGCAAGGCTTGGTGTATGTTGTGCGTGTCCTTGCAGTTCTTTGCATGCCATGCTTTTTCATGGCTTTGACTTTGGCTGAGATTTTTTTTTTTCTTTTTTTAAGTATCCATGCAATGTTGCTCATATCTTCCCCACCAAGTTGTGTCTGCCTCCTTGATTTTTGCCCTTTTTTTACAACTCCTGTCATGTTATTTTTGGCCTCTTTTGGTGCTTTGCACTGCACCTGGCTTCTGCCCAGACCACTTTCTTGTAGTCACCAAATTTCCCAATTTTCCCTTTTTTGGGGGTTTTTTGCAATTGCATTTCTTTTGATCATGTCTCCTTTCCAGAGTGTTTGTAAGCCTTTCTTTGCAGGGTCGCAAGATTTGGTTTCCCTTCCCGAAAGGAAATTTCATTTCCTTTCGGAAAGGGAAACCAAATCTTGCGATTTTAATGGGGATCAATTGGACAAGCTTTGGGGCAAGTCCCTGCGCTTGTTGGGCTGTCATGCCTTTTCATGGCTTTGGCTTTGGCTGAGATTTTTTTTTTTTTTTTATCTTTTTTAATGCATCCGTGCCATGTCCCTCATATCTTCCCCACCAAGTTGTGTCTGCCTACTTGGATTTTGTTTTGCTTTTACAACACCTGTCAGCATCCTTTTGGCCTCTTTTGGTGCTTTGCACTGCACCTGGCTTCTGCCCAGACCACTTTCTTGTAGTCACCAAATTTTCCATTTTTCTTTTTTTTTTTTTTCAATTTTGTTTCCTTTGATCATATCTCCATTCCAGAGTGTGTGTAAGCCCTTCTTATTTGTTTTGGCCTTCAGCGGGGATCAGTTCTGGCAAGGCTTGGTGTATGTTGTGCGTGTCCTTGCAGTTGTTTGCATGCCATGCCTTTTCATGGCTTTGACTTTGGCTGAGATTTTTTTTTTTTCTTTTTTTAAGTATCCATGCAATGTTGCTCATATCTTCTCCACCAAGTTGTGCCTGCCTCCTTGATTTTTGCCCTTTTTTTACAACTCCTGTCAGGTTATTTTTGGCCTCTTTTGGTGCTTTGCACTGCACCTGGCTTCTGCCCAGACCACTTTCTTGTAGTCACCAAATTTCCCAATTTTCCCTTTTTTGGGGGTTTTTTGCAATTGCATTTCTTTTGATCATGTCTCCTTTCCAGAGTGTTTGTAAGCCTTTCTTTGCAGGGTCGCAAGATTTGGTTTCCCTTCCCGAAAGGAAATTTCATTTCCTTTCGGGAAGGGAAACCAAATCTTGCGATTTTAATGGGGATCAATTGGACAAGCTTTGGGGCAAGTCCCTGCACTTGTTGGGCTGTCATGCCTTTTCATGGCTTTGGCTCTGGCGGGTTTTTTTTTTTTTTTTTTTTTTTTTTTTTTAATGCATCCGTGCCATGTCCCTCATATCTTCCCCACCAAGTTGTGTCTGCCTCCTTGGATTTTGTTTTGCTTTTACAACACCTGTCAGCATCCTTTTGGCCTCTTTTGGTGCTTTGCACTGCACCTGGCTTGTGCCCAGACCACTTTCTTGTAGTCACCAAATTTCCCAATTTTCCCTTTTTTGGGGGTTTTTTGCAATTGCATTTCTTTTGATCATGTCTCCTTTCCAGAGTGTTTGTAAGCCTTTCTTTGCAGGGTCGCAAGATTTGAAACCAAATCTTGCGATTTTAATGGGGATCAATTGGACAAGCTTTGGGGCAAGTCCCTGCGCTTGTTGGGCTGTCATGCCTTTTCATGGCTTTGACTTTGGCTGAGATTTTTTTTTTTTCTTTTTTTTTTCTTTGAATGCATCCGTGCCATGTCCCTCATATCTTCCCAACCAAGTTGTATGTACCTCCTGGGATTTTGTTTTGCTTTTACAACACCTGTCAGCATCCTTTTGGCCTCTTTTGGTGCTTTGCACTGCACCTGGCTTCTGCCCAGACCACTTTCTTGTAGTCACCAAATTTCCCAATTTTCCCTTTTTTGGGGGTTTTTTGCAATTGCATTTCTTTTGATCATATCTCCTTTCCAGAGTGTTTGTAAGCCTTTCTTTGCAGGGTCGCAAGATTTGGTTTCCCTTCCCGAAAGGAAATGAAATTTCCTTTCGGGAAGGGAAACCAAATCTTGCGATTTTAATGGGGATCAATTGGACAAGCTTTGGGGCAAGTCCCTGCACTTGTTGGGCTGTCATGCCTTTTCATGGCTTTGGCTCTGGCTGAGATTTTTTTTTTTTTTTTTTTTTTTAATGCATCCGTGCCATGTCCCTCATATCTTCCCCACCAAGTTGTGTCTGCCTCCTTGGATTTTGTTTTGCTTTTACAACACCTGTCAGCATCCTTTTGGCCTCTTTTGGTGCTTTGCACTGCACCTGGCTTCTGCCCAGACCACTTTCTTGTAGTCACCAAATTTTCCATTTTTCTTTTATTTTTTTTTTCAATTTTGTTTCCTTTGATCATATCTCCATTCCAGAGTGTGTGTAAGCCCTTCTTATTTGTTTTGGCCTTCAGCAGGGATCAATTCTGGCAAGGCTTGGTGTATGTTGTGCGTGTCCCTGCAGTTGTTTGCAAGCCATGCCTTTTCATGGCTTTGACTTTGGCTGAGATTTTGTTTTTTCTTTACTTTTTTTTGAATGCATCCGTGCCATGTCCCTCATATCTTCCCAACCAAGTTGTTTGCACCACCTGGGATTTTGTTTTGCTTTTACAACACCTGTCAGCATCCTTTTGGCCTCTTTTGGTGCTTTGCACTGCACCTGGCTTCTGCCCAGACCACTTTCTTGTTGTCACCAAATTTTCCATTTTTCTTTTTTTTTTTTTTCAATTTTGATTCCTTTAATCATATCTCCATTCCAGAGTGTGTGTAAGCCCTTCTTATTTGTTTTGGCCTTCAGCGGGGATCAGTTCTGGCAAGGCTTGGTGTATGTTGTGCGTGTCCTTGCAGTTGTTTGCATGCCATGCCTTTTCATGGCTTTGACTTTGGCTGAGATTTTTTTTTTTTCTTTTTTTAAGTATCCATGCAATGTTGCTCATATCTTCCCCACCAAGTTGTGTCTGCCTCCTTGATTTTTGCCCTTTTTTTACAACTCCTCTCAGGTTATTTTTGGCCTCTTTTGGTGCTTTGCACTGCACCTGGCTTCTGCCCAGACCACTTTCTTGTAGTCACCAAATTTTCCATTTTTCTTTTTTTTTTTTTTTCAATTTTGTTTCCTTTGATCATATCTCCATTCCAGAGTGTGTATAAGCCCTTCTTATTTGTTTTGGCCTTCAGCAGGGATCAATTCTGGCAAGGCTTGGTGTATGTTGTGCGTGTCATTGCAGTTGTTTGCATGCCATGCCTTTTCATGGCTTTGGCTTTGGCTGAGATTTTTTTTTTTTTTTTATTTTTTTTTTTAATGCCTCCGTGCCATGTCCCTCATATCTTCCCAACCAAGTTGTTTGCACCTCCTGGGATTTTGTTTTGCTTTTACACCACCTGTCAGCATCCTTTTGGCCTCTTTTGGTGCTTTGCACTGCACCTGGCTTCTGCCCAGACCACTTTCTTGTAGTCACCAAATTTCCCAATTTTCCCTTTTTTGGGGGTTTTTTGCAATTGCATTTCTTTTGATCATATCTCCTTTCCAGAGTGTTTGTAAGCCTTTCTTTGCAGGGTCGCAAGATTTGGTTTCCCTTCCCGAAAGGAAATGAAATTTCCTTTCGGGAAGGGAAACCAAATCTTGCGATTTTAATGGGGATCAATTGGACAAGCTTTGGGGCAAGTCCCTGCGCTTGTTGGGCTGTCATGCCTTTTCATGGCTTTGACTTTGGCTGAGATTTTTTTTTTCTTTTCTTTTTTTTGAATGCATCCCTGCCATGTCCCTCATATCTTCCCCACCAAGTTGTGTCTGCCTCCTTGGATTTTGTTTTGCTTTTACAACACCTGTCAGCATCCTTTTGGCCTCTTTTGGTGCTTTGCACTGCACCTGGCTTCTGGCCAGACCACTTTCTTGTTGTCACCAAATTTTCCATTTTTCTTTTTTTTTTTTTTCAATTTTGTTTTCTTTGATCATATCTCCATTCCAGAGTGTGTGTAAGCCCTTCTTATTTGTTTTGGCCTTCAGCAGGGATCAATTCTGGCAAGGCTTGGTGTATGTTGTGCGTGTCCTTGCAGTTGTTTGCATGCCATGCCTTTTCATGGCTTTGACTTTGGCTGAGATTTTTTTTTTTTTCTTTTTTTAAGTATCCATGCAATGTTGCTCATATCTTCCCCACCAAGTTGTGTCTGCCTCCTTGATTTTTGCCCTTTTTTTACAACACCTGTCAGGTTATTTTTGGCCTCTTTTGGTGCTTTGCACTGCACCTGGCTTCTGCCCAGACCACTTTCTTGTAGTCACCAAATTTCCCAATTTTCCCTTTTTTGGGGGTTTTTTGCAATTGCATTTCTTTTGATCATGTCTCCTTTCCAGAGTGTTTGTAAGCCTTTCTTTGCAGGGTCGCAAGATTTGGTTTCCCTTCCCGAAATTTCCTTTCGGGAAGGGAAACCAAATCTTGCGATTTTAATGGGGATCAATTGGACAAGCTTTGGGGCAAGTCCCTGCGCTTGTTGGGCTGTCATGCCTTTTCATGGCTTTGGCTCTGGCTGAGATTTTTTTTTTTTTTTTTTTTTTTTTTAATGCATCCGTGCCATGTCCCTCATATCTTCCCCACCAAGTTGTGTCTGCCTCCTTGGATTTTGTTTTGCTTTTACAACACCTGTCAGCATCCTTTTGGCCTCTTTTGGTGCTTTGCACTGCACCTGGCTTCTGCCCAGACCACTTTCTTGTAGTCACCAAATTTTCCATTTTTCTTTTTTTTTTTTTTTTCAATTTTGTTTCATTTGATCATATCTCCATTCCAGAGTGTGTGTAAGCCCTTCTTATTTGTTTTGGCCTTCAGCAGGGATCAATTCTGGCAAGGCTTGGTGTATGTTGTGCGTGTCCCTGCAGTTGTTTGCATGCCATGCCTTTTCATGGCTTTGACTTTGGCTGAGATTTTTTTTTTTCTTTTCTTTTTTTTGAATGCATCCATGCCATGTCCCTCATATCTTCCCAACCAAGTTGTTTGCACCTCCTGGGATTTTGTTTTGCTTTTACAACACCTGCCAGCATCCTTTTGGCCTCTTTTGGTGCTTTGCACTGCACCTGGCTTCTGCCCAGACCACTTTCTTGTAGTCACCAAATTTCCCAATTTTCCCTTTTTTGGGGGTTTTTTGCAATTGCATTTCTTTTGATCATGTCTCCTTTCCAGAGTGTTTGTAAGCCTTTCTTTGCAGGGTCGCAAGATTTGGTTTCCCTTCCCGAAAGGAAATGAAATCTTGCGATTTTAATGGGGATCAATTGGACAAGCTTTGGGGCAAGTCCCTGCATTTGTTGGGCTGTCATGCCTTTTCATGGCTTTGGCTCTGGCTGAGATTTTTTTTTTCTTTTCTTTTTTTTGAATGCATCCGTGCCATGTCCCTCATATCTTCCCAACCAAGTTTTTTGCACCTCCTGGGATTTTGTTTTGCTTTTACAACACCTGTCAGCATCCTTTTGGCCTCTTTTGGTGCTTTGCACTGCACCTGGCTTCTGCCCAGACCACTTTCTTGTAGTCACCAAATTTTCCATTTTTCTTTTTTTTTTTTTTCAATTTTGTTTCCTTTGATCATATCTCCATTCCAGAGTGTGTGTAAGCCCTTCTTATTTGTTTTGGCCTTCAGCGGGGATCAGTTCTGGCAAGGCTTGGTGTATGTTGTGCGTGTCCTTGCAGTTGTTTGCATGCCATGCCTTTTCATGGCTTTGACTTTGGCTGAGATTTTTTTTTTTTCTTTTTTTAAGTATCCATGCAATGTTGCTCATATCTTCCCCACCAAGTTGTGTCTGCCTCCTGTACTTTTGCCCTTTTTTTACAACTCCTCTCAGGTTATTTTTGGCCTCTTTTGGTGCTTTGCACTGCACCTGGCTTCTGCCCAGACCACTTTCTTGTAGTCACCAAATTTCCCAATTTTCCCTTTTTTGGGGGTTTTTTGCAATTGCATTTCTTTTGATCATATCTCCTTTCCAGAGTGTTTGTAAGCCTTTCTTTGCAGGGTCGCAAGATTTGGTTTCCCTTCCCGAAAGGAAATTTCATTTCCTTTCGGGAAGGGAAACCAAATCTTGCGATTTTAATGGGGATCAATTGGACAAGCTTTGGGGCAAGTCCCTGCACTTGTTGGGCTGTCATGCCTTTTCATGGCTTTGGCTCTGGCGGGTTTTTTTTTTTTTTTTTTTTTTTTTTTTTAATGCATCCGTGCCATGTCCCTCATATCTTCCCCACCAAGTTGTGTCTGCCTCCTTGGATTTTGTTTTGCTTTTACAACACCTGTCAGCATCCTTTTGGCCTCTTTTGGTGCTTTGCACTGCACCTGGCTTGTGCCCAGACCACTTTCTTGTAGTCACCAAATTTCCCAATTTTCCCTTTTTTGGGGGTTTTTTGCAATTGCATTTCTTTTGATCATGTCTCCTTTCCAGAGTGTTTGTAAGCCTTTCTTTGCAGGGTCGCAATATTTGAAACCAAATCTTGCGATTTTAATGGGGATCAATTGGACAAGCTTTGGGGCAAGTCCCTGCGCTTGTTGGGCTGTCATGCCTTTTCATGGCTTTGACTTTGGCTGAGATTTTTTTTTTTTCTTTTTTTTTTCTTTGAATGCATCCGTGCCATGTCCCTCATATCTTCCCAACCAAGTTGTATGTACCTCCTGGGATTTTGTTTTGCTTTTACAACACCTGTCAGCATCCTTTTGGCCTCTTTTGGTGCTTTGCACTGCACCTGGCTTCTGCCCAGACCACTTTCTTGTAGTCACCAAATTTCCCAATTTTCCCTTTTTTGGGGGTTTTTTGCAATTGCATTTCTTTTGATCATGTCTCCTTTCCAGAGTGTTTGTAAGCCTTTCTTTGCAGGGTCGCAAGATTTGAAACCAAATCTTGCGATTTTAATGGGGATCAATTGGACAAGCTTTGGGGCAAGTCCCTGCACTTGTTGGGCTGTCATGCCTTTTCATGGCTTTGGCTCTGGCGGGTTTTTTTTTTTTTTTTTTTTTTTTTTTTTAATGCATCCGTGCCATGTCCCTCATATCTTCCCCACCAAGTTGTGTCTGCCTCCTTGGATTTTGTTTTGCTTTTACAACACCTGTCAGCATCCTTTTGGCCTCTTTTGGTGCTTTGCACTGCACCTGGCTTGTGCCCAGACCACTTTCTTGTAGTCACCAAATTTCCCAATTTTCCCTTTTTTGGGGGTTTTTTGCAATTGCATTTCTTTTGATCATGTCTCCTTTCCAGAGTGTTTGTAAGCCTTTCTTTGCAGGGTCGCAAGATTTGAAACCAAATCTTGCGATTTTAATGGGGATCAATTGGACAAGCTTTGGGGCAAGTCCCTGCACTTGTTGGGCTGTCATGCCTTTTCATGGCTTTGGCTCTGGCTGAGATTTTTTTTTTTTTTTTTTTTTTTAATGCATCCGTGCCATGTCCCTCATATCTTCCCCACCAAGTTGTGTCTGCCTCCTTGGATTTTGTTTTGCTTTTACAACACCTGTCAGCATCCTTTTGGCCTCTTTTGGTGCTTTGCACTGCACCTGGCTTCTGCCCAGACCACTTTCTTGTAGTCACCAAATTTTCCATTTTTCTTTTATTTTTTTTTTCAATTTTGTTTCCTTTGATCATATCTCCATTCCAGAGTGTGTGTAAGCCCTTCTTATTTGTTTTGGCCTTCAGCAGGGATCAATTCTGGCAAGGCTTGGTGTATGTTGTGCGTGTCCCTGCAGTTGTTTGCAAGCCATGCCTTTTCATGGCTTTGACTTTGGCTGAGATTTTGTTTTTTCTTTACTTTTTTTTGAATGCATCCGTGCCATGTCCCTCATATCTTCCCAACCAAGTTGTTTGCACCACCTGGGATTTTGTTTTGCTTTTACAACACCTGTCAGCATCCTTTTGGCCTCTTTTGGTGCTTTGCACTGCACCTGGCTTCTGCCCAGACCACTTTCTTGTTGTCACCAAATTTTCCATTTTTCTTTTTTTTTTTTTTCAATTTTGATTCCTTTAATCATATCTCCATTCCAGAGTGTGTGTAAGCCCTTCTTATTTGTTTTGGCCTTCAGCGGGGATCAGTTCTGGCAAGGCTTGGTGTATGTTGTGCGTGTCCTTGCAGTTGTTTGCATGCCATGCCTTTTCATGGCTTTGACTTTGGCTGAGATTTTTTTTTTTTCTTTTTTTAAGTATCCATGCAATGTTGCTCATATCTTCCCCACCAAGTTGTGTCTGCCTCCTTGATTTTTGCCCTTTTTTTACAACTCCTCTCAGGTTATTTTTGGCCTCTTTTGGTGCTTTGCACTGCACCTGGCTTCTGCCCAGACCACTTTCTTGTAGTCACCAAATTTTCCATTTTTCTTTTTTTTTTTTTTTCAATTTTGTTTCCTTTGATCATATCTCCATTCCAGAGTGTGTATAAGCCCTTCTTATTTGTTTTGGCCTTCAGCAGGGATCAATTCTGGCAAGGCTTGGTGTATGTTGTGCGTGTCATTGCAGTTGTTTGCATGCCATGCCTTTTCATGGCTTTGGCTTTGGCTGAGATTTTTTTTTTTTTTTATTTTTTTTTTTTAATGCCTCCGTGCCATGTCCCTCATATCTTCCCAACCAAGTTGTTTGCACCTCCTGGGATTTTGTTTTGCTTTTACACCACCTGTCAGCATCCTTTTGGCCTCTTTTGGTGCTTTGCACTGCACCTGGCTTCTGCCCAGACCACTTTCTTGTAGTCACCAAATTTCCCAATTTTCCCTTTTTTGGGGGTTTTTTGCAATTGCATTTCTTTTGATCATATCTCCTTTCCAGAGTGTTTGTAAGCCTTTCTTTGCAGGGTCGCAAGATTTGGTTTCCCTTCCCGAAAGGAAATGAAATTTCCTTTCGGGAAGGGAAACCAAATCTTGCGATTTTAATGGGGATCAATTGGACAAGCTTTGGGGCAAGTCCCTGCGCTTGTTGGGCTGTCATGCCTTTTCATGGCTTTGACTTTGGCTGAGATTTTTTTTTTCTTTTCTTTTTTTTGAATGCATCCCTGCCATGTCCCTCATATCTTCCCCACCAAGTTGTGTCTGCCTCCTTGGATTTTGTTTTGCTTTTACAACACCTGTCAGCATCCTTTTGGCCTCTTTTGGTGCTTTGCACTGCACCTGGCTTCTGGCCAGACCACTTTCTTGTTGTCACCAAATTTTCCATTTTTCTTTTTTTTTTTTTTCAATTTTGTTTTCTTTGATCATATCTCCATTCCAGAGTGTGTGTAAGCCCTTCTTATTTGTTTTGGCCTTCAGCAGGGATCAATTCTGGCAAGGCTTGGTGTATGTTGTGCGTGTCCTTGCAGTTGTTTGCATGCCATGCCTTTTCATGGCTTTGACTTTGGCTGAGATTTTTTTTTTTTTCTTTTTTTAAGTATCCATGCAATGTTGCTCATATCTTCCCCACCAAGTTGTGTCTGCCTCCTTGATTTTTGCCCTTTTTTTACAACACCTGTCAGGTTATTTTTGGCCTCTTTTGGTGCTTTGCACTGCACCTGGCTTCTGCCCAGACCACTTTCTTGTAGTCACCAAATTTCCCAATTTTCCCTTTTTTGGGGGTTTTTTGCAATTGCATTTCTTTTGATCATGTCTCCTTTCCAGAGTGTTTGTAAGCCTTTCTTTGCAGGGTCGCAAGATTTGGTTTCCCTTCCCGAAATTTCCTTTCGGGAAGGGAAACCAAATCTTGCGATTTTAATGGGGATCAATTGGACAAGCTTTGGGGCAAGTCCCTGCGCTTGTTGGGCTGTCATGCCTTTTCATGGCTTTGGCTCTGGCTGAGATTTTTTTTTTTTTTTTTTTTTTTTTTAATGCATCCGTGCCATGTCCCTCATATCTTCCCCACCAAGTTGTGTCTGCCTCCTTGGATTTTGTTTTGCTTTTACAACACCTGTCAGCATCCTTTTGGCCTCTTTTGGTGCTTTGCACTGCACCTGGCTTCTGCCCAGACCACTTTCTTGTAGTCACCAAATTTTCCATTTTTCTTTTTTTTTTTTTTTTCAATTTTGTTTCATTTGATCATATCTCCATTCCAGAGTGTGTGTAAGCCCTTCTTATTTGTTTTGGCCTTCAGCAGGGATCAATTCTGGCAAGGCTTGGTGTATGTTGTGCGTGTCCCTGCAGTTGTTTGCATGCCATGCCTTTTCATGGCTTTGACTTTGGCTGAGATTTTTTTTTTTCTTTTCTTTTTTTTGAATGCATCCATGCCATGTCCCTCATATCTTCCCAACCAAGTTGTTTGCACCTCCTGGGATTTTGTTTTGCTTTTACAACACCTGCCAGCATCCTTTTGGCCTCTTTTGGTGCTTTGCACTGCACCTGGCTTCTGCCCAGACCACTTTCTTGTAGTCACCAAATTTCCCAATTTTCCCTTTTTTGGGGGTTTTTTGCAATTGCATTTCTTTTGATCATGTCTCCTTTCCAGAGTGTTTGTAAGCCTTTCTTTGCAGGGTCGCAAGATTTGGTTTCCCTTCCCGAAAGGAAATGAAATCTTGCGATTTTAATGGGGATCAATTGGACAAGCTTTGGGGCAAGTCCCTGCATTTGTTGGGCTGTCATGCCTTTTCATGGCTTTGGCTCTGGCTGAGATTTTTTTTTTCTTTTCTTTTTTTTGAATGCATCCGTGCCATGTCCCTCATATCTTCCCAACCAAGTTTTTTGCACCTCCTGGGATTTTGTTTTGCTTTTACAACACCTGTCAGCATCCTTTTGGCCTCTTTTGGTGCTTTGCACTGCACCTGGCTTCTGCCCAGACCACTTTCTTGTAGTCACCAAATTTTCCATTTTTCTTTTTTTTTTTTTTCAATTTTGTTTCCTTTGATCATATCTCCATTCCAGAGTGTGTGTAAGCCCTTCTTATTTGTTTTGGCCTTCAGCGGGGATCAGTTCTGGCAAGGCTTGGTGTATGTTGTGCGTGTCCTTGCAGTTGTTTGCATGCCATGCCTTTTCATGGCTTTGACTTTGGCTGAGATTTTTTTTTTTCTTTTTTTAAGTATCCATGCAATGTTGCTCATATCTTCCCCACCAAGTTGTGTCTGCCTCCTGTACTTTTGCCCTTTTTTTACAACTCCTCTCAGGTTATTTTTGGCCTCTTTTGGTGCTTTGCACTGCACCTGGCTTCTGCCCAGACCACTTTCTTGTAGTCACCAAATTTCCCAATTTTCCCTTTTTTGGGGGTTTTTTGCAATTGCATTTCTTTTGATCATGTCTCCTTTCCAGAGTGTTTGTAAGCCTTTCTTTGCAGGGTCGCAAGATTTGGTTTCCCTTCCCGAAAGGAAATGAAATTTCCTTTCGGGAAGGGAAACCAAATCTTGCGAATTTAATGGGGATCAATTGGACAAGCTTTGGGGCAAGTCCCTGCACTTGTTGGGCTGTCATGCCTTTTCATGGCTTTGGCTCTGGCTGAGATTTTTTTTTTTTTTTTTTTTTTTTTTAATGCATCCGTGCCATGTCCCTCATATCTTCCCCACCAAGTTGTGTCTGCCTCCTTGGTTTTTGCCCTTTTTTTACAACACCTGTCAGGTTATTTTTGGCCTCTTTTGGTGCTTTGCACTGCACCTGGCTTCTGCCCAGACCACTTTCTTATTGTCACCAAATTTTCCATTTTTCTTTTTTTTTTTTTTTCAATTTTGTTTCCTTTGATCATATCTCCATTCCAGAGTGTGTGTAAGCCCTTCTTATTTGTTTTGGCCTTCAGCAGGGAGCAATTCTGGCAAAGCTTGGTGTATGTTGTGCGTGTCCTTGCAGTTGTTTGCATGCCATGACTTTTCATGGCTTTGACTTTGGCTGAGATTTTTTTTTTTCTTTTTTTAAGTATCCATGCAATGTTGCTCATATCTTCCCCACCAAGTTGTGTCTGCCTCCTTGGATTTTGTTTTGCTCTTACAACACCTGTCCGCATCCTTTTGGCCTCTTTGGGTGCTATGCACTGCACCTGGCTTCTGCCCAGACCACTTTCTTGTTGTCACCAAATTTTCCATTTTTCTTTTTTTTTTTTTTCAATTTTGTTTCCTTTGATCATATCTCCTTTCCAGAGTGTGTGTAAGCCCTTCTTATTTGTTTTGTCTTTCAGCAGGGATCAATTCTGGCAAGGCTTGGTGTATGTTGTGCGTGTCCTTGCAGTTGTTTGCATGCCATGCCTTTTCATGGCTTTGACTTTGGCTGAGATTTTTTTTTTTTCTTTTTTTAAGTATCCATGCAATGTTGCTCATATCTTCCCAACCAAGTTGTGTCTGCCTCCTTGATTTTTGCCCTTTTTTTACAACACCTGTCCGGTTATTTTTGGCCTCTTTTGGTGCTTTGCACTGCACCTGGCTTTTCCCCGACCACTTTCTTATAGTGACCAAATTTCCCAATTTTCCCTTTTTTGGGGGTTTTTTGCAATTGCATTTCTTTTGATCATGTCTCCTTTCCAGAGTGTTTGTAAGCCTTTCTTTGCAGGGTCGCAAGATTTGGTTTCCCTTCCCGAAAGGAAATTTCATTTCCTTTCGGGAAGGGAAACCAAATCTTGCGATTTTAATGGGAATCAATTGGACAAGCTTTGGGGAAAGTCCCTGCATTTGTTGGGCTGTCATGCCTTTTCATGGCTTTGGCTCTGGCTGAGATTTTTTTTTTCTTTTTTTTTTTTTGAATGCATCCGTGCCATGTCCCTCATATCTTCCCAACCAAGTTGTATGTACCTCCTGGGATTTTGTTTTGCTTTTACAACACCTGTCAGCATTCTTTTGGCCTCTTTTGGTGCTTTGCACTGCACCTGGCTTCTGCCCAGACCACTTTCTTGTAGTCACCAAATTTTCCATTTTTCTTTTTTTTTTTTTTCAATTTTGTTTCCTTTGATCATATCTGCTTTCCAGAGTGTGTGTAAGCCCTTCTTATTTGTTTTGGCCTTCAGCAGGGATCAATTCTGGCAAGGCTTGGTGTATGTTGTGCGTGTCCTTGCAGTTGTTTGCATGCCATGCCTTTTCATGGCTTTGACTTTGGCTGAGATTTTGTTTTTTCTTTTCTTTTTTTTGAATGCATCCGTGCCATGTCCCTCATATCTTCCCAACCAAGTTTTTTGCACCTCCTGGGATTTTGTTTTGCTTTTACAACACCTGCCAGCATCCTTTTGGCCTCTTTTGGTGCTTTGCACTGCACCTGGCTTCTGCCCAGACCACTTTCTTGTAGTCACCAAATTTCCCAATTTTCCCTTTTTTGGGGGTTTTTTGCAATTGCATTTCTTTTGATCATGTCTCCTTTCCAGAGTGTTTGTAAGCCTTTCTTTGCAGGGTCGCAAGATTTGGTTTCCCTTCCCGAAAGGAAATGAAATCTTGCGATTTTAATGGGGATCAATTGGACAAGCTTTGGGGCAAGTCCCTGCATTTGTTGGGCTGTCATGCCTTTTCATGGCTTTGGCTCTGGCTGAGATTTTTTTTTTCTTTTCTTTTTTTTGAATGCATCCGTGCCATGTCCCTCATATCTTCCCAACCAAGTTTTTTGCACCTCCTGGGATTTTGTTTTGCTTTTACAACACCTGTCAGCATCCTTTTGGCCTCTTTTGGTGCTTTGCACTGCACCTGGCTTCTGCCCAGACCACTTTCTTGTAGTCACCAAATTTTCCATTTTTCTTTTTTTTTTTTTTCAATTTTGTTTCCTTTGATCATATCTCCATTCCAGAGTGTGTGTAAGCCCTTCTTATTTGTTTTGGCCTTCAGCACGGAGCAGTTCTGGCAAGGCTTGGTGTATGTTGTGCGTGTCCTTGCAGTTGTTTGCATGCCATGCCTTTTCATGGCTTTGACTTTGGCTGAGATTTTTTTTTTTTCTTTTTTTAAGTATCCATGCAATGTTGCTCATATCTTCCCCACCAAGTTGTGTCTGCCTCCTTGATTTTTGCCCTTTTTTTACAACACCTGTCAGGTTATTTTTGGCCTCTTTTGGTGCTTTGCACTGCACCTGGCTTCTGCCCAGACCACTTTCTTGTAGTCACCAAATTTCCCAATTTTCCCTTTTTTGGGGGTTTTTTGCAATTGCATTTCTTTTGATCATGTCTCCTTTCCAGAGTGTTTGTAAGCCTTTCTTTGCAGGGTCGCAAGATTTGGTTTCCCTTCCCGAAAGGAAATGAAATTTCCTTTCGGGAAGGGAAACCAAATCTTGCGAATTTAATGGGGATCAATTGGACAAGCTTTGGGGCAAGTCCCTGCACTTGTTGGGCTGTCATGCCTTTTCATGGCTTTGGCTCTGGCTGAGATTTTTTTTTTTTTTTTTTTTTTTTTAATGCATCCGTGCCATGTCCCTCATATCTTCCCCACCAAGTTGTGTCTGCCTCCTTGGATTTTGTTTTGCTTTTACAACACCTGTCAGCATCCTTTTGGCCTCTTTTGGTGCTTTGCACTGCACCTGGCTTCTGCCCAGACCACTTTCTTGTTGTCACCAAATTTTCCATTTTTCTTTTTTTTTTTTTTCAATTTTGTTTCCTTTGATCATATCTCCATTCCAGAGTGTGTGTAAGCCCTTCTTATTTGTTGTGGCCTTCAGCAGGGATCAATTCTGGCAAGGCTTGGTGTATGTTGTGCGTGTCCTTGCAGTTGTTTGCATGCCATGCCTTTTCATGGCTTTGACTTTGGCTGAGATTTTTTTTTTTCTTTTTTTAAGTATCCATGCAATGTTGCTCATATCTTCCCCACCAAGTTGTGTCTGCCTCCTTGGTTTTTGCCCTTTTTTTACAACACCTGTCAGGTTATTTTTGGCCTCTTTTGGTGCTTTGCACTGCACCTGGCTTCTGCCCAGACCACTTTCTTATTGTCACCAAATTTTCCATTTTTCTTTTTTTTTTTTTTTTCAATTTTGTTTCCTTTGATCATATCTCCATTCCAGAGTGTGTGTAAGCCCTTCTTATTTGTTTTGGCCTTCAGCAGGGAGCAATTCTGGCAAAGCTTGGTGTATGTTGTGCGTGTCCTTGCAGTTGTTTGCATGCCATGACTTTTCATGGCTTTGACTTTGGCTGAGATTTTTTTTTTTCTTTTTTTAAGTATCCATGCAATGTTGCTCATATCTTCCCCACCAAGTTGTGTCTGCCTCCTTGGATTTTGTTTTGCTCTTACAACACCTGTCCGCATCCTTTTGGCCTCTTTGGGTGCTATGCACTGCACCTGGCTTCTGCCCAGACCACTTTCTTGTTGTCACCAAATTTTCCATTTTTCTTTTTTTTTTTTTTCAATTTTGTTTCCTTTGATCATATCTCCTTTCCAGAGTGTGTGTAAGCCCTTCTTATTTGTTTTGTCTTTCAGCAGGGATCAATTCTGGCAAGGCTTGGTGTATGTTGTGCGTGTCCTTGCAGTTGTTTGCATGCCATGCCTTTTCATGGCTTTGACTTTGGCTGAGATTTTTTTTTTTTCTTTTTTTAAGTATCCATGCAATGTTGCTCATATCTTCCCAACCAAGTTGTGTCTGCCTCCTTGATTTTTGCCCTTTTTTTACAACACCTGTCCGGTTATTTTTGGCCTCTTTTGGTGCTTTGCACTGCACCTGGCTTTTCCCCGACCACTTTCTTATAGTGACCAAATTTCCCAATTTTCCCTTTTTTGGGGGTTTTTTGCAATTGCATTTCTTTTGATCATGTCTCCTTTCCAGAGTGTTTGTAAGCCTTTCTTTGCAGGGTCGCAAGATTTGGTTTCCCTTCCCGAAAGGAAATTTCATTTCCTTTCGGGAAGGGAAACCAAATCTTGCGATTTTAATGGGAATCAATTGGACAAGCTTTGGGGAAAGTCCCTGCATTTGTTGGGCTGTCATGCCTTTTCATGGCTTTGGCTCTGGCTGAGATTTTTTTTTTCTTTTTTTTTTTTTGAATGCATCCGTGCCATGTCCCTCATATCTTCCCAACCAAGTTGTATGTACCTCCTGGGATTTTGTTTTGCTTTTACAACACCTGTCAGCATTCTTTTGGCCTCTTTTGGTGCTTTGCACTGCACCTGGCTTCTGCCCAGACCACTTTCTTGTAGTCACCAAATTTTCCATTTTTCTTTTTTTTTTTTTTCAATTTTGTTTCCTTTGATCATATCTGCTTTCCAGAGTGTGTGTAAGCCCTTCTTATTTGTTTTGGCCTTCAGCAGGGATCAATTCTGGCAAGGCTTGGTGTATGTTGTGCGTGTCCTTGCAGTTGTTTGCATGCCATGCCTTTTCATGGCTTTGACTTTGGCTGAGATTTTGTTTTTTCTTTTCTTTTTTTTGAATGCATCCGTGCCATGTCCCTCATATCTTCCCAACCAAGTTTTTTGCACCTCCTGGGATTTTGTTTTGCTTTTACAACACCTGTCAGCATCCTTTTGGCCTCTTTTGGTGCTTTGCACTGCACCTGGCTTCTGCCCAGACCACTTTCTTGTAGTCACCAAATTTCCCAATTTTCCCTTTTTTGGGGGTTTTTTGCAATTGCATTTCTTTTGATCATGTCTCCTTTCCAGAGTGTTTGTAAGCCTTTCTTTGCAGGGTCGCAAGATTTGGTTTCCCTTCCCGAAAGGAAATGAAATTTCCTTTTGGGAAGGGAAAGCAAATCTTGCGATTTTAATGGGGATCAATTGGACAAGCTTTGGGCAAGTCCCTGCACTTGTTGGGCTGTCATGCCTTTTCATGGCTTTGGCTCTGGCTGAGATTTTTTTTTTTTTTTTATTTTTTTTAATGCATCCGTGCCATGTCCCTCATATCTTCCCCACCAAGTTGTGTCTGCCTCCTTGGATTTTGTTTTGCTTTTACAACACCTGTCAGCATCCTTTTGGCCTCTTTTGGTGCTTTGCACTGCACCTGGCTTCTGCCCAGACCACTTTCTTGTAGTCACCAAATTTTCCATTTTTCTTTTTTTTTTTTTTCAATTTTGTTTCCTTTGATCATATCTCCATTCCAGAGTGTGTGTAAGCCCTTCTTATTTGTTTTGGCCTTCAGCGGGGATCAGTTCTGGCAAGGCTTGGTGTATGTTGTGCGTGTCCTTGCAGTTGTTTGCATGCCATGCCTTTTCATGGCTTTGACTTTGGCTGAGATTTTTTTTTTTCTTTTTTTAAGTATCCATGCAATGTTGCTCATATCTTCCCCACCAAGTTGTGTCTGCCTCCTTGATTTTTGCCCTTTTTTTACAACTCCTCTCAGGTTATTTTTGGCCTCTTTTGGTGCTTTGCACTGCACCTGGCTTCTGCCCAGACCACTTTCTTGTAGTCACCAAATTTCCCAATTTTCCCTTTTTTGGGGGTTTTTTGCAATTGCATTTCTTTTGATCATGTCTCCTTTCCAGAGTGTTTGTAAGCCTTTCTTTGCAGGGTCGCAAGATTTGGTTTCCCTTCCCGAAAGGAAATGAAATTTCCTTTCGGGAAGGGAAACCAAATCTTGCGATTTTAATGGGGATCAATTGGACATACTTTGGGGCAAGTCCCTGCGCTTGTTGGGCTGTCATGCCTTTTCATGGCTTTGGCTTTGGCTGAGATTTTTTTTTTTTTTTTATTTTTTTTAATGCATCCGTGCCATGTCCCTCATATCTTCCCCACCAAGTTGTGTCTGCCTCCTTGGATTTTGTTTTGCTTTTACAGCACCTGTCAGCATCCTTTTGGCCTCTTTTGGTGCTTTGCACTGCACCTGGCTTGTGCCCAGACCACTTTCTTGTAGTCACCAAATTTTCCATTTTTCTTTTTTTTTTTTTTTCAATTTTGTTTCCTTTGATCATATCTCCATTCCAGAGTGTGTGTAAGCCCTTCTTATTTGTTTTGGCCTTCAGCAGGGATCAATTCTGGCAAGGCTTGGTGTATGTTGTGCGTGTCCTTGCAGTTGTTTGCATGCCATGCCTTTTCATGGCTTTGATTTTGGCTGAGATTTTGTTTTTTCTTTTCTTTTTTTTGAATGCATCCGTGCCATGTCCCTCATATCTTCCC
Source organism: Haemorhous mexicanus (assembly GCF_027477595.1). Classification (NCBI taxonomy): domain Eukaryota; kingdom Metazoa; phylum Chordata; class Aves; order Passeriformes; family Fringillidae; genus Haemorhous; species Haemorhous mexicanus. The sequence goes on along the minus strand of NC_082343.1, from coordinate 82,786,851 downwards.
AACCAAGTTTTTTGCACCTCCTGGGATTTTGTTTTGCTTTTACAACACCTGTCAGCATCCTTTTGGCCTCTTTTGGTGCTTTGCACTGCACCTGGCTTCTGCCCAGACCACTTTCTTGTAGTCACCAAATTTTCCATTTTTCTTTTTTTTTTTTTTCAATTTTGTTTCCTTTGATCATATCTCCATTCCAGAGTGTGTGTAAGCCCTTCTTATTTGTTTTGGCCTTCAGCAGGGAGCAATTCTGGCAAGGCTTGCTGTATGTTGTGCGTGTCCTTGCAGTTGTTTGCATGCCATGCCTTTTCATGGCTTTGACTTTGGCTGAGATTTTTTTTTTTCTTTTTTTAAGTATCCATGCAATGTTGCTCATATCTTCCCCACCAAGTTGTGTCTGCCTCCTTGATTTTTGCCCTTTTTTTACAACACCTGTCAGGTTATTTTTGGCCTCTTTTGGTGCTTTGCACTGCACCTGGCTTCTGCCCAGACCACTTTCTTGTAGTCACCAAATTTCCCAATTTTCCCTTTTTTGGGGGTTTTTTGCAATTGCATTTCTTTTGATCATGTCTCCTTTCCAGAGTGTTTGTAAGCCTTTCTTTGCAGGGTTGCAAGATTTGGTTTCCCTTCCCGAAAGGAAATGAAATTTCCTTTCGGGAAGGGAAACCAAATCTTGCGATTTTAATGGGGATCAATTGGACAAGCTTTGGGGCAAGTCCCTGCACTTGTTGGGCTGTCATGCCTTTTCATGGCTTTGGCTTTGGCTGAGATTTTTTTTTTTTTTTTATTTTTTTTAATGCATCCTGCCATGTCCCTCATATCTTCCCCACCAAGTTGTGTCTGCCTCCTTGGATTTTGTTTTGCTTTTACAACACCTGTCAGCATCCTTTTGGCCTCTTTTGGTGCTTTGCACTGCACCTGGCTTGTGCCCAGACCACTTTCTTGTAGTCACCAAATTTTCCATTTTCCTTTTTTTTTTTTTCCAATTTTGTTTCCTTTGATCATATCTCCATTCCAGAGTGTGTGTAAGCCCTTCTTATTTGTTTTGGCCTTCAGCGGGGATCAGTTCTGGCAAGGCATGGTGTATGTTGTGCGTGTCCTTGCAGTTGTTTGCATGCCATGCCTTTTCATGGCTTTGACTTTGGCTGAGATTTTTTTTTTTCTTTTTTTAAGTATCCATGCAATGTAGCTCATATCGTCCCGACCAAGTTGTGTCTGCCTCCTTGATTTTTGCCCTTTTTTTACAACTCCTGTCAGGTTATTTTTGGCCTCTTTTGGTGCTTTGCACTGCACCTGGCTTCTGCCCAGACCACTTTCTTGTAGTCACCAAATTTTCCATTTTTCTTTTTTTTTTTTTTCAATTTTGTTTCCTTTGATCATATCTCCATTCCAGAGTGTGTGTAAGCCCTTCCTATTTGTTTTGGCCTTCAGCAGGGATCAATTCGGGCAAGGCTTGGTGTATGTTGTGCGTGTCCCTGCAGTTGTTTGCATGCCATGCCTTTTCATGGCTTTGACTTTGGGTGAGATTTTGTTTTTTCTTTCCTTTTTTTTGAATGCATCCGTGCCATGTCCCTCATATCTTCCCAACCAAGTTTTTTGCACCACCTGGGATTTTGTTTTGCTTTTACAACACCTTTCAGCATCCTTTTGGCCTCTTTTGGTGCTTTGCACTGCGCCTGGCTTCTGCCCAGACCACTTTCTTGTAGTCACCAAATTTTCCATTTTTCTTTTTTTTTTTTTCAATTTTGTTTCCTTTGATCATATCTCCATTCCAGAGTGTGTGTAAGCCCTTCTTATTTGTTTTGGCCTTCAGCGGGGATCAGTTCTGGCAAGGCTTGGTGTATGTTGTGCGTGTCCTTGCAGTTGTTTGCATGCCATGCCTTTTCATGGCTTTGACTTTGGCTGAGATTTTTTGTTTTTCTTTTTTTAAGTATCCATGCAATGTTGCTCATATCTTCCCCACCAAGTTGTGTCTGCCTCCTTGATTTTTGCCCTTTTTTCCAACACCTGTCAGCATCCTTTTGGCCTCTTTTGGTGCTTTGCACTGCACCTGGCTTCTGCCCAGAACACTTTCTTGTTGTCACCAAATTTCCCAATTTTCCCTTTTTTGGGGGTTTTTTGCAATTGCATTTCTTTTGATCATGTCTCCTTTCCAGAGTGTTTGTAAGCCTTTCTTTGCAGGGTCGCAAGATTTGGTTTCCCTTCCCGAAAGGAAATGAAATTTCCTTTCGGGAAGGGAAACCAAATCTTACGATTTTAATGGGGATCAATTGGACAAGCTTTGGGGCAAGTCCCTGCATTTGTTGGGCTGTCATGCCTTTTCATGGCTTTGGCTCTGGCTGAGATTTTTTTTTTTTTTTTTTTTTTTTTTAATGCATCCGTGCCATGTCCCTCATATCTTCCCCACCAAGTTGTGTCTGCCTCCTTGGATTTTGTTTTGCTTTTACAACACCTGTCAGCATCCTTTTGGCCTCTTTTGGTGCTTTGCACTGCACCTGGCTTCTGCCCAGACCACTTTCTTGTTGTCACCAAATTTTCCATTTTTCTTTTTTTTTTTTTTCAATTTTGTTTCCTTTGATCATATCTCCATTCCAGAGTGTGTGTAAGCCCTTCTTATTTGTTTTGGCCTTCAGCAGGGATCAATTCTGGCAAGGCTTGGTGTATGTTGTGCGTGTCCTTGCAGTTGTTTGCATGCCATGCCTTTTCATGGCTTTGACTTTGGCTGAGATTTTTTTTTTTCTTTTTTTAAGTATCCATGCAATGTTGCTCATATCTTCCCGACCAAGTTGTGTCTGCCTCCTTGATTTTTGCCCTTTTTTTACAACACCTGTCAGGTTATTTTTGGCCTCTTTTGGTGCTTTGCACTGCACCTGGCTTCTGCCCAGACCACTTTCTTGTAGTCACTAAATTTCCCAATTTTCCCTTTTTTGGGGGTTTTTTGCAATTGCATTTCTTTTGATCATATCTCCTTTCCAGAGTGTTTGTAAGCCTTTCTTTGCAGGGTCGCAAGATTTGGTTTCCCTTCCCGAAAGGAAATGAAATTTCCTTTCGGGAAGGGAAACCAAATCTTGCGATTTTAATGGGGATCAATTGGACAAGCTTTGGGGCAAGTCCCTGCGCTTGTTGGGCTGTCATGCCTTTTCATGGCTTTGGCTTTGGCTGAGATTTTTTTTTTTTTTTATTTTTTTTAATGCATCCGTGCCATGTCCCTCATATCTTCCCCACCAAGTTGTGTCTGCCTCCTTGGATTTTGTTTTGCTTTTACAACACCTGTCAGCATCCTTTTGGCCTCTTTTGGTGCTTTGCACTGCACCTGGCTTCTGCCCAGACCACTTTCTTGTAGTCACCAAATTTTCCATTTTTCTTTTTTTTTTTTTTCAATTTTGTTTCCTTTGATCATATCTCCATTCCAGAGTGTGTGTAAGCCCTTCTTATTTGTTTTGGCCTTCAGCGGGGATCAGTTCTGGCAAGGCTTGGTGTATGTTGTGCGTGTCCTTGCAGTTGTTTGCATGCCATGCCTTTTCATGGCTTTGACTTTGGCTGAGATTTTTTGTTTTCTTTTTTTAAGTATCCATGCAATGTTGCTCATATCTTCCCCACCAAGTTGTGTCTGCCTCCTGTACTTTTGCCCTTTTTTTTACAACTCCTGTCATGTTATTTTTGGCCTCTTTTGGTGCTTTGCACTGCACCTGGCTTCTGCCCAGACCACTTTCTTGTAGTCACCAAATTTCCCAATTTTCCCTTTTTTGGGGGTTTTTTGCAATTGCGTTTCTTTTGATCATGTCTCTTTTCCAGAGTGTTTGTAAGCCTTTCTTTGCAGGGTCGCAAGATTTGGTTTCCCTTCCCGAAAGGAAATGAAATTTCCTTTTGGGAAGGGAAACCAAATCTTGCGATTTTAATGGGGATCAATTGGACAAGCTTTGGGGCAAGTCCCTGCACTTGTTGGGCTGTCATGCCTTTTCATGGCTTTGGCTCTGGCTGAGATTTTTTTTTTTTTTTTTTTTTTTAATGCATCCGTGCCATGTCCCTCATATCTTCCCCACCAAGTTGTGTCTGCCTCCTTGGATTTTGTTTTGCTTTTACAACACCTGTCAGCATCCTTTTGGCCTCTTTTGGTGCTTTGCACTGCACCTGGCTTCTGCCCAGACCACTTTCTTGTAGTCACCAAATTTTCCATTTTTCTTTTTTTTTTTTTTCAATTTTGTTTCCTTTGATCATATCTCCATTCCAGAGTGTGTGTAAGCCCTTCTTATTTGTTTTGGCCTTCAGCAGGGATCAATTCTGGCAAGGCTTGGTGTATGTTGTGCGTGTCCTTGCAGTTGTTTGCATGCCATGCCTTTTCATGGCTTTGACTTTGGCTGAGATTTTGTTTTTTCTTTTCTTTTTTTTGAATGCATCCGTGCCATGTCCCTCATATCTTCCCAACCAAGTTGTTTGCACCTCCTGGGATTTTGTTTTGCTTTTACAACACCTGTCAGCATCCTTTTGGCCTCTTTTGGTGCTTTGCACTGCACCTGGCTTCTGCCCAGACCACTTTCTTGTAGTCACCAAATTTCCCATTTTTCTTTTTTTTTTTTTTCAATTTTGTTTCCTTTGATCATATCTCCATTCCAGAGTGTGTGTAAGCCCTTCTTATTTGTTTTGGCCTTCAGCGGGGATCAGTTCTGGCAAGGCTTGGTGTATGTTGTGCGTGTCCTTGCAGTTGTTTGCATGCCATGCCTTTTCATGGCTTTGACTTTGGCTGAGATTTTTTTTTTTTCTTTTTTTAAGTATCCATGCAATGTTGCTCATATCTTCCGCACCAAGTTGTGTCTGCCTCCTGTACTTTTGCCCTTTTTTTACAACTCCTCTCAGGTTAATTTTGGCCTCTTTTGGTGCTTTGCACTGCACCTGGCTTCTGCCCAGACCACTTTCTTGTAGTCACCAAATTTCCCAATTTTCCCTTTTTTGGGGGTTTTTTGCAATTGCATTTCTTTTGATCATGTCTCCTTTCCAGAGTGTTTGTAAGCCTTTCTTTGCAGGGTCGCAAGATTTGGTTTCCCTTCCCGAAAGGAAATGAAATTTCCTTTTGGGAAGGGAAAGCAAATCTTGCGATTTTAATGGGGATCAATTGGACAAGCTTTGGGGCAAGTCCCTGCACTTGTTGGGCTGTCATGCCTTTTCATGGCTTTGGCTCTGGCTGAGATTTTTTTTTTTTTTTTTTTTTTTTTAATGCATCCGTGCCATGTCCCTCATATCTTCCCCACCAAGTTGTGTCTGCCTCCTTGGATTTTGTTTTGCTTTTACAACACCTGTCAGCATCCTTTTGGCCTCTTTTGGTGCTTTGCACTGCACCTGGCTTCTGCCCAGACCACTTTCTTGTAGTCACCAAATTTTCCATTTTTCTTTTTTTTTTTTTTCAATTTTGTTTCCTTTGATCATATCTCCATTCCAGAGTGTGTGTAAGCCCTTCTTATTTGTTTTGGCCTTCAGCAGGGATCAATTCTGGCAAGGCTTGGTGTATGTTGTGCGTGTCCTTGCAGTTGTTTGCATGCCATGCCTTTTCATGGCTTTGACTTTGGCTGAGATTTTTTTTTTTTCTTTTTTTAAGTATCCATGCAATGTTGCTCATATCTTCCCCACCAAGTTGTGTCTGCCTCCTGTACTTTTGCCCTTTTTTTACAACTCCTGTCAGGTTATTTTTGGCCTCTTTTGGTGCTTTGCACTGCACCTGGCTTCTGCCCAGACCACTTTCTTGTAGTCACCAAATTTCCCAATTTTCCCTTTTTTGGGGGTTTTTTGCAATTGCATTTCTTTTGATCATGTCTCCTTTCCAGAGTGTTTGTAAGCCTTTCTTTGCAGGGTCGCAAGATTTGGTTTCCCTTTCCTTTCGGGAAGGGAAACCAAATCTTGCGATTTTAATGGGGATCAATTGGACAAGCTTTGGGGCAAGTCCCTGCACTTGTTGGGCTGTCATGCCTTTTCATGGCTTTGGCTCTGGCTGAGATTTTTTTTTTTTTTTTTTTTTTTTAATGCATCCGTGCCATGTCCCTCATATCTTCCCCACCAAGTTGTGTCTGCCTCCTTGGATTTTGTTTTGCTTTTACAACACCTGTCAGCATCCTTTTGGCCTCTTTTGGTGCTTTGCACTGCACCTGGCTTCTGCCCAGACCACTTTCTTGTAGTCACCAAATTTTCCATTTTTCTTTTTTTTTTTTTTCAATTTTGTTTCCTTTGATCATATCTCCATTCCAGAGTGTGTGTAAGCCCTTCTTATTTGTTTTGGCCTTCAGCAGGGATCAATTCTGGCAAGGCTTGGTGTATGTTGTGCGTGTCCTTGCAGTTGTTTGCATGCCATGCCTTTTCATGGCTTTGACTTTGGCTGAGATTTTGTTTTTTCTTTTCTTTTTTTTGAATGCATCCGTGCCATGTCCCTCATATCTTCCCAACCAAGTTGTATGCACCTCCTGGGATTTTGTTTTGCTTTTACAACACCTGTCAGCATCCTTTTGGCCTCTTTTGGTGCTTTGCACTGCACCTGGCTTCTGCCCAGACCACTTTCTTGTAGTCACCAAATTTCCCATTTTTCTTTTTTTTTTTTTTCAATTTTGTTTCCTTTGATCATATCTCCATTCCAGAGTGTGTGTAAGCCCTTCTTATTTGTTTTGGCCTTCAGCGGGGATCAGTTCTGGCAAGGCTTGGTGTATGTTGTGCGTGTCCTTGCAGTTGTTTGCATGCCATGCCTTTTCATGGCTTTGACTTTGGCTGAGATTTTTTTTTTTTCTTTTTTTAAGTATCCATGCAATGTTGCTCATATCTTCCCCACCAAGTTGTGTCTGCCTCCTGTACTTTTGCCCTTTTTTTACAACTCCTGTCAGGTTATTTTTGGCCTCTTTTGGTGCTTTGCACTGCACCTGGCTTCTGCCCAGACCACTTTCTTGTAGTCACCAAATTTCCCAATTTTCCCTTTTTTGGGGGTTTTTTGCAATTGCGTTTCTTTTGATCATGTCTCCTTTCCAGAGTGTTTGTAAGCCTTTCTTTGCAGGGTCGCAAGATTTGGTTTCCCTTCCCGAAAGGAAATGAAATTTCCTTTTGGGAAGGGAAAGCAAATCTTGCGATTTTAATGGGGATCAATTGGACAAGCTTTGGGGCAAGTCCCTGCACTTGTTGGGCTGTCATGCCTTTTCATGGCTTTGGCTATGGCTGAGATTTTTTTTTTTTTTTTTTTTTTTTAATGCATCCGTGCCATGTCCCTCATATCTTCCCCACCAAGTTGTGTCTGCCTCCTTGGATTTTGTTTTGCTTTTACAACACCTGTCAGCATCCTTTTGGCCTCTTTTGGTGCTTTGCACTGCACCTGGCTTCTGCCCAGACCACTTTCTTGTAGTCACCAAATTTTCCATTTTTCTTTTTTTTTTTTTCAATTTTGTTTCCTTTGATCATATCTCCATTCCAGAGTGTGTGTAAGCCCTTCTTATTTGTTTTGGCCTTCAGCGGGGATCAGTTCTGGCAAGGCTTGGTGTATGTTGTGCGTGTCCTTGCAGTTGTTTGCATGCCATGCCTTTTCATGGCTTTGACTTTGGCTGAGATTTTTTTTTTTTCTTTTTTTAAGTATCCATGCAATGTTGCTCATATCTTCCCCACCAAGTTGTGTCTGCCTCCTTGATTTTTGCCCTTTTTTTACAACTCCTGTCAGGTTATTTTTGGCCTCTTTTGGTGCTTTGCACTGCACCTGGCTTGTGCCCAGACCACTTTCTTGTAGTCACCAAATTTTCCATTTTTCTTTTTTTTTTTTTTTCAGTTTTGTTTCCTTTGATCATATCTCCATTCCAGAGTGTGTGTAAGCCCTTCTTATTTGTTTTGGCCTTCAGCAGGGATCAATTCTGGCAAGGCTTGGTGTATGCTGTGCGTGTCCTTGCAGTTGTTTGCATGCCATGCCTTTTCATGGCTTTGATTTTGGCTGAGATTTTGTTTTTTCTTTTCTTTTTTTTGAATGCATCCGTGCCATGTCCCTCATATCTTCCCAACCAAGTTTTTTGCACCTCCTGGGATTTTGTTTTGCTTTTACAACACCTGTCAGCATCCTTTTGGCCTCTTTTGGTGCTTTGCACTGCACCTGGCTTCTGCCCAGACCACTTTCTTGTAGTCACCAAATTTTCCATTTTTCTTTTTTTTTTTTTCCAATTTTGTTTCCTTTGATCATATCTCCATTCCAGAGTGTGTGTAAGCCCTTCTTTTTGTTTTGGCCTTCAGCGGGGATCAGTTCTGGCAAGGCTTGGTGTATGTTGTGCGTGTCCTTGCAGTTGTTTGCATGCCATGCCTTTTCATGGCTTTGACTTTGGCTGAGATTTTTTTTTTTTCTTTTTTTAAGTATCCATGCAATGTTGCTCATATCTTCCGCACCAAGTTGTGTCTGCCTCCTGTACTTTTGCCCTTTTTTTACAACTCCTCTCAGGTTAATTTTGGCCTCTTTTGGTGCTTTGCACTGCACCTGGCTTCTGCCCAGACCACTTTCTTGTAGTCACCAAATTTCCCAATTTTCCCTTTTTTGGGGGTTTTTTGCAATTGCATTTCTTTTGATCATGTCTCCTTTCCAGAGTGTTTGTAAGCCTTTCTTTGCAGGGTCGCAAGATTTGGTTTCCCTTCCCGAAAGGAAATTTCATTTCCTTTCGGGAAGGGAAACCAAATCTTGCGATTTTAATGGGGATCAATTGGACAAGCTTTGGGGCAAGTCCCTGCACTTGTTGGGCTGTCATGCCTTTTCATGGCTTTGGCTCTGGCTGAGATTTTTTTTTTTTTTTTTTTTTTTTTTTAATGCATCCGTGCCATGTCCCTCATATCTTCCCCACCAAGTTGTGTCTGCCTCCTTGGATTTTGTTTTGCTTTTACAACACCTGTCAGCATCCTTTTGGCCTCTTTTGGTGCTTTGCACTGCACCTGGCTTCTGCCCAGACCACTTTCTTGTAGTCACCAAATTTTCCATTTTTCTTTTTTTTTTTTTTTCAATTTTGTTTCCTTTGATCATATCTCCATTCCAGAGTGTGTGTAAGCCCTTCTTATTTGTTTTGGCCTTCAGCAGGGATCAATTCTGGCAAGGCTTGGTGTATGTTGTGCGTGTCCTTGCAGTTGTTTGCATGCCATGCCTTTTCATGGCTTTGACTTTGGCTGAGATTTTTTTTTTTCTTTTTTTAAGTATCCATGCAATGTTGCTCATATCTTCCCCACCAAGTTGTGTCTGCCTCCTTGATTTTTGCCCTTTTTTTACAACACCTGTCAGGTTATTTTTGGCCTCTTTTGGTGCTTTGCACTGCACCTGGCTTCTGCCCAGACCACTTTCTTGTAGTCACCAAATTTTCCATTTTTCTTTTTTTTTTTTTTCAATTTTGTTTCCTTTGATCATATCTCCATTCCAGAGTGTGTGTAAGCCCTTCTTATTTGTTTTGGCCTTCAGCAGGGATCAATTCTGGCAAGGCTTGGTGTATGTTGTGCGTGTCCCTGCAGTTGTTTGCATGCCATGCCTTTTCATGGCTTTGACTTTGGGTGAGATTTTGTTTTTTCTTTCCTTTTTTTTGAATGCATCCGTGCCATGTCCCTCATATCTTCCCAACCAAGTTTTTTGCACCACCTAGGATTTTGTTTTGCTTTTACAACACCTTTCAGCATCCTTTTGGCCTCTTTTGGTGCTTTGCACTGCACCTGGCTTCTGCCCAGACCACTTTCTTGTAGTCACCAAATTTTCCATTTTTCTTTTTTTTTTTTTTCAATTTTGTTTCCTTTGATCATATCTCCATTCCAGAGTGTGTGTAAGCCCTTCTTATTTGTTTTGGCCTTTAGCGGGGATCAGTTCTGGCAAGGCTTGGTGTATGTTGTGCGTGTCCTTGCAGTTGTTTGCATGCCATGCCTTTTCATGGCTTTGACTTTGGCTGATATTTTTTTTTTTTCTTTTTTTAAGTATCCATGCAATGTTGCTCATATCTTCCTCACCAAGTTGTGTCTGCCTCCTGTACTTTTGCCCTTTTTTTACAACTCGTGTCAGGTTATTTTTGGCCTCTTTTGGTGCTTTGCACTGCACCTGGCTTCTGCCCAGACCACTTTCTTGTAGTCACCAAATTTTCCATTTTTCTTTTTTTTTTTTTTCAATTTTGTTTCCTTTGATCATATCTCCATTCCAGAGTGTGTGTAAGCCCTTCTTATTTGTTTTGGCCTTCAGCGGGGATCAATTCTGGCAAGGCTTGGTGTATGTTGTGCGTGTCCTTGCAGTTGTTTGCATGCAATGCCTTTTCATGGCTTTGACTTTGGCTGAGATTTTTTTTTTTTCTTTTTTTAAGTATCCATGCAATGTTGCTCATATCTTCCCAACCAAGTTGTGTCTGCCTCCTTGATTTTTGCCCTTTTTTTACAACACCTCTCAGGTTATTTTTGGCCTCTTTTGGTGCTTTGCATTGCACCTGGCTTCTGCCCAGACCACTTTCTTGTAGTCACCAAATTTCCCAATTTTCCCTTTTTTGGGGGTTTTTTGCAATTGCATTTCTTTTGATCATGTCTCCTTTCCAGAGTGTTTGTAAGCCTTTCTTTGCAGGGTCGCAAGATTTGGTTTCCCTTCCCGAAAGGAAATTTCATTTCCTTTCGGGAAGGGAAAGCAAATCTTGCGATTTTAATGGGGATCAATTGGACAAGCTTTGGGGCAAGTCCCTGCATTTGTTGGGCTGTCATGCCTTTTCATGGCTTTGGCTCTGGCTGAGATTTTTTTTTTCTTTTTTTTTTTTTGAATGCATCTGTGCCATGTCCCTCATATCTTCCCAACCAAGTTGTATGTACCTCCTGGGATTTTGTTTTGCTTTTACAACACCTGTCAGCATCCTTTTGGCCTCTTTTGGTGCTTTGCACTGCACCTGGCTTCTGCCCAGACCACTTTCTTGTTGTCACCAAATTTTCCATTTTTCTTTTTTTTTTTTTTCAATTTTGTTTCCTTTGATCATATCTCCTTTCCAGAGTGTATGTAAGCCCTTCTTATTTGTTTTGGCCTTCAGCAGGGATCAATTCTGGCAAGGCTTGGTGTATGTTGTGCGTGTCCTTGCAGTTGTTTTCATGCCATGCCTTTCATGGCTTTGACTTTGGCTGAGATTTTGTTTTTTCTTTTCTTTTTTTTGAATGCATCCGTGCCATGTCCCTCATATCTTCCCAACCAAGTTTTTTGCACCTCCTGGGATTTTGTTTTGCTTTTACAACACCTGTCAGCATCCTTTTGGCCTCTTTTGGTGCTTTGCACTGCACCTGGCTTCTGCCCAGACCACTTTCTTGTAGTCACCAAATTTTCCATTTTTCTTTTTTTTTTTTTCCAATTTTGTTTCCTTTGATCATATCTCCATTCCAGAGTGTGTGTAAGCCCTTCTTATTTGTTTTGGCCTTCAGCGGGGATCAGTTCTGGCAAGGCTTGGTGTATGTTGTGCGTGTCCTTGCAGTTGTTTGCATGCCATGCCTTTTCATGGCTTTGACTTTGGCTGAGATTTTTTTTTTTTCTTTTTTTAAGTATCCATGCAATGTTGCTCATATCTTCCCCACCAAGTTGTGTCTGCCTCCTTGATTTTTGCCCTTTTTTTACAACTCCTGTCAGGTTATTTTTGGCCTCTTTTGGTGCTTTGCACTGCACCTGGCTTCTGCCCAGACCACTTTCTTGTAGTCACCAAATTTCCCAATTTTCCCTTTTTTGGGGGTTTTTTGCAATTGCATTTCTTTTGATCATGTCTCCTTTCCAGAGTGTTTGTAAGCCTTTCTTTGCAGGGTCGCAAGATTTGGTTTCCCTTCCCGAAAGGAAATGAAATTTCCTTTTGGGAAGGGAAACCAAATCTTGCGATTTTAATGTGGATCAATTGGACAAGCTTTGGGGCAAGTCCCTGCACTTGTTGGGCTGTCATGCCTTTTCATGGCTTTGGCTTTGGCTGAGATTTTTTTTTTTTTTTTATTTTTTTTAATGCATCCGTGCCATGTCCCTCATATCTTCCCCACCAAGTTGTGTCTGCCGCCTTGGATTTTGTTTTGCTTTTACAACACCTGTCAGCATCCTTTTGGCCTCTTTTGGTGCTTTGCACTGCACCTGGCTTGTGCCCAGACCACTTTCTTGTAGTCACCAAATTTTCCATTTTCCTTTTTTTTTTTTTCCAATTTTGTTTCCTTTGATCATATCTCCATTCCAGAGTGTGTGTAAGCCCTTCTTATTTGTTTTGGCCTTCAGCGGGGATCAGTTCTGGCAAGGCTTGGTGTATGTTGTGCGTGTCCTTGCAGTTGTTTGCATGCCATGCCTTTTCATGGCTTTGACTTTGGCTGAGATTTTTTTTTTTCTTTTTTTAAGTATCCATGCAATGTAGCTCATATCGTCCCGACCAAGTTGTGTCTGCCTCCTTGATTTTTGCCCTTTTTTTACAACTCCTGTCAGGTTATTTTTGGCCTCTTTTGGTGCTTTGCACTGCACCTGGCTTCTGCCCAGACCACTTTCTTGTAGTCACCAAATTTTCCATTTTTCTTTTTTTTTTTTTTCAATTTTGTTTCCTTTGATCATATCTCCATTCCAGAGTGTGTGTAAGCCCTTCCTATTTGTTTTGGCCTTCAGCAGGGATCAATTCGGGCAAGGCTTGGTGTATGTTGTGCGTGTCCCTGCAGTTGTTTGCATGCCATGCCTTTTCATGGCTTTGACTTTGGGTGAGATTTTGTTTTTTCTTTCCTTTTTTTTGAATGCATCCGTGCCATGTCCCTCATATCTTCCCAACCAAGTTTTTTGCACCACCTGGGATTTTGTTTTGCTTTTACAACACCTTTCAGCATCCTTTTGGCCTCTTTTGGTGCTTTGCACTGCACCTGGCTTCTGCCCAGACCACTTTCTTGTAGTCACCAAATTTTCCATTTTTCTTTTTTTTTTTTTCAATTTTGTTTCCTTTGATCATATCTCCATTCCAGAGTGTGTGTAAGCCCTTCTTATTTGTTTTGGCCTTCAGCGGGGATCAATTCTGGCAAGGCTTGGTGTATGTTGTGCGTGTCCTTGCAGTTGTTTGCATGCCATGCCTTTTCATGGCTTTGACTTTGGCTGAGATTTTTTTTTTTTCTTTTTTTAAGTATCCATGCAATGTTGCTCATATCTTCCCCACCAAGTTGTGTCTGCCTCCTTGATTTTTGCCCTTTTTTTACAACACCTGTCAGGTTATTTTTGGCCTCTTTTGGTGCTTTGCACTGCACCTGGCTTCTGCCCAGACCACTTTCTTGTAGTCACTAAATTTCCCAAATTTCCCTTTTTTGGGGGTTTTTTGCAATTGCATTTCTTTTGATCATGTCTCCTTTCCAGAGTGTTTGTAAGCCTTTCTTTGCAGGGTCGCAAGATTTGGTTTCCCTTCCCGAAAGGAAATTTCCTTTCGGGAAGGGAAACCAAATCTTGCGATTTTAATGGGGATCAATTGGACAAGCTTTGGGGCAAGTCCCTGCGCTTGTTGGGCTGTCATGCCTTTTCATGGCTTTGGCTCTGGCTGAGATTTTTTTTTTTTTTTTTTTTTTTTAATGCATCCGTGCCATGTCCCTCATATCTTCCCCACCAAGTTGTGTCTGCCTCCTTGGATTTTGTTTTGCTTTTACAACACCTGTCAGCATCCTTTTGGCCTCTTTTGGTGCTTTGCACTGCACCTGGCTTCTGCCCAGACCACTTTCTTGTAGTCACCAAATTTCCCAATTTTCCCTTTTTTGGGGGTTTTTTGCAATTGCATTTCTTTTGATCATGTCTCCTTTCCAGAGTGTTTGTAAGCCTTTCTTTGCAGGGTCGCAAGATTTGGTTTCCCTTCCCAAAAGGAAATGAAATTTCCTTTCGGGAAGGGAAACCAAATCTTGCGATTTTAATGGGGATCAATTGGACAAGCTTTGGGGCAAGTCCCTGCACTTGTTGGGCTGTCATGCCTTTTCATGGCTTTGGCTCTGGCTGAGATTTTTTTTTTCTTTTTTTTTTTTGAATGCATCCGTGCCATGTCCCTCATATCTTCCCAACCAAGTTGTATGCACCTCCTGGGATTTTGTTTTGCTTTTACAACACCTGTCAGCATCCTTTTGGCCTCTTTTGGTGCTTTGCACTGCACCTGGCTTCTGCCCAGACCACTTTCTTGTTGTCACCAAATTTTCCATTTTTCTTTTTTTTTTTTTTCAATTTTGTTTCCTTTGATCATATCTCCATTCCAGAGTGTGTGTAAGCCCTTCTTATTTGTTTTGGCCTTCAGCGGGGATCAGTTCTGGCAAGGCTTGCGTGTCCTTGCAGTTGTTTGCATGCCATGCCTTTTCATGGCTTTGACTTTGGCTGAGATTTTTTTTTTTTCTTTTTTTAAGTATCCATGCAATGTTGCTCATATCTTCCCCACCAAGTTGTGTCTGCCTCCTGTACTTTTGCCCTTTTTTTACAACTCCTGTCAGGTTATTTTTGGCCTCTTTTGGTGCTTTGCACTGCACCTGGCTTCTGCCCAGACCACTTTCTTGTAGTCACCAAATTTCCCAATTTTCCCTTTTTTGGGGGTTTTTTGCAATTGCATTTCTTTTGATCATGTCTCCTTTCCAGAGTGTTTGTAAGCCTTTCTTTGCAGGGTCGCAAGATTTGGTTTCCCTTCCCGAAAGGAAATGAAATTTCCTTTTGGGAAGGGAAAGCAAATCTTGCGATTTTAATGGGGATCAATTGGACAAGCTTTGGGCAAGTCCCTGCACTTGTTGGGCTGTCATGCCTTTTCATGGCTTTGGCTCTGGCTGAGATTTTTTCTTTTTTTTTATTTTTTTTAATGCATCCGTGCCATGTCCCTCATATCTTCCCCACCAAGTTGTGTCTGCCTCCTTGGATTTTGTTTTGCTTTTACAACACCTGTCAGCATCCTTTTGGCCTCTTTTGGTGCTTTGCACTGCACCTGGCTTCTGCCCAGACCACTTTCTTGTAGTCACCAAATTTTCCATTTTTCTTTTTTTTTTTTTTTCAATTTTGTTTCCTTTGATCATATCTCCATTCCAGAGTGTGTGTAAGCCCTTCTTATTTGTTTTGGCCTTCAGCAGGGATCAATTCTGGCAAGGCTTGGTGTATGTTGTGCGTGTCCTTGCAGTTGTTTGCATGCCATGCCTTTTCATGGCTTTGACTTTGGCTGAGATTTTTTTTTTTCTTTTTTTAAGTATCCATGCAATGTTGCTCATATCTTCCCCACCAAGTTGTGTCTGCCTCCTTGATTTTTGCCCTTTTTTTACAACTCCTGTCAGGTTATTTTTGGCCTCTTTTGGTGCTTTGCACTGCACCTGGCTTCTGCCCAGACCACTTTCTTGTAGTCACCAAATTTCCCAATTTTCCCTTTTTTGGGGGTTTTTTGCAATTGCATTTCTTTTGATCATGTCTCCTTTCCAGAGTGTTTGTAAGCCTTTCTTTGCAGGGTCGCAAGATTTGGTTTCCCTTCCCGAAAGGAAATGAAATTTCCTTTCGGGAAGGGAAACCAAATCTTGCGATTTTAATGGGGATCAATTGGACAAGCTTTGGGGCAAGTCCCTGCACTTGTTGGGCTGTCATGCCTTTTCATGGCTTTGGCTTTGGCTGAGATTTTTTTTTTTTTTTTATTTTTTTTAATGCATCCGTGCCATGTCCCTCATATCTTCCCCACCAAGTTGTGTCTGCCTCGTTGGATTTTGTTTTGCTTTTACAACACCTGTCAGCATCCTTTTGGCCTCTTTTGGTGCTTTGCACTGCACCTGGCTTCTGCCCAGACCACTTTCTTGTAGTCACCAAATTTTCCATTTTTCTTTTTTTTTTTTTTCAATTTTGTTTCCTTTGATCATATCTCCATTCCAGAGTGTGTGTAAGCCCTTCTTATTTGTTTTGGCCTTCAGCGGGGATCAGTTCTGGCAAGGCTTGGTGTATGTTGTGCGTGTCCTTGCAGTTGTTTGCATGCCATGCCTTTTCATGGCTTTGACTTTGGCTGAGATTTTTTTTTTCTTTTTTTAAGTATCCATGCAATGTTGCTCATATCTTCCCCACCAAGTTGTGTCTGCCTCCTTGATTTTTGCCCTTTTTTTACAACACCTGTCAGGTTATTTTTGGCCTCTTTTGGTGCTTTGCACTGCACCTGGCTTCTGCCCAGACCACTTTCTTGTAGTCACCAAATTTCCCAATTTTCCCTTTTTTGGGGGTTTTTTGCAATTGCATTTCTTTTGATCATGTCTCCTTTCCAGAGTGTTTGTAAGCCTTTCTTTGCAGGGTCGCAAGATTTGGTTTCCCTTCCCGAAAGGAAATGAAATTTCCTTTTGGGAAGGGAAACCAAATCTTGCGATTTTAATGTGGATCAATTGGACAAGCTTTGGGGCAAGTCCCTGCGCTTGTTGGGCTGTCATGCCTTTTCATGGCTTTGGCTCTGGCTGAGATTTTTTTTTTTTTTTTTTTTTTTTTTAATGCATCAGTGCCATGTCCCTCATATCTTCCCCACCAAGTTGTGTCTGCCTCCTTGGATTTTGTTTTGCTTTTACAACACCTGTCAGCATCCTTTTGGCCTCTTTTGGTGCTTTGCACTGCACCTGGCTTCTGCCCAGACCACTTTCTTGTAGTCACCAAATTTTCCATTTTTCTTTTTTTTTTTTTTCAATTTTGTTTCCTTTGATCATATCTCCATTCCAGAGTGTGTGTAAGCCCTTCTTATTTGTTTTGGCCTTCAGCGGGGATCAGTTCTGGCAAGGCTTGGTGTATGTTGTGCGTGTCCTTGCAGTTCTTTGCATGCCATGCCTTTTCATGGCTTTGACTTTGGCTGAGATTTTTTTTTTTTTCTTTTTTTAAGTATCCATGCAATGTTGCTCATATCTTCCCCACCAAGTTGTGTCTGCCTCCTGTACTTTTGCCCTTTTTTTACAACTCCTCTCAGGTTATTTTTGGCCTCTTTTGGTGCTGTGCACTGCACCTGGCTTCTGCCCAGACCACTTTCTTGTAGTCACCAAATTTCCCAATTTTCCCTTTTTTGGGGGTTTTTTGCAATTGCATTTCTTTTGATCATGCCTCCTTTCCAGAGTGTTTGTAAGCCTTTCTTTGCAGGGTCGCAAGATTTGGTTTCCCTTCCCGAAAGGAAATGAAATTTCCTTTTGGGAAGGGAAACCAAATCTTGCGATTTTAATGTGGATCAATTGGACAAGCTTTGGGGCAAGTCCCTGCACTTGTTGGGCTGTCATGCCTTTTCATGGCTTTGGCTCTGGCTGAGATTTTTTTTTTTTTTTTTATTTTTTTTAATGCATCCTGCCATGTCCCTCATATCTTCCCCACCAAGTTGTGTCTGCCTCCTTGGATTTTGTTTTGCTTTTACAACACCTGTCAGCATCCTTTTGGCCTCTTTTGGTGCTTTGCACTGCACCTGGCTTCTGCCCAGACCACTTTCTTGTAGTCACCAAATTTTCCATTTTTCTTTTTTTTTTTTTTTCAATTTTGTTTCCTTTGATCATATCTCCATTCCAGAGTGTGTGTAAGCCCTTCTTATTTGTTTTGGCCTTCAGCGGGGATCAGTTCTGGCAAGGCTTGCGTGTCCTTGCAGTTGTTTGCATGCCATGCCTTTTCATGGCTTTGACTTTGGCTGAGATTTTTTTTTTTTCTTTTTTTAAGTATCCATGCAATGTTGCTCATATCTTCCCCACCAAGTTGTGTCTGCCTCCTGTACTTTTGCCCTTTTTTTACAACTCCTGTCAGGTTATTTTTGGCCTCTTTTGGTGCTTTGCACTGCACCTGGCTTCTGCCCAGACCACTTTCTTGTAGTCACCAAATTTCCCAATTTTCCCTTTTTTGGGGGTTTTTTGCAATTGCATTTCTTTTGATCATGTCTCCTTTCCAGAGTGTTTGTAAGCCTTTCTTTGCAGGGTCGCAAGATTTGGTTTCCCTTCCCGAAAGGAAATGAAATTTCCTTTTGGGAAGGGAAAGCAAATCTTGCGATTTTAATGGGGATCAATTGGACAAGCTTTGGGCAAGTCCCTGCACTTGTTGGGCTGTCATGCCTTTTCATGGCTTTGGCTCTGGCTGAGATTTTTTCTTTTTTTTAATTTTTTTTAATGCATCCGTGCCATGTCCCTCATATCTTCCCCACCAAGTTGTGTCTGCCTCCTTGGATTTTGTTTTGCTTTTACAACACCTGTCAGCATCCTTTTGGCCTCTTTTGGTGCTTTGCACTGCACCTGGCTTCTGCCCAGACCACTTTCTTGTAGTCACCAAATTTTCCATTTTTCTTTTTTTTTTTTTTTCAATTTTGTTTCCTTTGATCATATCTCCATTCCAGAGTGTGTGTAAGCCCTTCTTATTTGTTTTGGCCTTCAGCAGGGATCAATTCTGGCAAGGCTTGGTGTATGTTGTGCGTGTCCTTGCAGTTGTTTGCATGCCATGCCTTTTCATGGCTTTGACTTTGGCTGAGATTTTTTTTTTTCTTTTTTTAAGTATCCATGCAATGTTGCTCATATCTTCCCCACCAAGTTGTGTCTGCCTCCTTGATTTTTGCCCTTTTTTTACAACTCCTGTCAGGTTATTTTTGGCCTCTTTTGGTGCTTTGCACTGCACCTGGCTTCTGCCCAGACCACTTTCTTGTAGTCACCAAATTTCCCAATTTTCCCTTTTTTGGGGGTTTTTTGCAATTGCATTTCTTTTGATCATGTCTCCTTTCCAGAGTGTTTGTAAGCCTTTCTTTGCAGGGTCGCAAGATTTGGTTTCCCTTCCCGAAAGGAAATGAAATTTCCTTTCGGGAAGGGAAACCAAATCTTGCGATTTTAATGGGGATCAATTGGACAAGCTTTGGGGCAAGTCCCTGCGCTTGTTGGGCTGTCATGCCTTTTCATGGCTTTGGCTTTGGCTGAGATTTTTTTTTTTTTTTTATTTTTTTTAATGCATCCGTGCCATGTCCCTCATATCTTCCCCACCAAGTTGTGTCTGCCTCCTTGGATTTTGTTTTGCTTTTACAACACCTGTCAGCATCCTTTTGGCCTCTTTTGGTGCTTTGCACTGCACCTGGCTTGTGCCCAGACCACTTTCTTGTAGTCACCAAATTTTCCATTTTTCTTTTTTTTTTTTTTCAATTTTGTTTCCTTTGATCATATCTCCATTCCAGAGTGTGTGTAAGCCCTTCTTATTTGTTTTGGCCTTCAGCGGGGATCAGTTCTGGCAAGGCTTGGTGTATGTTGTGCGTGTCCTTGCAGTTGTTTGCATGCCATGCCTTTTCATGGCTTTGACTTTGGCTGAGATTTTTTTTTTTCTTTTTTTAAGTATCCATGCAATGTTGCTCATATCTTCCCCACCAAGTTGTGTCTGCCTCCTTGATTTTTGCCCTTTTTTTACAACACCTGTCAGGTTATTTTTGGCCTCTTTTGGTGCTTTGCACTGCACCTGGCTTCTGCCCAGACCACTTTCTTGTAGTCACCAAATTTCCAAATTTTCCCTTTTTTGGGGGTTTTTTGCAATTGCATTTCTTTTGATCATGTCTCCTTTCCAGAGTGTTTGTAAGCCTTTCTTTGCAGGGTCGCAAGATTTGGTTTCCCTTCCCGAAAGGAAATGAAATTTCCTTTTGGGAAGGGAAACCAAATCTTGCGATTTTAATGTGGATCAATTGGACAAGCTTTGGGGCAAGTCCCTGCGCTTGTTGGGCTGTCATGCCTTTTCATGGCTTTGGCTCTGGCTGAGATTTTTTTTTTTTTTTTTTTTTTTTTTAATGCATCAGTGCCATGTCCCTCATATCTTCCCCACCAAGTTGTGTCTGCCTCCTTGGATTTTGTTTTGCTTTTACAACACCTGTCAGCATCCTTTTGGCCTCTTTTGGTGCTTTGCACTGCACCTGGCTTCTGCCCAGACCACTTTCTTGTAGTCACCAAATTTTCCATTTTTCTTTTTTTTTTTTTTCAATTTTGTTTCCTTTGATCATATCTCCATTCCAGAGTGTGTGTAAGCCCTTCTTATTTGTTTTGGCCTTCAGCGGGGATCAGTTCTGGCAAGGCTTGGTGTATGTTGTGCGTGTCCTTGCAGTTGTTTGCATGCCATGCCTTTTCATGGCTTTGACTTTGGCTGAGATTTTTTTTTTTTCTTTTTTTAAGTATCCATGCAATGTTGCTCATATCTTCCCCACCAAGTTGTGTCTGCCTCCTGTACTTTTGCCCTTTTTTTACAACTCCTCTCAGGTTATTTTTGGCCTCTTTTGGTGCTGTGCACTGCACCTGGCTTCTGCCCAGACCACTTTCTTGTAGTCACCAAATTTCCCAATTTTCCCTTTTTTGGGGGTTTTTTGCAATTGCATTTCTTTTGATCATGCCTCCTTTCCAGAGTGTTTGTAAGCCTTTCTTTGCAGGGTCGCAAGAGGTCGCAAGATTTGGTTTCCCTTCCCGAAAGGAAATGAAATTTCCTTTTGGGAAGGGAAACCAAATCTTGCGATTTTAATGTGGATCAATTGGACAAGCTTTGGGGCAAGTCCCTGCACTTGTTGGGCTGTCATGCCTTTTCATGGCTTTGGCTTTGGCTGAGATTTTTTTTTTTTTTTTATTTTTTTTAATGCATCCTTCCATGTCCCTCATTTCTTCCCCACCAAGTTGTGTCTGCCTCCTTGGATTTTGTTTTGCTTTTACAACACCTGTCAGCATCCTTTTGGCCTCTTTTGGTGCTTTGCACTGCACCTGGCTTCTGCCCAGACCACTTTCTTGTAGTCACCAAATTTTCCATTTTTCTTTTTTTTTTTTTTTCAATTTTGTTTCCTTTGATCATATCTCCATTCCAGAGTGTGTGTAAGCCCTTCTTATTTGTTGTGGCCTTCAGCAGGGATCAATTCTGGCAAGGCTTGGTGTATGTTGTGCCTGTCCTTGCAGTTGTTTGCATGCCATGCCTTTTCATGGCTTTGACTTTGGCTGAGATTTTTTCTTTTCTTTTTTTAAGTATCCATGCAATGTTGCTCATATCTTCCCCACCAAGTTGTGTCTGCCTCCTTGATTTTTGCCCTTTTTTTACAACACCTGTCAGGTTATTTTTGGCCTCTTTTGGTGCTTTGCACTGCACCTGGCTTCTGCCCAGACCACTTTCTTGTAGTCACCAAATTTCCAAATTTTCCCTTTTTTGGGGGTTTTTTGCAATTGCATTTCTTTTGATCATGTCTCCTTTCCAGAGTGTTTGTAAGCCTTTCTTTGCAGGGTCGCAAGATTTGGTTTCCCTTCCCGAAAGGAAATGAAATTTCCTTTTGGGAAGGGAAACCAAATCTTGCGATTTTAATGTGGATCAATTGGACAAGCTTTGGGGCAAGTCCCTGCACTTGTTGGGCTGTCATGCCTTTTCATGGCTTTGGCTCTGGCTGAGATTTTTTTTTTTTTTTTATTTTTTTTAATGCATCCTGCCATGTCCCTCATATCTTCCCCACCAAGTTGTGTCTGCCTCCTTGGATTTTGTTTTGCTTTTACAACACCTGTCAGCATCCTTTTGGCCTCTTTTGGTGCTTTGCACTGCACCTGGCTTCTGCCCAGACCACTTTCTTGTAGTCACCAAATTTTCCATTTTTCTTTTTTTTTTTTTTTCAATTTTGTTTCCTTTGATCATATCTCCATTCCAGAGTGTGTGTAAGCCCTTCTTATTTGTTGTGGCCTTCAGCAGGGATCAATTCTGGCAAGGCTTGGTGTATGTTGTGCCTGTCCTTGCAGTTGTTTGCATGCCATGCCTTTTCATGGCTTTGACTTTGGCTGAGATTTTTTCTTTTCTTTTTTTAAGTATCCATGCAATGTTGCTCATATCTTCCCCACCAAGTTGTGTCTGCCTCCTTGATTTTTGCCCTTTTTTTACAACTCCTGTCAGGTTATTTTTGGCCTCTTTTGGTGCTTTGCACTGCACCTGGCTTCTGCCCAGACCACTTTCTTGTAGTCACCAAATTTCCCAATTTTCCCTTTTTTGGGGGTTTTTTGCAATTGCATTTCTTTTGATCATGTCTCCTTTCCAGAGTGTTTGTAAGCCTTTCTTTGCAGGGTCGCAAGATTTGGTTTCCCTTCCCGAAAGGAAATGAAATTTCCTTTCGGGAAGGGAAACCAAATCTTGCGATTTTAATGGGGATCAATTGGACAAGCTTTGGGGCAAGTCCCTGCGCTTGTTGGGCTGTCATGCCTTTTCATGGCTTTGGCTTTGGCTGAGATTTTTTTTTTTTTTTTTATTTTTTTTAATGCATCCGTGCCATGTCCCTCATATCTTCCCCACCAAGTTGTGTCTGCCTCCTTGGATTTTGTTTTGCTTTTACAGCACCTGTCAGCATCCTTTTGGCCTCTTTTGGTGCTTTGCACTGCACCTGGCTTGTGCCCAGACCACTTTCTTGTAGTCACCAAATTTTCCATTTTTCTTTTTTTTTTTTTTTCAATTTTGTTTCCTTTGATCATATCTCCATTCCAGAGTGTGTGTAAGCCCTTCTTATTTGTTTTGGCCTTCAGCAGGGATCAATTCTGGCAAGGCTTGGTGTATGTTGTGCGTGTCCTTGCATTTGTTTGCATGCCATGCCTTTTCATGGCTTTGACTTTGGCTGAGATTTTGTTTTTTCTTTTCTTTTTTTTGAATGCATCCGTGCCATGTCCCTCATATCTTCCCAACCAAGTTGTTTGCACCACCTGGGATTTTGTTTTGCTTTTACAACACCTTTCAGCATTCTTTTGGCCTCTTTTGGTGCTTTGCACTGCACCTGGCTTCTGCCCAGACCACTTTCTTGTAGTCACCAAATTTCCCAATTTTCCCTTTTTTGGGGGTTTTTTGCAAGTGCATTTCTTTTGATCATGTCTCCTTTCCAGAGTGTTTGTAAGCCTTTCTTTGCAGGGTCGCAAGATTTGGTTTCCCTTCCCGAAAGGAAATGAAATTTCCTTTCGGGAAGGGAAACCAAATCTTGCGATTTTAATGTGGATAAATTGGACAAGCTTTGGGGCAAGTCCCTGCACTTGTTGGGCTGTCATGCCTTTTCATGGCTTTGGCTCTGGCTGAGATTTTTTTTTTTTTTTTTTTTTTTTGAATGCATCCGTGCCATGTCCCTCATATCTTCCCCACCAAGTTGTGTCTGCCTCCTTGGATTTTGTTTTGCTTTTACAACACCTGTCAGCATCCTTTTGGCCTCTTTTGGTGCTTTGCACTGCACCTGGCTTCTGCCCAGACCACTTTCTTGTTGTCACCAAATTTTCCATTTTTCTTTTTTTTTTTTTTTCAATTTTGTTTCCTTTGATCATATCTCCATTCCAGAGTATGTGTAAGCCCTTCTTATTTGTTTTGGCTTTCAGCAGGGAGCAATTCTGGCAAGGCTTGGTGTATGTTGTGCGTGTCCTTGCAGTTGTTTGCATGCCATGCCTGTTCATGGCTTTGACTTTGGCTGAGATTTTTTTTTTCTTTTTTTTTTTTTGAATGCATCCGTGCCATGTCCCTCATATCTTCCCCACCAAGTTGTATGTACCTCCTGGGATTTTTTTTTGCTTTTACAACACCTGTCAGCATCCTTTTGGCCTCTTTTGGTGCTTTGCACTGCACCTGGCTTCTGCCCAGACCATTTTATTGTAGTCACCAAATTTTCCATTTTTCTTTTTTTTTTTTTTTTCAATTTTTTTTCCTTTGATCATATCTCTATTCCAGAGTGTGTGTAAGCCCTTCTTATTTGTTTTGGCCTTCAGCGGGGATCAATTCTGGCAAGGCTTGGTGTATGTTGTGCGTGTCCTTGCAGTTGTTTGCATGCCATGCCTTTTCATGGCTTTGACTTTGGCTGAGATTTTTTTTTTCTTTTTTTAAGTATCCATGCAATGTTGCTCATATCTTCCCCACCAAGTTGTGTCTGCCTCCTTGATTTTTGCCCTTTTTTTACAACTCCTGTCAGGTTATTTTTGGCCTCTTTTGGTCCTTTGCACTGCACCTGGCTTCTGCCCAGACCACTTTCTTGTAGTCACCAAATTTTCCATTTTTCTTTTTTTTTTTTTTTCAATTTTGTTTCCTTTGATCATATCTCCATTCCAGAGTGTGTGTAAGCCCTTCTTATTTGTTTTAGTCTTCAGCAGGGATCAATTCTGGCAAGGCTTGCTGTATGTTGTGCGTGTCCTTGCAGTTGTTTGCATGCCATGCCTTTTCATGGCTTTGACTTTGGCTGAGATTTTTTTTTTTCTTTTTTTAAGTATCCATGCAATGTTGCTCATATCTTCCCCACCAAGTTGTGCCTGCCTCCTTGATTTTTGCCCTTTTTTTACAACTCCTCTCAGGTTATTTTTGGCCTCTTTTGGTGCTTTGCACTGCACCTGGCTTCTGCCCAGACCACTTTCTTGTAGTCACCAAATTTCCCAATTTTCCCTTTTTTGGGGGTTTTTTGCAATTGCATTTCTTTTGATCATGTCTCCTTTCCAGAGTGTTTGTAAGCCTTTCTTTGCAGGGTCGCAAGATTTGGTTTCCCTTCCCGAAAGGAA
The DNA here is from genome assembly GCF_027477595.1 of Haemorhous mexicanus. NCBI lineage: Eukaryota > Metazoa > Chordata > Aves > Passeriformes > Fringillidae > Haemorhous > Haemorhous mexicanus. The sequence continues at coordinate 82,762,461 of NC_082343.1, read as the reverse complement.
ATGAAATTTCCTTTTGGGAAGGGAAACCAAATCTTGCGATTTTAATGGGGATCAATTGGACAAGCTTTGGGGCAAGTCCCTGCACTTGTTGGGCTGTCATGCCTTTTCATGGCTTTGGCTCTGGCTGAGATTGATTTTTTTTTTTTTTTTTTTTTTAATGCATCAGTGCCATGTCCCTCATATCTTCCCCACCAAGTTGTGTCTGCCTCCTTGGATTTTGTTTTGCTTTTACAACACCTGTCAGCATCCTTTTGGCCTCTTTTGGTGCTTTGCACTGCACCTGGCTTCTGCCCAGACCACTTTCTTGTAGTCACCAAATTTTCCATTTTTCTTTTTTTTTTTTTTCAATTTTGTTTCCTTTGATCATATCTCTATTCCAGAGTGTGTGTAAGCCCTTCTTATTTGTTGTGGCCTTCAGCAGGGATCAATTCTGGCAAGGCTTGGTGTATGTTGTGCCTGTCCTTGCAGTTGTTTGCATGCCATGCCTTTTCATGGCTTTGACTTTGGCTGAGATTTTTTTTTTTCTTTTTTTAAGTATCCATGCAATGTAGCTCATATCTTCCCCACCAAGTTGTGTCTGCCTCCTTGATTTTTGCCCTTTTTTTACAACACCTCTCAGGTTATTTTTGGCCTCTTTTGGTGCTTTGCACTGCACCTGGCTTCTGCCCAGACCACTTTCTTGTAGTCACCAAATTTCCCAATTTTCCCTTTTTTGGGGGTTTTTTGCAAGTGCATTTCTTTTGATCATGTCTCCTTTCCAGAGTGTTTGTAAGCCTTTCTTTGCAGGGTCGCAAGATTTGGTTTCCCTTCCCGAAAGGAAATGAAATTTCCTTTTGGGAAGGGAAACCAAATCTTGCGATTTTAATGGGGATCAATTGGACAAGCTTTGGGGCAAGTCCCTGCACTTGTTGGGCTGTCATGCCTTTTCATGGCTTTGGCTCTGGCTGAGATTTTTTTTTTTTTTTTTTTTTTTTTAATGCATCCGTGCCATGTCCCTCATATCTTCCCCACCAAGTTGTGTCTGCCTCCTTGGATTTTGTTTTGCTTTTACAACACCTGTCAGCATCCTTTTGGCCTCTTTTGGTGCTTTGCACTGCACCTGGCTTCTGCCCAGACCACTTTCTTGTAGTCACCAAATTTTCCATTTTTCTTTTTTTTTTTTTTCAATTTTGTTTCCTTTGATCATATCTCCATTCCAGAGTGTGTGTAAGCCCTTCTTATTTGTTGTGGCCTTCAGCAGGGATCAATTCTGGCAAGGCTTGCTGTATGTTGTGCGTGTCCCTGCAGTTGTTTGCATGCCATGCCTTTTCATGGCTTTGACTTTGGCTGAGATGTTTTTTTTTTCTTTTTTTAAGTATCCATGCAATGTTGCTCATATCTTCCCCACCAAGTTGTGTCTGCCTCCTTGATTTTTGCCCTTTTTTTACAACACCTCTCAGGTTATTTTTGGCCTCTTTTGGTGCTTTGCACTGCACCTGGCTTCTGCCCAGACCACTTTCTTGTAGTCACCAAATTTCCCAATTTTCCCTTTTTTGGGGGTTTTTTGCAATTGCATTTCTTTTGATCATGTCTCCTTTCCAGAGTGTTTGTAAGCCTTTCTTTGCAGGGTCGCAAGATCTGGTTTCCCTTCCCGAAAGGAAATGAAATTTCCTTTCGGGAAGGGAAACCAAATCTTGCGATTTTAATGTGGATAAATTGGACAAGCTTTGGGGCAAGTCCCTGCACTTGTTGGGCTGTCATGCCTTTTCATGGCTTTGGCTCTGGCTGAGATTTTTTTTTTCTTTTTTTTTTTTTGAATGCATCCGAGCCATGTCCCTCATATCTTCCCCACCAAGTTGTGTCTGCCTCCTTGGATTTTGTTTTGCTTTTACAACACCTGTCAGCATCCTTTTGGCCTCTTTTGGTGCTTTGCACTGCACCTGGCTTCTGCCCAGACCACTTTCTTGTAGTCACCAAATTTTCCATTTTTCTTTTTTTTTTTTTTTCAATTTTGTTTCCTTTGATCATATCTCCATTCCAGAGTGTGTGTAAGCCCTTCTTATTTGTTTTGGCTTTCAGCAGGGAGCAATTCTGGCAAGGCTTGGTGTATGTTGTGCGTGTCCTTGCAGTTGTTTGCATGCCATGCCTTTTCATGGCTTTGACTTTGGCTGAGATTTTTTTTTTTCTTTTTTTAAGTATCCATGCAATGTAGCTCATATCTTCCCCACCAAGTTGTGTCTGCCTCCTTGATTTTTGCCCTTTTTTTACAACGCCTGTCAGCATCCTTTTGGCCTCTTTTGGTGCTTTGCACTGCACCTGGCTTCTGCCCAGACCACTTTCTTGTAGTCACCAAATTTTCCATTTTTCTTTTTTTTTTTTTTTCAATTTTGTTTCCTTTGATCATATCTCCATTCCAGAGTGTGTGTAAGCCCTTCTTATTTGTTTTGGCCTTCAGCAGGGATCAATTCTGGCAAGGCTTGGTGTATGTTGTGCGTGTCCTTGCAGTTGTTTGCATGCCATGCCTTTTCATGGCTTTGACTTTGGCTGAGATTTTCTTTTTTTCTTTTTTTAAGTATCCATGCAATGTTGCTCATATCGTCCCGACCAAGTTGTGTCTGCCTCCTTGATTTTTGCCCTTTTTTTATAACACCTGTCAGGTTATTTTTGGCCTCTTTTGGTGCTTTGCACTGCACCTGGCTTCTGCCCAGACCACTTTCTTGTTGTCACCAAATTTTCCATTTTTCTTTTTTTTTTTTTTTCAATTTTGTTTCCTTTGATCATATCTCCATTCCAGAGTGTGTGTAAGCCCTTCTTATTTGTTTTGGCCTTCAGCGGGGATCAATTCTGGCAAGGCTTGCTGTATGTTGTGCGTGTCCTTGCAGTTGTTTGCATGCCATGCCTTTTCATGGCTTTGACTTTGGCTGAAATTTTTTTTTTTCTTTTTTTAAGTATCCATGCAATGTTGCTCATATCTTCCCCACCAAGTTGTGTCTGCCTCCTATATTTTTGCCCTTTTTTTACAACTCCTCTCAGGTTATTTTTGGCCTCTTTTGGTGCTTTGCACTGCACCTGGCTTCTGCCCAGACCACTTTCTTGTAGTCACCAAATTTCCCAATTTTCCCTTTTTTGGGGGTTTTTTGCAATTGCATTTCTTTTGATCATGTCTCCTTTCCAGAGTGTTTGTAAGCCTTTCTTTGCAGGGTCGCAAGATTTGGTTTCCCTTCCCGAAAGGAAATGAAATTTCCTTTCGGGAAGGGAAACCAAATCTTGCGATTTTAATGGGGATCAATTGGACAAGCTTTGGGGCAAGTCCCTGCGCTTGTTGGGCTGTCATGCCTTTTCATGGCTTTGGCTTTGGCTGAGATTTTTTTTTTTTTTTTTATTTTTTTTAATGCATCTGTGCCATGTCCCTCATATCTTCCCCACCAAGTTGTGTCTGCCTCCTTGGATTTTGTTTTGCTTTTACAACACCTGTCAGCATCCTTTTGGCCTCTTTTGGTGCTTTGCACTGCACCTGGCTTCTGCCCAGACCACTTTCTTGTAGTCACCAAATTTTCCATTTTTCTTTTTTTTTTTTTCCAATTTTGTTTCCTTTGATCATATCTCCATTCCAGAGTATGTGTAAGCCCTTCTTATTTGTTTTGGCTTTCAGCAGGGAGCAATTCTGGCAAGGCTTGGTGTATGTTGTGCGTGTCCTTGCAGTTGTTTGCATGCCATGCCTGTTCATGGCTTTGACTTTGGCTGAGATTTTTTTTTTCTTTTTTTTTTTTTGAATGCATCCGTGCCATGTCCCTCATATCTTCCCCACCAAGTTGTATGTACCTCCTGGGATTTTTTTTTGCTTTTACAACACCTGTCAGCATCCTTTTGGCCTCTTTTGGTGCTTTGCACTGCACCTGGCTTCTGCCCAGACCATTTTCTTGTAGTCACCAAATTTTCCATTTTTCTTTTTTTTTTTTTTTTCAATTTTTTTTCCTTTGATCATATCTCTATTCCAGAGTGTGTGTAAGCCCTTCTTATTTGTTTTGGCCTTCAGCGGGGATCAATTCTGGCAAGGCTTGGTGTATGTTGTGCGTGTCCTTGCAGTTGTTTGCATGCCATGCCTTTTCATGGCTTTGACTTTGGCTGAGATTTTTTTTTTCTTTTTTTAAGTATCCATGCAATGTTGCTCATATCTTCCCCACCAAGTTGTGTCTGCCTCCTTGATTTTTGCCCTTTTTTTACAACTCCTGTCAGGTTATTTTTGGCCTCTTTTGGTCCTTTGCACTGCACCTGGCTTCTGCCCAGACCACTTTCTTGTAGTCACCAAATTTTCCATTTTTCTTTTTTTTTTTTTTTCAATTTTGTTTCCTTTGATCATATCTCCATTCCAGAGTGTGTGTAAGCCCTTCTTATTTGTTTTAGTCTTCAGCAGGGATCAATTCTGGCAAGGCTTGCTGTATGTTGTGCGTGTCCTTGCAGTTGTTTGCATGCCATGCCTTTTCATGGCTTTGACTTTGGCTGAGATTTTTTTTTTTCTTTTTTTAAGTATCCATGCAATGTTGCTCATATCTTCCCCACCAAGTTGTGCCTGCCTCCTTGATTTTTGCCCTTTTTTTACAACTCCTCTCAGGTTATTTTTGGCCTCTTTTGGTGCTTTGCACTGCACCTGGCTTCTGCCCAGACCACTTTCTTGTAGTCACCAAATTTCCCAATTTTCCCTTTTTTGGGGGTTTTTTGCAATTGCATTTCTTTTGATCATGTCTCCTTTCCAGAGTGTTTGTAAGCCTTTCTTTGCAGGGTCGCAAGATTTGGTTTCCCTTCCCGAAAGGAAATGAAATTTCCTTTTGGGAAGGGAAACCAAATCTTGCGATTTTAATGGGGATCAATTGGACAAGCTTTGGGGCAAGTCCCTGCACTTGTTGGGCTGTCATGCCTTTTCATGGCTTTGGCTCTGGCTGAGATTGATTTTTTTTTTTTTTTTTTTTTTAATGCATCAGTGCCATGTCCCTCATATCTTCCCCACCAAGTTGTGTCTGCCTCCTTGGATTTTGTTTTGCTTTTACAACACCTGTCAGCATCCTTTTGGCCTCTTTTGGTGCTTTGCACTGCACCTGGCTTCTGCCCAGACCACTTTCTTGTAGTCACCAAATTTTCCATTTTTCTTTTTTTTTTTTTTCAATTTTGTTTCCTTTGATCATATCTCTATTCCAGAGTGTGTGTAAGCCCTTCTTATTTGTTGTGGCCTTCAGCAGGGATCAATTCTGGCAAGGCTTGGTGTATGTTGTGCCTGTCCTTGCAGTTGTTTGCATGCCATGCCTTTTCATGGCTTTGACTTTGGCTGAGATTTTTTTTTTTCTTTTTTTAAGTATCCATGCAATGTAGCTCATATCTTCCCCACCAAGTTGTGTCTGCCTCCTTGATTTTTGCCCTTTTTTTACAACACCTCTCAGGTTATTTTTGGCCTCTTTTGGTGCTTTGCACTGCACCTGGCTTCTGCCCAGACCACTTTCTTGTAGTCACCAAATTTCCCAATTTTCCCTTTTTTGGGGGTTTTTTGCAAGTGCATTTCTTTTGATCATGTCTCCTTTCCAGAGTGTTTGTAAGCCTTTCTTTGCAGGGTCGCAAGATTTGGTTTCCCTTCCCGAAAGGAAATGAAATTTCCTTTTGGGAAGGGAAACCAAATCTTGCGATTTTAATGGGGATCAATTGGACAAGCTTTGGGGCAAGTCCCTGCACTTGTTGGGCTGTCATGCCTTTTCATGGCTTTGGCTCTGGCTGAGATTTTTTTTTTTTTTTTTTTTTTTTTAATGCATCCGTGCCATGTCCCTCATATCTTCCCCACCAAGTTGTGTCTGCCTCCTTGGATTTTGTTTTGCTTTTACAACACCTGTCAGCATCCTTTTGGCCTCTTTTGGTGCTTTGCACTGCACCTGGCTTCTGCCCAGACCACTTTCTTGTAGTCACCAAATTTTCCATTTTTCTTTTTTTTTTTTTTCAATTTTGTTTCCTTTGATCATATCTCCATTCCAGAGTGTGTGTAAGCCCTTCTTATTTGTTGTGGCCTTCAGCAGGGATCAATTCTGGCAAGGCTTGCTGTATGTTGTGCGTGTCCCTGCAGTTGTTTGCATGCCATGCCTTTTCATGGCTTTGACTTTGGCTGAGATGTTTTTTTTTTCTTTTTTTAAGTATCCATGCAATGTTGCTCATATCTTCCCCACCAAGTTGTGTCTGCCTCCTTGATTTTTGCCCTTTTTTTACAACACCTCTCAGGTTATTTTTGGCCTCTTTTGGTGCTTTGCACTGCACCTGGCTTCTGCCCAGACCACTTTCTTGTAGTCACCAAATTTCCCAATTTTCCCTTTTTTGGGGGTTTTTTGCAATTGCATTTCTTTTGATCATGTCTCCTTTCCAGAGTGTTTGTAAGCCTTTCTTTGCAGGGTCGCAAGATCTGGTTTCCCTTCCCGAAAGGAAATGAAATTTCCTTTCGGGAAGGGAAACCAAATCTTGCGATTTTAATGTGGATAAATTGGACAAGCTTTGGGGCAAGTCCCTGCACTTGTTGGGCTGTCATGCCTTTTCATGGCTTTGGCTCTGGCTGAGATTTTTTTTTTCTTTTTTTTTTTTTGAATGCATCCGAGCCATGTCCCTCATATCTTCCCCACCAAGTTGTGTCTGCCTCCTTGGATTTTGTTTTGCTTTTACAACACCTGTCAGCATCCTTTTGGCCTCTTTTGGTGCTTTGCACTGCACCTGGCTTCTGCCCAGACCACTTTCTTGTAGTCACCAAATTTTCCATTTTTCTTTTTTTTTTTTTTTCAATTTTGTTTCCTTTGATCATATCTCCATTCCAGAGTGTGTGTAAGCCCTTCTTATTTGTTTTGGCTTTCAGCAGGGAGCAATTCTGGCAAGGCTTGGTGTATGTTGTGCGTGTCCTTGCAGTTGTTTGCATGCCATGCCTTTTCATGGCTTTGACTTTGGCTGAGATTTTTTTTTTTCTTTTTTTAAGTATCCATGCAATGTAGCTCATATCTTCCCCACCAAGTTGTGTCTGCCTCCTTGATTTTTGCCCTTTTTTTACAACGCCTGTCAGCATCCTTTTGGCCTCTTTTGGTGCTTTGCACTGCACCTGGCTTCTGCCCAGACCACTTTCTTGTAGTCACCAAATTTTCCATTTTTCTTTTTTTTTTTTTTTCAATTTTGTTTCCTTTGATCATATCTCCATTCCAGAGTGTGTGTAAGCCCTTCTTATTTGTTTTGGCCTTCAGCAGGGATCAATTCTGGCAAGGCTTGGTGTATGTTGTGCGTGTCCTTGCAGTTGTTTGCATGCCATGCCTTTTCATGGCTTTGACTTTGGCTGAGATTTTCTTTTTTTCTTTTTTTAAGTATCCATGCAATGTTGCTCATATCGTCCCGACCAAGTTGTGTCTGCCTCCTTGATTTTTGCCCTTTTTTTATAACACCTGTCAGGTTATTTTTGGCCTCTTTTGGTGCTTTGCACTGCACCTGGCTTCTGCCCAGACCACTTTCTTGTAGTCACCAAATTTCCCAATTTTCCCTTTTTTGGGGGTTTTTTGCAATTGCATTTCTTTTGATCATGTCTCCTTTCCAGAGTGTTTGTAAGCCTTTCTTTGCAGGGTCGCAAGATTTGGTTTCCCTTCCCGAAAGGAAATGAAATTTCCTTTCGGGAAGGGAAACCAAATCTTGCGATTTTAATGGGGATCAATTGGACAAGCTTTGGGGCAAGTCCCTGCGCTTGTTGGGCTGTCATGCCTTTTCATGGCTTTGGCTTTGGCTGAGATTTTTTTTTTTTTTTTTATTTTTTTTAATGCATCTGTGCCATGTCCCTCATATCTTCCCCACCAAGTTGTGTCTGCCTCCTTGGATTTTGTTTTGCTTTTACAACACCTGTCAGCATCCTTTTGGCCTCTTTTGGTGCTTTGCACTGCACCTGGCTTCTGCCCAGACCACTTTCTTGTAGTCACCAAATTTTCCATTTTTCTTTTTTTTTTTTTCCAATTTTGTTTCCTTTGATCATATCTCCATTCCAGAGTGTGTGTAAGCCCTTCTTATTTGTTTTGGCCTTCAGCAGGGATCAATTCTGGCAAGGCTTGCTGTATGTTGTGCGTGTCCTTGCCGTTGTTTGCATGCCATGCCTTTTCATGGCTTTGACTTTGGCTGAGATGTTTTTTTTTTCTTTTTTTAAGTATCCATGCAATGTTGCTCATATCTTCCCAACCAAGTTGTGTCTGCCTCCTTGATTTTTGCCCTTTTTTTACAACACCTGTCAGGTTATTTTTGGCCTCTTTTGGTGCTTTGCACTGCACCTGGCTTCTGCCCAGACCACTTTCTTGTAGTCACCAAATTTCCCGATTTTCCCTTTTTTGGGGGTTTTTTGCAATTGCATTTCTTTTGATCATATCTCCTTTCCAGAGTGTTTGTAAGCCTTTCTTTGCAGGGTCGCAAGATTTGCTTTCCCTTCCCGAAAGGAAATGAAATTTCCTTTCGGGAAGGGAAACCAAATCTTGAAATTTTAATGGGGATCATTTGGACAAACTTTGGGGCAAGTCCCTGCACTTGTTGGGCTGTCATGCCTTTTCATGGCTTTGGCTCTGGCTGAGATTATTTTTTTCTTTTTTTTTTTTTTGAATGCATCCGTGCCATGTCCCTCATATCTTCCCCACCAAGTTGTATGTACCTCCTTGGATTTTGTTTTGCTTTTACAACACCTGTTAGAATTCTTTTAACTTTTTTTGGTGCTTTGCACTGCACCTGGCTTCTGCCCAGACCACTTTCTTGTAGTCACCAAATTTTCCATTTTTCTTTTTTTTTTTTTTCAATTTTGTTTCCTTTGATCATACCTCCATTCCAGAGTGTGTGTAAGCCCTTCTTATTTGTTTTGGCCTTCAGCAGGGATCAATTCTGGCAAGGCTTGCTGTACGTTGTGCGTGTCCTTGCAGTTGTTTGCATGCCATGCCTTTTCATGGCTTTGACTTTGGCTGAGATTTTTTTTTTCTTTTTTTAAGTATCCATGCAATGTTGCTCATATCTTCCCCACCAAGTTGTGTCTGCCTCCTTGATTTTTGCCCTTTTTTTACAACACCTGTCAGGTTATTTTTGGCCTCTTTTGGTGCTTTGCACTGCACCTGGCTTCTGCCCAGACCACTTTCTTGTAGTCACCAAATTTCCCAATTTTCCCTTTTTTGGGGGTTTTTTGCAATTGCATTTCTTTTGATCATATCTCCTTTCCAGAGTGTTTGTAAGCCTTTCTTTGCAGGGTCGCAAGATTTGGTTTCCCTTCCCGAAAGGAAATGAAATTTCCTTTCGGGAAGGGAAACCAATTCTTGCGATTTTAATGGGGATCAATTGGACAAGCTTTGGGGCAAGTCCCTGCACTTGTTGGGCTGTCATGCCTTTTCATGGCTTTGGCTCTGGCTGAGATTTTTTTTTTTTTTTTTTTTTTTTGAATGCATCCGTGCCATGTCCCTCATATCTTCCGCACCAAGTTGTATGTACCTCCTTGGACTTTGTTTTGCTTTTACAACACCTGTTAGCATTCTTTTAACTTTTTTTGGTGCTTTGCACTGCACCTGGCTTCTGCCCAGACCACTTTCTTGTAGTCACCAAATTTTCCATTTTTCTTTTTTTTTTTTTCAATTTTGTTTCCTTTGATCATATCTCCATTCCAGAGTGTGTGTAAGCCCTTCTTATTTGTTTTGGCCTTCTGCAGGGATCAATTCTGGCAAGGCTTGCTGTATGTTCTGCGTGTCCCTGCAGTTGTTTGCATGCCATGCCTTTTCATGGCTTTGACTTTGGCTGAGATTTTTTTTTTTTCTTTTTTTAAGTATCCATGCAATGTTGCTCATATCTTCCCCACCAAGTTGTGTCTGCCTCCTTGATTTTTGCCCTTTTTTTACAACTCCTCTCAGGTTATTTTTGGCCTCTTTTGGTGCTTTGCACTGCACCTGGCTTCTGCCCAGACCACTTTCGTGTAGTCACCAAATTTCCCAATTTTCCCTTTTTTGGGGGTTTTTTGCAATTGCATTTCTTTGGATCATATCTCCTTTCCAGAGTGTTTGTAAGCCTTTCTTTGCAGGGTCGCAAGATTTGGTTTCCCTTCCCGAAAGGAAATGAAATTTCCTTTCGGGAAGGGAAACCAAATCTTGCGATTTTAATGGGGATCAATTGGACAAGCTTTGGGGCAAGTCCCTGCGCTTGTTGGGCTGTCATGCCTTTTCATGGCTTTGGCTCTGGCTGAGATTTTTTTTTTTTTTTTTTTTTTTTGAATGCATCCGTGCCATGTCCCTCATATCTTCCGCACCAAGTTGTATGTACCTCCTTGGACTTTGTTTTGCTTTTACAACACCTGTTAGCATTCTTTTAACTTTTTTTGGTGCTTTGCACTGCACCTGGCTTCTGCCCAGACCACTTTCTTGTAGTCACCAAATTTTCCATTTTTCTTTTTTTTTTTTTCAATTTTGTTTCCTTTGATCATATCTCCATTCCAGAGTGTGTGTAAGCCCTTCTTATTTGTTTTGGCCTTCAGCAGGGATCAATTCTGGCAAGGCTTGCTGTATGTTGTGCGTGTCCCTGCAGTTGTTTGCATGCCATGCCTTTTCATGGCTTTGACTTTGGCTGAGATTTTTTTTTTTTCTTTTTTTAAGTATCCATGCAATGTTGCTCATATCTTCCCCACCAAGTTGTGTCTGCCTCCTTGATTTTTGCCCTTTTTTTACAACTCCTCTCAGGTTATTTTTGGCCTCTTTTGGTGCTTTGCGCTGCACCTGGCTTCTGCCCAGACCACTTTCGTGTAGTCACCAAATTTCCCAATTTTCCCTTTTTTGGGGGTTTTTTGCAATTGCATTTCTTTTGATCATATCTCCTTTCCAGAGTGTTTGTAAGCCTTTCTTTGCAGGGTCGCAAGATTTGCTTTCCCTTCCCGAAAGGAAATGAAATTTCCTTTCGGGAAGGGAAACCAAATCTTGCGATTTTAATGGGGATCAATTGGACAAGCTTTGGGGCAAGTCCCTGCGCTTGTTGGGCTGTCATGCCTTTTCATGGCTTTGGCTCTGGCTGAGATTTTTTTTTTTTTTTTTTTTTTTTAATGCATCCGTGCCATGTCCCTCATATCTTCCCCACCAAGTTGTGTCTGCCTCCTTGGATTTTGTTTTGCTTTTACAACACCTGTCAGCATCCTTTTGGCCTCTTTTGGTGTTTTGCACTGCACCTGGCTTCTGCCCAGACCACTTTCTTGTAGTCACCAAATTTTCCATTTTTCTTTTTTTTTTTTTTCAATTTTGTTTCCTTTGATCATATCTCCATTCCAGAGTGTGTGTAAGCCCTTCTTATTTGTTTTGGCCTTCAGCGGGGATCAATTCTGGCAAGGCTTGGTGTATGTTGTGCGTGTCCCTGCAGTTGTTTGCATGCCATGCCTTTTCATGGCTTTGACTTTGGCTGAGATTTTTTTTTTTCTTTTTTTAAGTATCCATGCAATGTTGCTCATATCTTCCCCACCAAGTTGTGTCTGCCTCCTTGATTTTTGCCCTTTTTTTACAACTCCTCTCAGGTTATTTTTGGCCTCTTTTGGTGCTTTGCACTGCACCTGGCTTCTGCCCAGACCACTTTCTTGTAGTCACCAAATTTCCCAATTTTCCCTTTTTTGGGGGTTTTTTGCAATTGCATTTCTTTTGATCATGTCTCCTTTCCAGAGTGTTTGTAAGCCTTTCTTTGCAGGGTCGCAAGATTTGGTTTCCCTTCCCGAAAGGAAATGAAATTTCCTTTCGGGAAGGGAAACCAATTCTTGCGATTTTAATGGGGATCAATTGGACAAGCTTTGGGGCAAGTCCCTGCACTTGTTGGGCTGTCATGCCTTTTCATGGCTTTGGCTCTGGCTGAGATTTTTTTTTTTTTTTTTTTTTTTTGAATGCATCCGTGCCATGTCCCTCATATCTTCCGCACCAAGTTGTATGTACCTCCTTGGACTTTGTTTTGCTTTTACAACACCTGTTAGCATTCTTTTAACTTTTTTTGGTGCTTTGCACTGCGCCTGGCTTCTGCCCAGACCACTTTCTTGTCGTCACCAAATTTTCCATTTTTCTTTTTTTTTTTTTCAATTTTGTTTCCTTTGATCATATCTCCATTCCAGAGTGTGTGTAAGCCCTTCTTATTTGTTTTGGCCTTCAGCAGGGATCAATTCTGGCAAGGCTTGCTGTATGTTGTGCGTGTCCCTGCAGTTGTTTGCATGCCATGCCTTTTCATGGCTTTGACTTTGGCTGAGATTTTTTTTTTTTTATTTTTTTTTTTAATGCATCCGTGCCATATCCCTCATATCTTCCCCACCAAGTTGTATGTACCTCCTGGGATTTTGTTTTGCTTTTACAACACCTGTTAGCATTCTTTTAACTTTTTTTGGTGCTTTTCACTGCACCTGGCTTCTGCCCAGACCACTTTCTTGTAGTCACCAAATTTTCCATTTTTTTTTTTTTTTTCAATTTTGTTTCCTTTGATCATATCTCCATTCCAGAGTGTGTGTAAGCCCTTCTTATTTGTTTTGGCCTTCAGCAGGGATCAGTTCTGGCAAGGCTTGGTGTATGTTGTGCGTGTCCTTGCAGTTGTTTGCATGCCATGCCTTTTCATGGCTTTGACTTTTGCTGAGATTTTTTTTTTTTTCTTTTTTTAAGTATCCATGCAATGTAGCTCATATCTTCCCCACCAAGTTGTGTCTGCCTCCTTGATTTTTGCCCTTTTTTTACAACACCTCTCAGGTTATTTTTGGCCTCTTTTGGTGCTTTGCACTGCACCTGGCTTCTGCCCAGACCACTTTCTTGTAGTCACCAAATTTCCCAATTTTCCCTTTTTTGAGGGTTTTTTGCAATTGCATTTCTTTTGATCATATCTCCTTTCCAGAGTGTTTGTAAGCCTTTCTTTGCAGGGTCGCAAGATTTGGTTTCCCTTCCCGAAAGGAAATGAAATTTCCTTTCGGGAAGGGAAACCAAATCTTGCGATTTTAATGGGGATCAATTGGACAAGCTTTGGGGCAAGTCCCTGCGCTTGTTGGGCTGTCATGCCTTTTCATGGCTTTGGCTCTGGCTGAGATTTTTTTTTTCTTTTTTTTTTTTTTAATGCATCCGTGCCATGTCCCTCATATCTTCCCCACCAAGTTGTGTCTGCCTCCTTGGATTTTGTTTTGCTCTTACAACACCTGTCAGCATCCTTTTGGCCTCTTTGGGTGCTATGCACTGCACCTGGCTTCTGCCCAGACCACTTTCTTGTAGTCACCAAATTTTCCATTTTTCTTTTTTTTTTTTTTCAATTTTGTTTCTTTTGATCATATCTCCTTTCCAGAGTGTGTGTAAGCCCTTCTTATTTGTTTTGGCTTTCAGCAGGGATCAATTCTTGCAAGGCTTGCTGTACGTTGTGCGTGTCCCTGCAGTTGTTTGCATGCCATGCCTTTTCATGGCTTTGACTTTGGCTGAGATTTTTTTTTTTCTTTTTTTAAGTATCCATGCAATGTTGCTCATATCTTCCCAACCAAGTAGTGTCTGCCTCCTTGATTTTTGCCCTTTTTTTACAACACCTGTCAGGTTATTTTTGGCCTCTTTTGGTGCTTTGCACTGCACCTGGCTTTTCCCCGACCACTTTCTTGTAGTGACCAAATTTCCCAATTTTCCCTTTTTTGGGGGTTTTTTGCAATTGCATTTCTTTTGATCATGTCTCCTTTCCAGAGTGTTTGTAAGCCTTTCTTTGCAGGGTCGCAAGATTTGGTTTCCCTTCCCGAAAGGAAATGAAATTTCCTTTCGGGAAGGGAAACCAAATCTTGCGATTTTAATGTGGATCAATTGGAAAAGCTTTGGGGCAAGTCCCTGCATTTGTTGGGCTGTCATGCCTTTTCATGGCTTTGGCTCTGGCTGAGATTTTTTTTTTCTTTTTTTTTTTTTTGAATGCATCTATGCCATGTCCTTCATATCTTCCCATCCAAGTTGTATGTACCTCCTGGGATTTTGTTTTGCTTTTACAACACCTGTCAGCATTCTTTTGGCCTCTTTTGGTGCTTTGCACTGCACCTGGCTTCTGCCCAGACCACTTTCTTGTAGTCACCAAATTTTCCATTTTTCTTTTTTTTTTTTTTCAATTTTGTTTCCTTTGATCATATCTCCATTCCAGAGTGTGTGTAAGCCCTTCTTATTTGTTTTGGCCTTCAGCAGGGATCAATTCTGGCAAGGCTTGCTGTATGTTGTGCGTGTCCCTGCAGTTGTTTGCATGCCATGCCTTTTCATGGCTTTGACTTTGGCTGAGATTTTTTTTTTTCTTTTTTTAAGTATCCATGCAATGTTGCTCATATCTTCCCCACCAAGTTGTGTCTGCCTCCTATATTTTTGCCCTTTTTTTACAACACCTGTCAGGTTATTTTTGGCCTCTTTTGGTGCTTTGCACTGCACCTGGCTTCTGCCCAGACCACTTTCTTGTAGTCACCAAATTTCCCAATTTTCCCTTTTTTGGGGGTTTTTTGCAATTGCATTTCTTTTGATCATATCTCCTTTCCAGAGTGTTTGTAAGCCTTTCTTTGCAGGGTCGCAAGATTTGGTTTCCCTTCCCGAAAGGAAATGAAATTTCCTTTCGGGAAGGGAAACCAATTCTTGCGATTTTAATGGGGATCAATTGGACAAGCTTTGGGGCAAGTCCCTGCACTTGTTGGGCTGTCATGCCTTTTCATGGCTTTGGCTCTGGCTGAGATTTTTTTTTTTTTTTTTTTTTTTTTGAATGCATCCGTGCCATGTCCCTCATATCTTCCGCACCAAGTTGTATGTACCTCCTTGGACTTTGTTTTGCTTTTACAACACCTGTTAGCATTCTTTTAACTTTTTTTGGTGCTTTGCACTGCACCTGGCTTCTGCCCAGACCACTTTCTTGTAGTCACCAAATTTTCCATTTTTCTTTTTTTTTTTTTCAATTTTGTTTCCTTTGATCATATCTCCATTCCAGAGTGTGTGTAAGCCCTTCTTATTTGTTTTGGCCTTCAGCAGGGATCAATTCTGGCAAGGCTTGCTGTATGTTGTGCGTGTCCCTGCAGTTGTTTGCATGCCATGCCTTTTCATGGCTTTGACTTTGGCTGAGATTTTTTTTTTTTCTTTTTTTAAGTATCCATGCAATGTTGCTCATATCTTCCCCACCAAGTTGTGTCTGCCTCCTTGATTTTTGCCCTTTTTTTACAACACCTGTCAGGTTATTTTTGGCCTCTTTTGGTGCTTTGCACTGCACCTGGCTTCTGCCCAGACCACTTTCTTGTAGTCACCAAATTTCCCAATTTTCCCTTTTTTGGGGGTTTTTTGCAATTGCATTTCTTTTGATCATATCTCCTTTCCAGAGTGTTTGTAAGCCTTTCTTTGCAGGGTCGCAAGATTTGGTTTCCCTTCCCGAAAGGAAATGAAATTTCCTTTCGGGAAGGGAAACCAAATCTTGCGATTTTAATGGGGATCAATTGGACAAGCTTTGGGGCAAGTCCCTGCGCTTGTTGGGCTGTCATGCCTTTTCATGGCTTTGGCTCTGGCTGAGATTTTTTTTTTTTTTTTTTTTTTTTTAATGCATCCGTGCCATGTCCCTCATATCTTCCCCACCAAGTTGTGTCTGCCTCCTTGGATTTTGTTTTGCTTTTACAACACCTGTCAGCATCCTTTTGGCCTCTTTTGGTGCTTTGCACTGCACCTGGCTTCTGCCCAGACCACTTTCTTGTAGTCACCAAATTTTCCATTTTTCTTTTTTTTTTTTTTCAATTTTGTTTCCTTTGATCATATCTCCATTCCAGAGTGTGTGTAAGCCCTTCTTATTTGTTTTGGCCTTCAGCGGGGATCAATTCTGGCAAGGCTTGGTGTATGTTGTGCGTGTCCCTGCAGTTGTTTGCATGCCATGCCTTTTCATGGCTTTGACTTTGGCTGAGATTTTTTTTTTTCTTTTTTTAAGTATCCATGCAATGTTGCTCATATCTTCCCCACCAAGTTGTGTCTGCCTCCTTGATTTTTGCCCTTTTTTTACAACTCCTCTCAGGTTATTTTTGGCCTCTTTTGGTGCTTTGCACTGCACCTGGCTTCTGCCCAGACCACTTTCTTGTAGTTACCAAATTTCCCAATTTTCCCTTTTTTGGGGGTTTTTTGCAATTGCATTTCTTTTGATCATATCTCCTTTCCAGAGTGTTTGTAAGCCTTTCTTTGCAGGGTCGCACGATTTGGTTTCCCTTCCCGAAAGGAAATGAAATTTCCTTTCGGGAAGGGAAAGCAAATCTTGCGATTTTAATGGGGATCAATTGGACAAGCTTTGGGGCAAGTCCCTGCGCTTGTTGGGCTGTCATGCCTTTTCATGGCTTTGGCTCTGGCTGAGATTTTTTTTTTTTTTTGATTTTTTTTTTTAATGCATCCGTGCCATGTCCCTCATATCTTCTCCACCAAGTTGTGTCTGCCTCCTTGGATTTTGATTTGCTTTTACAACACCTGTCAGCATCCTTTTGGCCTCTTTTGGATCTTTGCACTGCACCTGGCTTCTGCCCAGACCACTTTCTTGTAGTCACCAAATTTTCCATTTTTCTTTTTTTTTTTTTTCAATTTTGTTTCCTTTGATCATATCTCCATTCCAGAGTGTGTGTAAGCCCTTCTTATTTGTTTTGGCCTTCAGCAGGGATCAATTCTGGCAAGGCTTGCTGTATGTTGTGCGTGTCCCTGCAGTTGTTTGCATGCCATGCCTTTTCATGGCTTTGACTTTGGCTGAGATGTTTTTTTTTTCTTTTTTTAAGTATCCATGCAATGTTGCTCATATCTTCCCCACCAAGTTGTGTCTGCCTCCTTGATTTTTGCCCTTTTTTTACAACACCTCTCAGGTTATTTTTGGCCTCTTTTGGTGCTTTGCACTGCACCTGGCTTCTGCCCAGACCACTTTCTTGTAGTCACCAAATTTCCCGATTTTCCCTTTTTTGGGGGTTTTTTGCAATTGCATTTCTTTTGATCATATCTCCTTTCCAGAGTGTTTGTAAGCCTTTCTTTGCAGGGTCGCAAGATTTGCTTTCCCTTCCCGAAAGGAAATGAAATTTCCTTTCGGGAAGGGAAACCAAATCTTGAAATTTTAATGGGGATCATTTGGACAAACTTTGGGGCAAGTCCCTGCACTTGTTGGGCTGTCATGCCTTTTCATGGCTTTGGCTCTGGCTGAGATTATTTTTTTCTTTTTTTTTTTTTTGAATGCATCCGTGCCATGTCCCTCATATCTTCCCCACCAAGTTGTGTCTGCCTCCTTGGATTTTGTTTTGCTTTTACAACACCTGTTAGCATTCTTTTAACTTTTTTTGGTGCTTTGCACTGCACCTGGCTTCTGCCCAGACCACTTTCTTGTCGTCACCAAATTTTCCATTTTTCTTTTTTTTTTTTTTCAATTTTGTTTCCTTTGATCATACCTCCATTCCAGAGTGTGTGTAAGCCCTTCTTATTTGTTTTGGCCTTCAGCAGGGATCAATTCTGGCAAGGCTTGCTGTATGTTGTGCGTGTCCTTGCAGTTGTTTGCATACCATGCCTTTTCATGGCTTTGACTTTGGCTGAGATTTTTTTTTTTCTTTTTTTAAGTATCCATGCAATGTTGCTCATATCTTCCCCACCAAGTTGTGTCTGCCTCCTTGATTTTTGCCCTTTTTTTACAACAGCTGTCAGGTTATTTTTGGCCTCTTTTGGTGCTTTGCACTGCACCTGGCTTCTGCCCAGACCACTTTCTTGTAGTCACCAAATTTCCCAATTTTCCCTTTTTTGGGGGTTTTTTGCAATTGCATTTCTTTTGATCATGTCTCCTTTCCAGAGTGTTTGTAAGCCTTTCTTTGCAGGGTCGCAAGATTTGCTTTCCCTTCCCGAAAGGAAATGAAATTTCCTTTCGGGAAGGGAAAGCAAATCTTGCGATTTTAATGGGGATCAATTGGACAAGCTTTGGGGCAAGTCCCTGGACTTGTTGGGCTGTCATGCCTTTTCATGGCTTTGGCTCTGGCTGAGATTTTTTTTTTTTTTTTTTTTTTTTTGAATGCATCCGTGCCATGTCCCTCATATCTTCCCCACCAAGTTGTGTCTGCCTCCTTGGATTTTGTTTTGCTTTTACAACACCTGTCAGCATCCTTTTGGCCTCTTTTGGTGCTTTGCACTGCACCTGGCTTCTGCCCAGACCACTTTCTTGTAGTCACCAAATTTTCCTTTTTTCTTTTTTTTTTTTTTTCAATTTTGTTTCCTTTGATCATATCTCCATTCCAGAGTGTGTGTAAGCCCTTCTTATTTGTTTTGGCCTTCAGCAGGGATCAATTCTGGCAAGGCTTGCTGTATGTTGTGCGTGTCCCTGCAGTTGTTTGCATGCCATGCCTTTTCATGGCTTTGACTTTGGCTGAGATTTTTTTTTTTCTTTTTTTAAGTATCCATGCAATGTTGCTCATATCTTCCCCACCAAGTTGTGTCTGCCTCCTTGATTTTTGCCCTTTTTTTACAACACCTGTCAGGTTATTTTTTGGCCTCTTTTGGTGCTTTGCACTGCACCTGGCTTCTGCCCAGACCACTTTCTTGTAGTCTCTAAATTTCCCAATTTTCCCTTTTTTGGGGGTTTTTTGCAATTGCATTTCTTTTGATCATGTCTCCTTTCCAGAGTGTTTGTAAGCCTTTCTTTGCAGGGTCGCAAGATTTGCATTCCCTTCCCGAAAGGAAATGAAATTTCCTTTCGGGAAGGGAAACCAAATCTTGAAATTTTAATGGGGATCATTTGGACAAGCTTTGGGGCAAGTCCCTGCACTTGTTGGGCTGTCATGCCTTTTCATGGCTTTGGCTCTGGCTGAGAATATTTTTTTCTTTTTTTTTTTTTTGAATGCATCCGTGCCATGTCCCTCATATCTTCCCCACCAAGTTGTATGTACCTCCTTGGATTTTGTTTTGCTTTTACAACACCTGTTAGCATTCTTTTAACTTTTTTTGGTGCTTTGCACTGCACCTGGCTTCTGCCCAGACCACTTTCTTGTAGTCACCAAATTTTCCATTTTTCTTTTTTTTTTTTTTCAATTTTGTTTCCTTTGATGATATCTCCATTCCAGAGTGTGTGTAAGCCCTTCTTATTTGTTTTGGCCTTCAGCAGGGATCAATTCTGGCAAGGCTTGGTGTATGTTGTGCGTGTCCTTGCAGTTGTTTGCATACCATGCCTTTTCATGGCTTTGACTTTGGCTGAGATTTTTTTTTTTCTTTTTTTAAGTATCCATGCAATGTTGCTCATATCTTCCCCACCAAGTTGTGTCTGCCTCCTTGATTTTTGCCCTTTTTTTACAACACCTGTCAGGTTATTTTTGGCCTCTTTTGGTGCTTTGCACTGCACCTGGCTTCTGCCCAGACCACTTTCTTGTAGTCACCAAATTTCCCAATTTTCCCTTTTTTGGGGGTTTTTTGCAATTGCATTTCTTTTGATCATATCTCCTTTCCAGAGTGTTTGTAAGCCTTTCTTTGCAGGGTTGCAAGATTCGGTTTCCCTTCCCGAAAGGAAATGAAATTTCCTTTCGGGAAGGGAAACCGAATCTTGCGATTTTAATGGGGATCAATTGGACAAGCTTTGGGGCAAGTCCCTGCGCTTGTTGGGCTGTCATGCCTTTTCATGGCTTTGGCTTTGGCTGAGATTTTTTTTTTTTTTGATTTTTTTTTTTAATGAATCCGTGCCATGTCCCTCATATCTTCTCCACCAAGTTGTGTCTGCCTCCTTGGATTTTGTTTTGCTTTTACAACACCTGTTAGCATTCTTTTAACTTTTTTTGGTGCTTTGCACTGCACCTGGCTTCTGCCCAGACCACTTTCTTGTCGTCACCAAATTTTCCATTTTTCTTCTTTTTTTTTTTTCAGTTTTGTTTCCTTTGATGATATCTCCATTCCAGAGTGTGTGTAAGCCCTTCTTATTTGTTTTGGCCTTCAGCAGGGATCAATTCTGGCAAGGCTTGCTGTATGTTGTGCGTGTCCCTGCAGTTGTTTGCATGCCATGCCTTTTCATGGCTTTGACTTTGGCTGAGATTTTTTTTTTCTTTTTTTAAGTATCCATGCAATGTTGCTCATATCTTCCCCACCAAGTTGTGTCTGCCTCCTTGATTTTTGCCCTTTTTTTACAACACCTGTCCGGTTTTTTTTGGCCTCTTTTGGTGCTTTGCACTGCACCTGGCTTCTGCCCAGACCACTTTCTTGTAGTCACCAAATTTCCCAATTTTCCCTTTTTTGGGGGTTTTTTGCAATTGCATTTCTTTTGATCATATCTCCTTTCCAGAGTGTTTGTAAGCCTTTCTTTGCAGGGTCTCAAGATTTGCTTTCCCTTCCCGAAAGGAAATGAAATTTCCTTTCGGGAAGGGAAAGCAAATCTTGCGATTTTAATGGGGATCAATTGGACAAGCTTTGGGGCAAGTCCCTGCACTTGTTGGGCTGTCATGCCTTTTCATGGCTTTGGCTCTGGCTGAGATTTTTTTTTTTCTTTTTTTAAGTATCCATGCAATGTTGCTCATATCTTCCCCACCAAGTTGTGTCTGCCTCCTTGATTTTTGCCCTTTTTTTACAACACCTCTCAGGTTATTTTTGGCCTCTTTTGGTGCTTTGCACTGCACCTGGCTTCTGCCCAGACCACTTTCTTGTAGTCACCAAATTTCCCAATTTTCCCTTTTTTGGGGGTTTTTTGCAATTGCATTTCTTTGGATCATATCTCCTTTCCAGAGTGTTTGTAAGCCTTTCTTTGCAGGGTCGCAAGATTTGCTTTCCCTTCCCGAAAGGAAATCAAATTTCCTTTCGGGAAGGGAAACCAATTCTTGCGATTTTAATGGGGATCAATTGGACAAGCTTTGGGGCAAGTCCCTGCACTTGTTGGGCTGTCATGCCTTTTCATGGCTTTGGCTCTGGCTGAGATTTTTTTTTTTTTTTTTTTTTTTGAATGCATCCGTGCCATGTCCCTCATATCTTCCGCACCAAGTTGTATGTACCTCCTTGGACTTTGTTTTGCTTTTACAACACCTGTTGGCATTCTTTTAACTTTTTTTGGTGCTTTGCACTGCACCTGGCTTCTGCCCAGACCACTTTCTTGTAGTCACCAAATTTTCCATTTTTCTTTTTTTTTTTTTCAATTTTGTTTCCTTTGATCATATCTCCATTCCAGAGTGTGTGTAAGCCCTTCTTATTTGTTTTGGCCTTCAGCAGGGATCAATTCTGGCAAGGCTTGCTGTATGTTCTGCGTGTCCCTGCAGTTGTTTGCATGCCATGCCTTTTCATGGCTTTGACTTTGGCTGAGATTTTTTTTTTTTCTTTTTTTAAGTATCCATGCAATGTTGCTCATATCTTCCCCACCAAGTTGTGTCTGCCTCCTTGATTTTTGCCCTTTTTTTACAACTCCTCTCAGGTTATTTTTGGCCTCTTTTGGTGCTTTGCACTGCACCTGGCTTCTGCCCAGACCACTTTCTTGTAGTCACCAAATTTCCCAATTTTCCCTTTTTTGGGGGTTTTTTGCAATTGCATTTCTTTTGATCATATCTCCTTTCCAGAGTGTTTGTAAGCCTTTCTTTGCAGGGTCGCAAGATTTGGTTTCCCTTCCCGAAAGGAAATGAAATTTCCTTTCGGGAAGGGAAACCAAATCTTGCGATTTTAATGGGGATCAATTGGACAAGCTTTGGGGCAAGTCCCTGCGCTTGTTGGGCTGTCATGCCTTTTCATGGCTTTGGCTCTGGCTGAGATTTTTTTTTTTTTTTTTTTTTTTTTAATGCATCCGTGCCATGTCCCTCATATCTTCCCCACCAAGTTGTATGTACCTCCTTGGATTTTGTTTTGCTTTTACAACACCTGTCAGCATTCTTTTAACTTTTTTTGGTGCTTTGCACTGCACCTGGCTTCTGCCCAGACCACTTTCTTGTAGTCTCTAAATTTCCCAATTTTCCCTTTTTTGGGGGTTTTTTGCAATTGCATTTCTTTTGATCATGTCTCCTTTCCAGAGTGTTTGTAAGCCTTTCTTTGCAGGGTCGCAAGATTTGCTTTCCCTTCCCGAAAGGAAATGAAATTTCCTTTCGGGAAGGGAAAGCAAATCTTGCGATTTTAATGGGGATCAATTGGACAAGCTTTGGGGCAAGTCCCTGCGCTTGTTGGGCTGTCATGCCTTTTCATGGCTTTGGCTTTGGCTGAGATTTTTTTTTTTTTTGATTTTTTTTTTTAATGAATCCGTGCCATGTCCCTCATATCTTCTCCACCAAGTTGTGTCTGCCTCCTTGGATTTTGTTTTGCTTTTACAACACCTGTTAGCATTCTTTTAACTTTTTTTGGTGCTTTGCACTGCACCTGGCTTCTGCCCAGACCACTTTCTTGTCGTCACCAAATTTTCCATTTTTCTTCTTTTTTTTTTTTCAGTTTTGTTTCCTTTGATGATATCTCCATTCCAGAGTGTGTGTAAGCCCTTCTTATTTGTTTTGGCCTTCAGCAGGGATCAATTCTGGCAAGGCTTGCTGTATGTTGTGCGTGTCCCTGCAGTTGTTTGCATGCCATGCCTTTTCATGGCTTTGACTTTGGCTGAGATTTTTTTTTTCTTTTTTTAAGTATCCATGCAATGTTGCTCATATCTTCCCCACCAAGTTGTGTCTGCCTCCTTGATTTTTGCCCTTTTTTTACAACACCTGTCAGGTTATTTTTGGCCTCTTTTGGTGCTTTGCACTGCACCTGGCTTCTGCCCAGACCACTTTCTTGTAGTCACCAAATTTCCCAATTTTCCCTTTTTTGGGGGTTTTTTGCAATTGCATTTCTTTTGATCATATCTCCTTTCCAGAGTGTTTGTAAGCCTTTCTTTGCAGGGTCGCAAGATTTGCTTTCCCTTCCCGAAAGGAAATCAAATTTCCTTTCGGGAAGGGAAAGCAAATCTTGCGATTTTAATGGGGATCAATTGGACAAGCTTTGGGGCAAGTCCCTGCACTTGTTGGGCTGTCATGCCTTTTCATGGCTTTGGCTCTGGCTGAGATTTTTTTTTTTCTTTTTTTAAGTATCCATGCAATGTTGCTCATATCTTCCCCACCAAGTTGTGTCTGCCTCCTTGATTTTTGCCCTTTTTTTACAACACCTGTCAGCATCCTTTTGGCCTCTTTTGGTGCTTTGCACTGCACCTGGCTTATTCCCAGACCACTTTCTTGTAGTCACCAAATTTCCCAATTTTCCCTTTTTTGGGGGTTTTTTGCAATTGCATTTCTTTTGATCATATCTCCTTTCCAGAGTGTTTGTAAGCCTTTCTTTGCAGGGTCGCAAGATTTGCTTTCCCTTCCCGAAAGGAAATGAAATTTCCTTTCGGGAAGGGAAACCAAATCTTGCGATTTTAATGGGGATCAATTGGACAAGCTTTGGGGCAAGTCCCTGCACTTGTTGGGCTGTCATGCCTTTTCATGGCTTTGGCTCTGGCTGAGATTCTTTTTTTTTTTTTTTTTTTTTTAATGCATCCGTGCCATGTCCCTCATATCTTCCCCACCCAGTTGTGTCTGCCTCCTTGGATTTTGTTTTGCTTTTACAACACCTGTCAGCATCCTTTTGGCCTCTTTTGGTGCTTTGCACTGCACCTGGCTTCTGCCCAGACCACTTTCTTGTCGTCACCAAATTTTCCATTTTTCTTCTTTTTTTTTTTTCAGTTTTGTTTCCTTTGATGATATCTCCATTCCAGAGTGTGTGTAAGCCCTTCTTATTTGTTTTGGCCTTCAGCAGGGATCAATTCTGGCAAGGCTTGCTGTATGTTGTGCGTGTCCCTGCAGTTGTTTGCATGCCATGCCTTTTCATGGCTTTGACTTTGGCTGAGATTTTTTTTTTCTTTTTTTAAGTATCCATGCAATGTTGCTCATATCTTCCCCACCAAGTTGTGTCTGCCTCCTTGATTTTTGCCCTTTTTTTACAACACCTGTCAGGTTATTTTTGGCCTCTTTTGGTGCTTTGCACTGCACCTGGCTTCTGCCCAGACCACTTTCTTGTAGTCACCAAATTTCCCAATTTTCCCTTTTTTTGGGGGTTTTTTGCAATTGCATTTCTTTTGATCATATCTCCTTTCCAGAGTGTTTGTAAGCCTTTCTTTGCAGGGTCGCAAGATTTGCTTTCCCTTCCCGAAAGGAAATGAAATTTCCTTTCGGGAAGGGAAAGCAAATCTTGCGATTTTAATGGGGATCAATTGGACAAGCTTTGGGGCAAGTCCCTGCACTTGTTGGGCTGTCATGCCTTTTCATGGCTTTGGCTCTGGCTGAGATTTTTTTTTTCTTTTTTTAAGTATCCATGCAATGTTGCTCATATCTTCCCCACCAAGTTGTGTCTGCCTCCTTGATTTTTGCCCTTTTTTTACAACACCTGTCAGCATCCTTTTGGCCTCTTTTGGTGCTTTGCACTGCACCTGGCTTATTCCCAGACCACTTTCTTGTAGTCACCAAATTTCCCAATTTTCCCTTTTTTGGGGTTTTTTTGCAATTGCATTTCTTTTGATCATATCTCCTTTCCAGAGTGTTTGTAAGCCTTTCTTTGCAGGGTCGCAAGATTTGCTTTCCCTTCCCGAAAGGAAATGAAATTTCCTTTCGGGAAGGGAAAGCAAATCTTGCGATTTTAATGGGGATCAATTGGACAAGCTTTGGGGCAAGTCCCTGCACTTGTTGGGCTGTCATGCCTTTTCATGGCTTTGGCTCTGGCTGAGATTCTTTTTTTTTTTATTTTTTTTTTTAATGCATCCGTGCCATGTCCCTCATATCTTCCCCACCAAGTTGTGTCTGCCTCCTTGGATTTTGTTTTGCTTTTACAACACCTGTCAGCATCCTTTTGGCCTCTTTTGGTGCTTTGCACTGCACCTGGCTTCTGCCCAGACCACTTTCTTGTAGTCACCAAATTTTCCATTTTTCTTTTTTTTTTTTTCAATTTTGTTTCCTTTGATCATATCTCCATTCCAGAGTGTGTGTAAGCCCTTCTTATTTGTTTTGGCCTTCAGCAGGGAGCAATTCTGGCAAGGCTTGGTGTATGTTGTGCGTGTCCCTGCAGTTGTTTGCATGCCATGCCTTTGCATGGCTTTGACTTTGGCTGAGATTTTTTTTTTTCTTTTTTTAAGTATCCATGCAATGTTGCTCATATCTTCCCCACCAAGTTGTGTCTGCCTCCTTGATTTTTGCCCTTTTTTTACAACTCCTCTCAGGTTATTTTTGGCCTCTTTTGGTGCTTTGCACTACACCTGGCTTCTGCCCAGACCACTTTCTTGTAGTCACTAAATTTCCCAATTTTCCCTTTTTTGGGGGTTTTTTGCAATTGCATTTCTTTTGATCATATCTCCTTTCCAGAGTATTTGTAAGCCTTTCTTTGCAGGGTCG
This sequence comes from Haemorhous mexicanus, assembly GCF_027477595.1. Classification (NCBI taxonomy): domain Eukaryota; kingdom Metazoa; phylum Chordata; class Aves; order Passeriformes; family Fringillidae; genus Haemorhous; species Haemorhous mexicanus. The sequence goes on along the minus strand of NC_082343.1, from coordinate 82,737,152 downwards.
CAAGATTTGCTTTCCCTTCCCGAAAGGAAATTTCATTTCCTTTCGGGAAGGGAAACCAAATCTTGAAATTTTAATGGGGATCATTTGGACAAGCTTTGGGGCAAGTCCCTGCGCTTGTTGGGCTGTCATGCCTTTTCATGGCTTTGGCTCTGGCTGAGATTATTTTTTTCTTTTTTTTTTTTTTGAATGCATCCGTGCCATGTCCCTCATATCTTCCCCACCAAGTTGTATGTACCTCCTTTGATTTTGTTTCGCTTTTACAACACCTGTCAGCATCCTTTTGGCCTCTTTTGGTGCTTTGCACTGCACCTGGCTTCTGCCCAGACCACTTTCTTGTAGTCACCAAATTTTCCATTTTTCTTTTTTTTTTTTTTCAATTTTGTTTCCTTTGATGATATCTCCATTCCAGAGTGTGTGTAAGCCCTTCTTATTTGTTTTGGCCTTCAGCAGGGATCAATTCTGGCAAGGCTTGGTGTATGTTGTGCGTGTCCTTGCAGTTGTTTGCATACCATGCCTTTTCATGGCTTTGACTTTGGCTGAGATTTTTTTTTTTCTTTTTTTAAGTATCCATGCAATGTTGCTCATATCTTCCCCACCAAGTTGTGTCTGCCTCCTTGATTTTTGCCCTTTTTTTACAACACCTGTCAGGTTATTTTTGGCCTCTTTTGGTGCTTTGCACTGCACCTGGCTTCTGCCCAGACCACTTTCTTGTAGTCACCAAATTTCCCAATTTTCCCTTTTTTGGGGGTTTTTTGCAATTGCATTTCTTTTGATCATATCTCCTTTCCAGAGTGTTTGTAAGCCTTTCTTTGCAGGGTTGCAAGATTCGGTTTCCCTTCCCGAAAGGAAATGAAATTTCCTTTCGGGAAGGGAAACCGAATCTTGCGATTTTAATGGGGATCAATTGGACAAGCTTTGGGGCAAGTCCCTGCGCTTGTTGGGCTGTCATGCCTTTTCATGGCTTTGGCTTTGGCTGAGATTTTTTTTTTTTTGATTTTTTTTTTTAATGAATCCGTGCCATGTCCCTCATATCTTCTCCACCAAGTTGTGTCTGCCTCCTTGGATTTTGTTTTGCTTTTACAACACCTGTTAGCATTCTTTTAACTTTTTTTGGTGCTTTGCACTGCACCTGGCTTCTGCCCAGACCACTTTCTTGTCGTCACCAAATTTTCCATTTTTCTTCTTTTTTTTTTTTCAGTTTTGTTTCCTTTGATGATATCTCCATTCCAGAGTGTGTGTAAGCCCTTCTTATTTGTTTTGGCCTTCAGCAGGGATCAATTCTGGCAAGGCTTGCTGTATGTTGTGCGTGTCCCTGCAGTTGTTTGCATGCCATGCCTTTTCATGGCTTTGACTTTGGCTGAGATTTTTTTTTTCTTTTTTTAAGTATCCATGCAATGTTGCTCATATCTTCCCCACCAAGTTGTGTCTGCCTCCTTGATTTTTGCCCTTTTTTTACAACACCTGTCCGGTTTTTTTTGGCCTCTTTTGGTGCTTTGCACTGCACCTGGCTTCTGCCCAGACCACTTTCTTGTAGTCACCAAATTTCCCAATTTTCCCTTTTTTGGGGGTTTTTTGCAATTGCATTTCTTTTGATCATATCTCCTTTCCAGAGTGTTTGTAAGCCTTTCTTTGCAGGGTCTCAAGATTTGCTTTCCCTTCCCGAAAGGAAATGAAATTTCCTTTCGGGAAGGGAAAGCAAATCTTGCGATTTTAATGGGGATCAATTGGACAAGCTTTGGGGCAAGTCCCTGCACTTGTTGGGCTGTCATGCCTTTTCATGGCTTTGGCTCTGGCTGAGATTTTTTTTTTTCTTTTTTTAAGTATCCATGCAATGTTGCTCATATCTTCCCCACCAAGTTGTGTCTGCCTCCTTGATTTTTGCCCTTTTTTTACAACACCTCTCAGGTTATTTTTGGCCTCTTTTGGTGCTTTGCACTGCACCTGGCTTCTGCCCAGACCACTTTCTTGTAGTCACCAAATTTCCCAATTTTCCCTTTTTTGGGGGTTTTTTGCAATTGCATTTCTTTGGATCATATCTCCTTTCCAGAGTGTTTGTAAGCCTTTCTTTGCAGGGTCGCAAGATTTGCTTTCCCTTCCCGAAAGGAAATCAAATTTCCTTTCGGGAAGGGAAACC